>NC_136946.1:9400838-9445838 GCF_949987615.1 Pollachius pollachius | reverse complement strand
CAAGAGGGGGTTTATGGTCGGTTTATAGTTCAGACAGACAGGGGGAGACCGGGAGTGACAGGGAAAGATATAGATTATATATATATATATATATATATATATATATATATAGCGAGAGAGAAAGATAGAGGGCGAGCGAGACAGCAAGATAGAGAGAGAAAGACAAGAGTAACAGTGAGAGAGTACTAACATGTAGAGAGAGAGAGAGGGAAGAGAGCGAGAGTGCGACAGAGAAATAGAGTAAGAGAGCGAGAGAGCGAGAGAGAGAGAGCTGTTTGTGATACAGGAGATGACAAGAGGATATGTGTGTTAGCCCCGTTGCATCAGCCACCTCCCCCCCAGACCCCCTCCATGTTTTCCCGGACCCCTGGCAGTTAATGACCACTGACAGAGCCTAACGCCTTGCTCTGCTGGCTACACAGGACAATAGGAGCCATGGTGCTGGTAAGAGTACAGCAGCCACCATAGAGGGGGAGAGAGGGAGAGAGGGAGAGGGAGAGTGATACAGAGAGACAGAGAGAGAGAGAAATAATTTCTGTTATTACCATCTGTCTATTTCTATGAGAGAGAATTGGGCATTAATGTTTCACCTTATTTACTTTTTTTTCTTCCTTTGTTTCATTTTTGAACTGCTTTGGCAATGTAAATGTTTATTTCCCATGCCATTACAGCTGAATTGAATTGAATTGACTTGAGGGAGAGAGAGAGACAGACTGAGAGAGAGAGAGAGAGAGAGAGAGAGAGAGAGAGAGAGAGAGAGAGAGAGAGAGAGAGAGCGCAATCACGAGAGAGACAGAGAGTGCAAGAAGTAAAGAACGAGAGGACACACAAAATGAGAGTCAAACAGAGGAAGAAGGCGAGAAGGAAGACGGGGCGAGCGTGAACGGAGAGGGGAGCAGAACGCGGAGGGACAGGATTGAGGGGAACAAAGGCCAGGGGAATCCGTGGAGCCGGGGGTCCGGCGCGGAGAGAGCAGTCGGCTGACAGCTACAAAGGGCAGGGGGGACAGAGGGAGAGATAGCTAGCAGCAGAAGAGCCACGCTGGAGGAATACAGGCAAGGAGAGAGGACGCAGACAGAGACTAGCCAGGCACGAGATACAGAATAAATATTCCATTGGTACTATTCTCAAGAAGGAAAAATAGTGAAAATGAATATGCCTGAGAACAATCCTGCTATCTCTTAGGAGAACATGAGTGACTGACCGTATTGCAATGCGTTGCAATTCAATTTCAGACGCTATTTTCCGCTGTGTCTCTGAAAACGGCACCCATCATTGTTAGGTGTTGAAAGAACGTTCCCTTTTTTATGCTTACCAAATTACCACATAGTGTTACACATCCCTCTTGCACTTAATATCCTACCGGCGTTGACATTTACTTTGTAGTAATGTTTCGCCTAGAGTGAGACTTCCTAAATGGTGTGTTCACAGCGTCAGGCTATCGCATTCAAATCGTATAGAATATAATACACCGCATCAAAACAGGGAGGTATCGGTTGGAATGAGCTGTCAGCTATGATCGGCTCCAGTAAACTAGCAGCCATAGTAATGAATCGCTTGTTGTAAAAGCCAATTCCATTTCACACACACACGCACACGCACACGCACACGCACACACACACACATTAAAAGCTCATATGCATACTTTTTACCGAATGAAAAAAGTCTAAGACTACACACACACACATTAAAAGCTCATATGCATACTTTTCACCGAATGAAAAAAGTCTAAGACTAAAAAGTTAGGAGCACACAAAGAGATTAAGAATTTAACCAAAAACGCTATGAAATTGGATTGGGCATTTGGGCCTTATCACGTTAGCACAGTTCTATTTTTAGTCCCATATGCAAGCAAAATGGGTATCAGTATCATGAACAATGGACACTAACGGCCTGTTGTCTGTCTGCCTGCGACACACACACATGCACAAACACAAACATTCAAACAATGCACATTTGCACACACCACTCACTACACACATATCTTATTTAGTATTTTCATTGTTATTTTATTACCTCTGCAATGCCTAGAAGGCTTAACCCAAAGAATGTGACCGGTATACCTGTAGAATGCGTAGTAAGAGTAAAGGAATTTTGAATCTGGAAAGCCCTGCCTACGTCAACAGCAGCCAGTCCAAAACAAACCCAAAACGACAAGTACAACACTATCTCTCTCTCTATCCCAAAGGTCAAATGAAGAAGTCAGCTCCCCTTCTTCTTTTTCTTATCATCTACCTTATATGGAGCACGGATCCCCACAGAGGTCCCCCCCCCCCCTTCTCCCTAAAGGACGAGCGGATTGGCCATCAGGTTTAACCTGTGTGTGTGTGAGCCTGTGTAAGTGTGTTGCATTTCAAATGGACCAACTCGCTCGCTAGAGGCTAGGCTTACAGCATGGCGACAGCTGAGTGTGATCACGCAAATCACGTCACACGCACACATTTCTTGCTTGTTTCATTATGAGAAATGTGCAACGTAATCAATAGCAGAAATTCACTGGATGTTTCGGTGTCGAGGTCAACGATTGGATAACCATTTATAAATTTGTTATGACCTTTGTGACCTTTCTGTGTTTATTGTGTTTCTGCAACTTAAATATAACATATATTGCATTTACTGCTTCTTGCATCTTTTCGGCTCATTACCATATTTATATAATTTGTTTTTCAGTTATTTTAAATTGAAAAAATAGTACTTCCTCTACGTCTAAAAAGGCTTGAGTTGCATGACAACTTGTCTATGCCGGCTCAACATTGTCACCATTATTTGGTAACGCTTTATATAGAGAAAGTATGAATACCACTTCACTATGTCTTCAGGAAGAACATGAACATACCTGACGAGACAGGAAATGCCACATTTAATTAAACACTGCATGTGTAGACACCCACACAAAGGCTACATCTCCAAGAACAGTCGTATTAATGTTGTTCGTTATGGGCCTATATCATCTACCCATGGCAGCAGGAGACAGAATGTATTCATATTCAATATATTCATGCTACACCCAGGGTGACTATGGTAGCCCATTACCCAGAAAGAGACAGAGAGGGGGGGGAGAGAGAGAGCGAGAGAGAGAGAGAGAGAGAGAGAGAGAGAGAGAGAGAGAGAGAGAGAGAGAGAGAGAGGGAGACAAAGAGAGACTAAGAGAGACAAAGAGACAAAGAGAGAAGGGAGGAGAGAGGGAGAGAGAGAGAGAAGGGAGGAGAGAGGGAGTGAGAAGGGGAGAGAGAAAGAGAGAGATGGAGCGAGAGAGCAAGAGAGAGAGAGAAAGAGACAAAGAGAGAAAAAGAGAGGGGAAGAGAGAGAGAGAGAGAGAGATATACCTCATCCTCACCCATGCTGTCTCAGTCTGACATACCCTTCCCTTGTTCTCTCCGTCACACACACTTTCAACAGCAAGCAGTGTTTTGTATTTTTCCCGTTCAGAGGGACAACAAAGAGAGGCGTCTCTCCAACTCTTGTCAACCAGCACGGCAGCCCTCATTCATGCTGAACACGAGACAGGGACTCGGCGCGTGCCACATTCCTCTTTACATACAAAACACACGAAAAATAAGACAAACAAAGCCCAACAAGGAATGCTCAGCCAAATGTGCCGGCGGAGAAGAAAGAGATTACATCACCATTCAGCGGCTGACCGCCATCCCAACCCATGTTATCTTAAAGTAACGAAGCAGAATGGCATTTGTTCGGCTTGTAATTCACATGTTTGGTTTCTCTTTGGTAGGCCAACACTGTTGAAACAAAAATATTGGCGATAAAAGGGCCATTGCAAGTCCAACAAAGAAAAACTGCTTTTTCGATCGTGTTTGGGTCAACTAGTAAGTTGAGAATGGCATTAGCAACAAAGGATTGTTCTCTGTGCAACTATCATAAGAATGTATGCAAATCATCCACCAAATGGCATATTTATATGACATAGGAGGTCAACTGCTTAACAAAAGGTCCAAACCTTGCTATTGTATACAATTCCACAAAAAAGGACAAAAAATAAATACATGATATTAAGATTAATAAATCTTAAGGAGCAGCATTAATGACTAGGGGACTATGCGATAGGGGAACAAAACAATTAAGCTAGGAAGGTTTGCTGAGCTTGCGAATAACAAAAAGGTCTGGGCTAACACAGCATCACATCACAATGATAGGCTGGCTGTTAAAATACCCTTGCAATATGTAATTCAATTTAATTAAAACCTTATTGCACACTGACATGAGGTCCGTAGGCTGGCACAGTGAATGTGACATTTCTTAGAAACGATTCCAGTTAAACTTAACGAAAAGCCACGAACACATGAGACATGAGAGGGACACAGCCAATGGAGAATGGTACCAGTTAACTGAACTATATTTTTAAAAAAAGTAATCTTATAGGAAAATGGACAGCCGGGAAAACTGATAAGCAGGAGAGGAAGATCGTTTGGGAAGACAAGACAAATACGTAAATAATGACACAAAGTTCGTAAACACACACACTTTGCCAATGAACACACACGTGCACAGACACACACACACACACACACAGAAAGAGATTTGGAAACACAGGGCTCCACAGTGCTCTGACCAATTTCCCCGTTGCTCCCTGCCCACAGCCCCATGGTGGTAGGGGAGATCTCCACCTCGGCGCTCCGGACTGAGGATCCCATCCTAGACAGATGAGAAACTGAACCAGGAATGATTCCGCCCCCCACGGCAACCGCTCTGGCTTCACGCCATCTGCATTTCACCTTTGACCCCAGAGGCCTCAGGCTCCATCCAAGAATAATAAACTCTTAAAAAAAAAGCAGGCGGGTTCCAGTGTTACGAAGCCAACAAATGCTCAGAGACTTTTTTCCTTTCCCGCCTGGGAACGCTAGTACGAGCTGCTCCTCTGAGTCAGTAACCCAGATGTTAAATGGTAAGAACAAATGCTCTGTGAAGTAGTTAGAACGACTCCCGGCCGGAGAGGGAGAGCTCTCTTATTTGTCCTTCTGAGACTGACGGGCTCGTGCAAAATGCCATCCCAGTTCATTCTGTTTGGCTAAATAGTCTCAAGCAAGACAGAGGTTCAGAGCGGGGAAGGCTGAGAGACAAGGAAGGTCAGGTTGGGCTTTGACATGGGGGCGGGAAGAGAGAGAGTAGGAGAGACAGAGAGAGAGAGAAAAGACAGACAGACAGGCAGAGACATTGGGAATGCTCTTGCAGGGTGACCCTGGTGTAAATCTAACGCCCCCCCCTAACCTTTGGAAATTGGTGCTAAAGCAACGGTGCCCCCCCCCCCACTGGGTTGAAAGCGTTGCCTAGCAACATTCTGTCTCCCAGGAGGAGATCTGAGTATGTGTGTGGATGCATGTCTGTTTATATGTGTTTTTTTATTTGTGTGCATAAGGAAGGGTGTGTTTAACACACACACACGTTTAAATAAAAGATAAGGTTAGAAGAGGAGTGTGTCTGTGTTCGTACAGATCTGTACCTGATTGTTTGTTTTCGTGTCTGCCGGCTTGTGTGTACAAGGTACACTGTACAGCTGCATTGGACATTTCCATGGAAACAACGTTGTGTGTCTAATAGCTCATAAGGGGGCGCACACAGCGACGACAGAATCCCTCTATACCCACTTGAAAAAATATTTCTCCAGAAGAGAAATCCATCAAAATCCATGAAATCCTCTCGCATGAATGCTTATGATGATGCAGCCTTTTCACTTCCCAGCAGACCATCTGGGCACACACACTGCGAGTAAGCCATTTTATTTATTGAATTAACCATACGAGTACTCACCAGAAAAGGGAAAGAAACGATCTACAGTTAACAGGCAATTAGGAGCAACTTTACAGAGGCAGTTTGAGTGTCAGATCCACAAACACAACACATTTCACCCATTTGTAGAGGGAAACTCCAGAAACATGGTGTGGTTTAACCATTGAGTAGACAAGCTGAAAACGTCCTTTTCAGACACCAACATCTTTAGATAAAGTTTCTGTAAAGGTTTAAAATTCAACCTGTGTTGTAAGCCACTGGCCACTGTGGAAGCACAAAAATCATCGTTTCATCGTCCCTCCCCTTTCGACATGCTCAAATTAGTTTTTCTCTCTGGAAGAATAAATCGTTAACAAAACAGGAAACACTGCGTTACTCCGTCCCTCGATCTTTCCGTTTTCCGGTCCAGGCCAAACGATTGGAAGCAATTAATTAAACCTGGTTGACCTACCATAAACTGCAATAGGCAGCGAATTAAAGAAAACACAAAACTATTAAGACCTAGATTCAGAAAATAACATTAAAATAAAGGATGAAGAAGAACTGAACAGAAGGCTATGGCTTTTATTTCTCCTTTCTTCACACAAAGACACAAAACCCCCCACAACACAGTGTCTTCCTTCAAACCCAACCCTTTATCTCTTGCAAAAAAGGAGAGCCAAGGACATCTTTCGCCTGGTTTTGCCGCAAACACGTGTTTAGATGTAATGGGATTAGTCAGCATTCTCCGGGAGATTGCTCTCCTGCTCTCAGAGCCAGCCAGTCCAATCCTGAGGCTCAATGTGAAGTCTTTTGTCAATAGGCCAATTACGATTTCCTTAGCGAGGCAGCGCCTTATGTTTACACCGGGCCCCGGCCCCTCAGCAACCGGCTGGCCAGGACACATTACCCAAAGAGCAAAACCATGCGTTTCCGATCGGATGGTTTCGGCGGACAGAGATCAGCCCTGTGGGTCAACAGGATCCCGGCGAGCAGAGTGTGCCTAGTGGTCACACAGGTCCACGGAGCTGCAGTGGATGACAGGAGAGGCTTCTAGGGTCCCCCGACAGGGTCCAACCGCCAATCCCCCACCACGGTGAAATAAAAAATGTAAAAGAGTGGAAGAAGTCAACTTTTAACTCCTGCCGTTTTCAAAGGAGAGGGAAAACGTACCTTTGGAAGGAGACTAATTTAAAAAAGACGGAGGAGGAAGAAGGGCTTTTTTTTCTCCCAGGAATGCAAGTTCATCGTATAAAATGAAGTAATTCCCAGAGTGACATAGTAATGCTTTCGGTGGGCAGATTAAATCCCTGTAGAATCGGAAGCTAAACCCCCGGGCCCGTTTGATGTCTGCTTCTCTGGGGGGGGGGGGGGGGGGAAGTCCAAACTATCTTTTATCATAAGGTCTTCCTCTTCCTTTTCATCTGCTGTCAACGACTTATAGTCAAAGGAGCTTTCGTCCTTTATATAATACTGACATAAAACCTGCCCGCCGACAAGGGATCGAGTGCCATCGTGGACACAGAGGGATGTGTGTTGAGTTTGTCAAACCGTTTGCACAGCATAAAGGTGCCGTAGGTCATATTCAACAGCTATTATTATTGAGTGTAATCTGGGAGAAATGCCACTGCCATCCATCAGCTATAATCCAGTGAACCGCCCTGGTGAGCATATCTGTTTTGTTTTCACTGCGGTCGGGTCTGTTTACGAGAGCTATTTAGATTGTTGGACCGCTCCCTCTGTGTCCCTTTGACCAATCAGAGCCTCTGTTCCCTGATTGGTTGGGGGAAACCATCTTTCCCGTCAATCACAGAGGTGTGAAATGGAGCACTTTTCAATGGCTGAGAAACTCCATCTTCTGCTCTCTCTCTTCCCCACTCTCTGGGTGTATTAAGGGTAAAGAGTGGGGAGGGGGGTATTAAAAGGATGTCCTCTTTCCCAAATCACATGTTTTATTGCAAAGAAGCAGCCGTCAGCACTGCTCAGACCTAGTATCATCGAGGCACCACATGGCAGACAGCTGGGAGCATCATATCGGCCAATACAAGCCAATAACATTTACCAGACACTATATTCTTGATCTATTTATCCATCAACGGCATGAACTTGATCTACTTAAGCCAAGACTCATCAGAATAAATGGATTGCAGTATCATCATAATCCCTTCCAAAACAATATCCGACATGATAAAGCCTGTGTTGCTGAAAAACTGTATCAGCATGCTCTCTGGTGCCGTTACTCTGTATTAAAGTCTGGCACGGCAGTCAGGACTGATATCAACACCCACTATGAGTGTCGATGCAACGCTACCTTAAGCTCTAAGTGCTCTTTGCAGATAGGTTGACACCGGGGGCTGTATACACACTGCTGGGTTCTGTTGCCGCTGACGATGAGGGCACCTGACAGAGGCAGGAATGAGCAAGGGAGGTGTGGTGTAAAATCGTGTTTTATTTGCCCATGTCACAGCCCCTGATAAGGACGATGGATAGGCGGTTCTCCAGATGAAAGCCAGGCCATGCAGGCAGTGATGTGTCTTTTTTATTGGTTAAGATGATGTTGTATACATCTGGCGTTAGGGAACGCAGACATTGACAGGCGCGGAAAGAGTTGAAGCATTCACAGATTTCAAATGCTCCTAAATGACAAATTACAATGAGTCGTTCTGTGCTTTTCAACTACCTAAGCGTGTTTGTTTAATGCCACAAACTGCCACTTTGGTTTGATCTAATAATGAAATATTAGTCATTCATAATGTCATTTGATGGATGGCTCCGTGTTGCTAAGCTACTCGGAGACATTGATACGTTGACAGTGTTTTTCAGTCTCAAAAGAAAATGGGAAACATCAACAACTCTCGTTGCTTTTCTCGCCGTCTGACAGTGCCTGATCTGTTCTCCCACTCACTCCAACCCCGGTGGGCTTACCTGTCCAAATGTGCTTGTACACAACATCAGCACAAGAGAGTCAAATAAGGTAAGGGAGAGGGAGAGTAAAGACTACTTCCACACAAGAAACACAACGCCAGGTTTTAAAGCCCTGTGGAGTTAGCTGGCTCCTGGCGGTAGTTAACCTGCTTGTCACAGCTTTACATGTTATGTTGCACAGAGCTATCCTTCATTGGCCTCACTATCTGAACAGGGAGTACATGAGAGCACACACATCATTTAGGACATCGCGCTTCTGCCCAACAAAGATCAAAAGACATGACGAGGGTAACCAAACAAGAAAAATGTCCAGAAAAGCCATCCCCGTTCGACATGCAATCACATCATATCTATTGGTCGAGAGGCCATTCATCGTGTATTAAAACAAATGGATGGGATTAGGATTTGGATTGTATTAAAACAATTACAGCTCAGCTCCTTCCGTGATGGCAGCCCTCTTTGCTATGCTGTGATCATGGCAACATTGATCAGTCCACGCGGTTCACAACGTTTCCCATTGATTCCTACACAGACACATCATCATGCAGCCCCTCGCTGCCTTAAGAGGTATTTTCTGCCCTCGAAACACTCCTAGCTCTACCTCTGGACAGGGAGTCTTTGGTTTTGATTTCAAATGCCAGCAATCTCGGAGGAGTGTGTCATAAATATTCTGTTGGATAAAGAAATCTCCCCCCCCTCTCTCTCTCAGGGTAGTACCTGTCATTAAATCGACGGCAGTGGGGGTCCGATATCTCATCCCACCCCTATAACCCCATCTCAAACCCTATCTCAACTTTGTATAAACAGCTGACGACGTCCCTGAACTGGATAAGCGTCCATCCGTGGCCCCGCTCTCTCCCCCGCCACAGCCCTCGTGGGATCTTCTCACGAAGGGCTCCTCCGGTGTTTGCTTTGGAGCCGACCGTCTCAAAGCACCAGAGACCATAAGAAAAAACAATGAGGTCCCCCTCCTCATTAAGACTCCACTATCCACTAACCCCACTACCAGAGACCAGAAGATAACAATGAGGTCCCCCTCCTCATTAAGACTCCACTATCCACTAACCCCACTACCAGAGACCAGAAGATAACAATGAGGTCCCCCTTCCCGTTAAGACTCCACTATCCACTAACCCCACTACCAGAGACCAGAAGATAACAATGAGGTCCCCCTTCCCGTTAAGACTCCACTATCCACTAACCCCACTACCAGAGACCAGAAGATAACAATGAGGTCCCCCTTCCCGTTAAGACTCCACTATCCACTAACCCCACTACCAGAGACCAGAAGATAACAATGAGGTCCCCCTTCCCGTTAAGACTCCACTATCCACTAACCCCACTACCAGAGACCAGAAGAAAACAATGAGGTCCCCCTTCCCGTTAAGACTCCACTAACCCACCGCGGAGTAGCACTATAGACTCCTCCATTAGGCCTCCATCACAGCGTGTTAATGTCCCCTCCCCTCTCCGCCCTTTAACCCCTGGTGGACCGCCTCTCAGAGACCCCTCCGCCTCCACCTCCACCATCACCATCACCTCCATTAAGGCTGAAGGTTGGAGGCTCCAACAGCCTGCTGGGAGTGCACCACCCGAGGGGGCGTTAATAATTCACCGGCCGTTCCTCGGCTGCGTCAGCTGGAAGGGGAAACGCAAGGCGTGCACAGAGACGACTGAACAAAGATTTGGGGTCTTTTTTTTCTTCTGCATAGGAGTAATACGACACCCACAAGGTGACATCCTCTCTGATTTGGTCGGCCATGAAAGCAACGCGCACATGTGTAAGCGGGTGCTTACACACTCACACATGCACACACAATCGCGCAAGCGCAATGCTAATTGAACCCCAATGTCCCCAGTCTAGCTGTAGGCATCCTTGAGCAAGATGCCTCCACCATTGCTCCTGAATGACCCCTAATTAATTCAATAGTTGCTTTGGATAATTGTGTGTGATGAATTACTCTATTGTAAATAATGGATGAATATGTGATGAAAAAGCATTGTCCCCTTTGTACTCCTGAGTATTTTTAGCGCCAGAAGGCCAAGGGGGGGTTGGGGATAACACATGACATCATCAGAGGTGTGAGGACACGCAAAGCCAACTGCCAAAAGCCAATAATTGTTCCTGACGCATTGCGTTGTTCTTGTTATTCCCTTGCTTTTATTTATTTCATTTGTTTCACCTTTTCCTCTGCCGGCAAAATAAAACCACAGGTATGCACCGTTATCGCCACCAGCACTGTTACTAAACAGAAGGCCTTATCGCAACTCCACCCTCCCCACCACCATCACCACCACCACCACGATCAACTGCCTGGTTCAGTTTAAAGCTAAGCGCTAACAACACTAGGCCCACAATATGGAGTGGGCCAGGGCTTGTTGTTAGTTTGGCCAGCTGTCTGCTTTATCACCACTTGCCAGCAGGCTAGTGGAAGTGAAGGTGGGCGAGAGAGAGAGCGAGAGAGCGGGAGAGATAGAGAGACACACACACAGAGAATGAGAGAGACAGATAGAAGGAGAGGAAGAGACAGAGAGTGTGACAGGGAGAGACATAGAGAGAAAAAGAGAGGCAGAGAGAAAAATAGAGAGAGAGAGAGAGAGACCGAGAGAATTTAACAATAATTGAGTCATTATCCATGATTAGAATGTTTATGACGCACTCTTCAGAGATTTGTGACGTTAGTGTTTTAAATAAAAAAACTAACCCAAAGGCACAATTGTGGTATCGTGGAGAGGGATGTGATGAAGGCGCATTGTTATTCGAGGGCAGATAATACATCTGAAGGCTGCTAGTGGCTGCATGACATGTCTGTGTAGGAATCAATGGAAAACGTTGTGAACCACGTGGACTGATCAATGTTGTCATGATCACAGTATTAATAGACGGCAATGTTGTATCAGGGAAGGGCCCGGGATCACAGCTCTTTAGAGACAACAAGAGAAAGACACAGAGAAAGAGAAAGAGAGATAAGAAAAAGAAGAATGTGGTTATAAGGAACTTAATACAAATGAGGGGACATGCAACATATTTCTTCTCTCTCCCCATTATTACACACGAAACATTGATAATGTAGGTTTAGAAAGTCTACATTAAAAAGTGAACCGCAAGCTATTCTGAAATATGCGCTAAACAAGGTTAATGTTCCCTTGTGTTGTGTTAACATGAGTGCCCCCTGTTTGTGTTTGCCTGTCCGTCGGCTGAAACGCATATCTCTCTCTTACAACTGCTTTTGAGAAAGTGTGCGTGTTTGGGGTTTTCTGGCTCTCGATGCAAACAAGGTTTCCTTTCCGTCCTCGGTCGAGGAAGTACCGCATTTCTGAGTGTGTGTGCATACGTGTGCATGTGTGTGTGCACAAAGTGCGGCGGGTGACACAGAGATAAATCAAAAAGGGAGGAAATGGATCTCTCTCTCTCTTACACACACACAGACACACACACTCTATGCACTATTTATCGCTCTGCCTCTCTCTCTCTGCTGCAGTCCCTCTTCTTCAGAATGGAGAGAAGCCATATCTAACAAGGAGATGATCATTTATCTAACACGCACAGAGACATGACGTGCATTTCTGATAGCACGGCTGACAACCTCATTTGCACGCACACAAGCCTTGGTGGAGACACAGGCTTAGTGGGCTGTGGCAAATTACCGAGGATGAGAGAATAGAGAGAGAAAGAGAGAGAGAGAGAGATAGAGAGAGACAGAGAGGCACAGACAAAGAGAGAAAGAGAGGAGAGAGAGATAGAGAGACACAGACAAAGAGAGAGGAGAGAGAGACAGAGAGAACGAGAGCTAGATGGAGAGAGAGAAGAAATAAAGAGGAATAGAGAGAGTAAGGAAGAGAGAGAGTGATAAAGATGTGTGGGGGGGCTGCGAGAGAAAATGAGAGAGAGCGGGAAAGAGAGGGCAGTGGGTTTGAGGAAGTGAGACAATCGACTGGGGATGGAAACTGGAAGAGAAGGGCAGACGCGGGGGCCATATTGACTGATCATGAGGTGAGGAGCTCCAAAAGCGATCCTAGGCGGGGAGCCATCCGGGCAAGGCCACGGCGACCTTCATTTGGGCTCCAACACGATGAGAATAGACCCGGCGCGCCGGAGCGTCCGATAGCATTCCACAGTTAACACGGTGGATTTGCAACCAGGCCTTACTTCAAGTGACTATGATTTACCCGATTCTTAAAGCGCCTTTCTCCTGTAAAACAGATGGGAGGAAATTCTCTCTCACTCTCTTTCTGGCTTCATCTCCCCACCCCCACAACTCGATGTATTCCTCCTCACGCATGCAGAGAGAGAGAGGGAATGTAAAATGCTGGAGATTCTTCAACTCAACACACCTTTGTTCAACACACCCCTCTCTCTTCCCCTGGCCCCATGGGACCGAGGCAGCACTGGGAGTCACACTCTCACAGAATGGTATCGTTTCAATTCCCCTTTTTACGAGCGTCGCTTTGTTGGTAAACGGTGGGGCAAAGGCACGCTTACGGCAGGGCCACAGTTAACCCCCATTGACTGGGAGAGACAAGAATCTGGGTTGTGATACGATAAAGGTGTGCCTGTGTGTGTGTGTGTGGATGCGTGCGTGCGTGTGTGCGTGCGTGTGTGCGTGACCTTGTGTCTCTCATGGGAGAGTGACACAGTTAGGTCGCCCATGCCTCTCGGGTATCTTCTTTGTGTGTTTGTGTTTGTGTTTGTGTGCGAGTTTGTGTTTGTGTGAATCGGGTATGAACAGTATACTGCCAACAGGCCTGACCCTAACCCTGGATTACAGGCTCTAGAAAGAGGACTACTTATCGGTTAGATAATAACAAAAGTAAGAATCGACTAATAGGTATATAGACCACTACAAATAACAAGGGAGACCAAAGGCCATATACCAAGAGGAACTGTGAAAACTAATTAAAACAAGATGGAAGGAGGCGGAAAAGGCTGGTCAACCTGGCTTACTGGTGACTAGTACTTAAACAAAAGGCCACAAGATGTTCACACACGCACGCGCACACGCCCAGACATGCACCCACATCTACACCCGCCCCCCCCCACACACACACACACACACACACACACACACACACACACACACACACACACACACACAGCACCACCACATCCTGCAGTGTGATTGGTTACTAGGCAGTACCGCTCTTAAATCGATATAGATTGTTTCCCCGCAAATTACCATTCGGCCTGATTACTACTATGACCACTATCCTGGTTGCAAAGGCGGCATCTATATTGCTCTGCCACAGCTGGAACCTAAGAACGTATGATTGAACGAGATGGCAGCGTTGAGCAGTGCCACGTGGGAGTCAATCACACATTTCCCTCATTTGCCTCCTGTCACTCACTCTTTAGCGTGGGAACGAAGTGCAAAGTGAAAGCAAAATGTAATAAATGCGGTTTTTTAAACACTATTTTCAATCCTCCCAGGTCTGTCTGTGCTTTCCCCCCCATCATCGTCATCAGGAAACCCCCGCGACAGCTCCCAAACCACACCTCCAGAGCACTGGGGCTTAGGCACCAGGCTCTGAAACCAGTCCTCCAGACGCTGGGTTTAGACACCACCGATAGCACGCTGCGTGTATCGTTTAAAAAATGTAATCACCGGAGCGACGTGAACTTTTCTCCCCTAAGCTGGCAACGCGACAACCCCCCCCCCCCCCCCCCCCCCAGGACAAGCACTAAGGGGGCCCCCCATCTGCCTTAGAGCTGTGCGGTTGTGTCATACTTTTACCAGTATCCCCCACCCACACACGACAACGTCATCATCAACAACGACAACGGCACACTGATAGCAATCTGGAGTCCCTCCCTTGTTCGCCTCCACTGTCTTCTGCGCGGCGTACGCATTGACATGACATCGCCTAATGACAGCGGCAGGGAGCATTGACTTAAAGTTAATGGAGAGAAAATCCTGCTGATCCCACCGCCCCAGCCCCTTGCTGATGGAGGGCCGCCTGCTGGGATGCTTTGAGATTTAAATCCCCTGTGCCGGAAGGGGGGGGGTGCTACGGCAGGCCTGGAACAGGGTGGCCAAGGGTTGGGTGCGGCGGCTGACGTAATGCACCCTCCTGCATGTTTAGACAGAGATTCCTGGGCTTTCCTGGGGATCTACGCGATGAAGGACGGCATTAGCCAATGTCAACACAGATCGTCCAGAGTGTAAATATCTGGTCGCTACAATCGGATAAAGTCAATATTGACAATAAAGCACAAAGACGCACACGCAGCTATACACTGTACAAGCACACGCATTAAGATAACAATATATACAAGAAAGGATATACTGTATATTGGGGGAAATTAAGACACAAATAACAGGGCAAATGGTGCACCTGGTCCGAGTGTGTGTGTGTGTGTGTGTGTGTGTGTGTGTGTGTGTGTGTGTGTGTGTGTGTGTGTGTGTGTGTGTGTGTGTGTGTGTGTGTGTGTGTGTGTGTGTGTGTGTGTGTGTGCGTGCTCATTAGAGAGGATTACGACCAGGTGTGTCAGCCCATTGGCTTTCACACACTCAATCTCGGCTGCTATAGGAAGCGTAGGGAGAGAGAGAAAGCATGACAGCCAGAGAGCCCGAGATCAAGAGAGAGAGAGAGAAAGAGAGAAGCCATGGGCCACCATGATTTTCCTAATTGTCCTTCTAACCCATAGGATTCCGTATGCTTAATAAGTGATGAAGGGCTTCGTGTTGAAGCCATCGTTGAGTGTGTGATGATGTAGTAGGCTCATAACCACGCTGCTTCCCCCCGTCACCCCATCTCCTTCCGTGCTGCCGATGGCAACGCGAATAAGGACCAATCGAACCCTCCACCTGTCAACAGCTCAGCATGGAGCGTTGAGCTGTGCAGCGCAATGTTCTCATTGGCCAACAAAACAGACTCCCGTCTGCAGCAGGGCTATGTACCGTCTCGCTACTGAGCCATGTAACCTCGCCATTAGTCAAATACAAATGGAGTCATCAGATCCATCGTGCTTTGTTACCGGAGTAAGGGTTCTGCATAGGACGGTATCCTAAATACAAGTTAATGTGGTAGCAGAAAGTGATTCAGCTTTTGCAGTGATTCTAGTCTATTATTATATATAATTATATTAGGCTCTTTACACAGCTGAGCTACAATGGATAATGATCGTATTCTAATGACAAAGCTACACTAAAGTCTATACTATTAGTGTATCCACCACTCGAGTGATTGGAATAAATGGAGGATATTTGGAGTTTAGGACTCAGAAGCTAGAAGCACCAGTGGGACAAGAGCCCGTCTCTAAAGAAAGAGATACAAGCCAGAGAAAAGGGGAAAGGGAGAATGTCTTTTTGAAAGCATAGCTAATTCCCTCTTTTGGAATTCGCACATTGTTTCCTTTGGCCGACGGGGGCTATTCTTATCAAAACGCTGCCAGGACCATTATGAAAAGATATGGTAATTAAGAAAACACACACACACACACACACACACACATTACAGATAAACACACACGCATTGTAAAAGGGAAGAGGGAAGGAACGGTTGTCTGCGTGTGTGCGTGTGTAAGGGAGGAAGGGGGTCTATTTACATACTCTTCCAGCGCGCTTGTCACATTCAATTCATTGTTCTCTGGCGGGGTGACAAGGATGATTAAAACCACAGATGAAAACGACCCCCCACCCCACCAACACCTCCTCCTCCTCTTCCACTCCTATGGCATAAGGACGGCAAAAGTGATCCTTACGCCAAATACTGCCCCCCTTTCCCTGATGAAGCCCGCCGCCGCCTCCACAAACCCTCCTCGAGTGCGGCCACATTATCGCCTCAGATCAATCCAAACACGCATGACCACACAAAAACCAAGAAACGCTCTCTCGCTCTTGTGCGGAGAGAGAACGAGGACAGGAGCTGTGCGCTCCCACTTCCAGAGCGAGTCACTGAATATGCAGAACTCTGTGCCAGGCCGCCATGTTTTTAATGAGCAGGAGCTGCTGTGATGATGATTACAGGCTCAGTGTTGTATTTCTTTATTAGTGTCTATCTGACCTTTACTGGATAAGGTCCTTGAGATTAGAAATCTCTTCTTCAACAGAGATCAGCACAACACGGGTGGCAGGACATGAGGTTACAACATACACACAACACACATTTATCCAGCCGAGAGAGTGAGAGTGAGAGAGAGAGAGAGAGAGAGAGAGAGAGAGAGGAACAAGCGGGAGCAGGAGCCCCACAGGTCATTGTACTGAAATGTGTCGCATCCGTATTTATTTCAGTCGTACTTTCTCCCTGTTTTATATTCATACTCGGCTTTGATTAACCGCGGCCTAGTTGACAGTGTCAAATCTAATCGTAGGTGGGGAGTGACAGGGGTCCCGTCCTAACAGACAGCCCCTGTGAAGGAGAGGCCTATGCGAAGGACACAGACGGGCAGTGGGGAGGGGAGGGGGGGGGATTCATCACAGGCTGCTCCAGAGCGCGTGACAGCTGCAGAGGTGAACCGCTTGACACGCCAAATGACGGAACGTGCTTGTTAGGAAATGAAATGGAATAAAATAGAAACCCAAACCGGGAATCACACACACACACACACACCGTGTGTTTCATGACCCGAATGAAGTCATCAAACAGAATGTCTGAAAATGGAAACCTTTCGCCTCGCCTCGGAAATAGATGTTTAATTCGAATGCATAATTGCTACTCGGATATTCTGTTGTGATGTTTCCACGACTGCTTGTCAAGATATAAGCTACGACAACCGCCTAAATAAACCAAAAATAAAGGTTTGTAAAACAAAATTTTAACAAACCTCTACCACTCTCTCTCTCTCTCATTTGTAATTCCATGCATGCATACATCCCTGTCATGTCTGAAATAACACTTACACTTAATCTCCTCTTCAAACTAGGGCGATTAATCTAATTTTGATCGCGATATCGATTTTAGCGTCAAACGATCACAAAATTAACATAATCGAGTTCTTCGATTATATAAATATATTGTTTTTTAATGTTTTGTAGAAAGGGCAGAACAGCTGGCTACATATCTGTATATTAATTTAGATTGGAACATTTTCTTTTTGACCATTTTGTGTATTTTTTTAAGGCAAACTTTCAAAGTTCTCAGTTAAAAAGTTTTTTTTGGGAAAGACATGCTGAATCAATACAACATGTTTTAAAACTCAAAAATAATTGTCTGAATAATCGTGATTTCAATATTGTCCAAAATAACCGTGATTATGATTTTTTCCATAATCGAGCAGCCCTACTTCAAACCCCCTCTTTCTCACCCCCAGCAACCCTGAGAGCAAACACAACAATAGATGTCATTGTGTTTCGACACATCAGCAACCAGCCAACCTAATTGGGTTAAATGCGGGCCCTTTGGCCTGTCCACTGGGGCCGATATGCGTTCACCTGGGGGCCCCTCGGGGCTTATCGCTATGTAAATGCAAAAACATCATCCTCTGCCTTTAGCCTCAATGGGCCCGGCAACCTTTACGTATTTGCACGACACATGAGCCCACGCATGCGCAAACACGCAATTCAGACACACACACACACACACACACACACACACACGCAGGATCTAGGGGCGTGGACTCATAGTATTTCTAAAGAGCCACCATCAACAAGCTCCTACCTGCAATTTGGCGGTGGGTCCAAGGTGATCTCTGCCAGCTCCTTCTGGATCCTGAAATGAGACGCAACACCACAGCGTAAATATCACAGGCTCTATCCCCCTCTCTCTCCCCCCTACACACACACACACAGAAAGAAAAGCACACAGGAAGCACACTGCAAAGACAGATATATAAATCCTGGCAGGAAGAGAAAGAGGAGAAATCAATGTGTAAGTGTACAGGCTGAAACACCTCATTGATTTCCTAATGAGGTCCAGGCTGCCTTGATTGAACACAGGAATAAGTCCTGTCACACAGAATCAACATGTAAACATGAAGAGAGGGCATGTGTTTGTGTGTGTGCAGGGGGAGGGCTATTATTATCTTCTTTCTGTACAAGCACAACAATTGATGTTTGTGTCAGAAGCTCTCCGACAGACAGAAAAAAACCATCATCTGATATCTGGCCGAATTCATTTGGTTAATCCGGACGATGTGTGTGTGTGTGTGTGTGTGTGTGTGTGTGTGTGTGTGTGTGTGTGTGTGTGTGTGTGTGTGTGTGTGTGTGTGTGTGTGTGTGTGTGTGTGTGTGTGTATAGACATGTAGTGTGTTGGGGAGGGGTGCCGGTTCTCCTTTAGTCTCGCACTTTCATTACCCC
The DNA here is from genome assembly GCF_949987615.1 of Pollachius pollachius. NCBI lineage: Eukaryota > Metazoa > Chordata > Actinopteri > Gadiformes > Gadidae > Pollachius > Pollachius pollachius. The sequence continues at coordinate 9,426,956 of NC_136946.1, read as the reverse complement.
TCATTACCCCCCCTGCCCCTTTCTCTGTAGCCGTTTCACACAAAAACGCATCACATCAAAAAAGCAGCGCATGAGTATATAAACACATCATCTAATAAAAAGAGTGAAATGTGTGTGGGGTCACATCCCCTCCTTGCACCACCACCGGCACCACCCTTTATTGAGTATTAACTACACATCCGTGCCAATGATTTGATTCGCTCTGAGGAATCTTTTAACAGCCAGGTGACACATTTTTTCATGCCTGCTCCCTCGAGTGTGACAGAGCAGTGTTATGGAATCTCGCTCTGGCCCTCTCTCTCTCTCTCTCTCTCTCTCTCTCTCTCTGCCAACTAAAAGTAAATCTTGTTTGGCCTCCCCATCACCGGGGCGCTCGCCTCTTTCGTAACCCTGTTAAATTTTACAGACACCATATAGATGCCATTGAAAACACCGGACAACGAAAACAACACCAAAACCTATTTCGGCGTGGAACGCCTCCTTGCCTTAAATTAGACACGTGCAGAAATAAATAGGTTATCATCTAAGCATATTGATAATAACCCACTGTAGCGCTACATAGCCCGGGGGGGGGAGGTTGCACCGCATGAAATCACTCCGCCCTTCCGAGACTTAGTCAGTCAGCAGAAACACGCCTCGACACATACGCAGCCATGCCTGTTGCCACTAAACACACCGTCGACTGGCGCAGGTGATATTTAGCGATACAGTAACGCTAGTGATATTACACCTTAAAACCCACTCCTTTATGATGACATAGGGAAGGAGACAGGAGCCGGGGGAGTAGGATGTGTGTGTCTGTGTGTGTGTGTGTGTGTGTGTGTGTGTGTGTGTGTGTGTGTGTGTGTGTGTGTGTGTGTGGGGGGGGGGTTAGTGCCACACTGATTCCAAGGGAGTAGGAAGTAGAGGGAAAGGAAAATAAAGAGGCTTGTAATACAATCGCCATGGCTCATGCCGGCGCCGCTGCCCCCTTCGTGTAATGTTATCCACAGTATTTTCTCCTGAGGTGGCACATTGGGACGGCTGGGGGAGCTGCTAGCGAGGAGGAGGAGGAGAGTGCATTAATGAACAAGGCCGGGGGGGGACCGATTACAAAGCTTGGTGGAGCTGCGTGATATGGCTTAACATATCGTAGCGCAATGATCTTGACGGATACTTTGCCCCTTCGCCGTCTCCATCCTTCGCCAGTACTACCGTAGATGTATTTTTGGTTCCCTGACCGTCCACAACACACGCTCGGCAGCCCCATTACGGCGACGGTATTAAAGATAAATGGAGCACACTGGCGCTAGTGTGCTGACTTAACTGGATCGTGTTAAATAATGTTAGTCCCACTGAGCATGCTTCGCTGCTGACCTTTACACACAGAGTGTAAGTAAGACGTTCTTCTGGCCAAATTGCTCTCACAGTGCCCGTTACATTATCTTATCGGAGAGGATAACTGTATTTGTCCCATCAACAAGCTTCAAGGAGGATTATTTTGCTTATAACAATAAGCAAAATAATAGAACCTTATCCGTCGCGGATTGGGCCTACATTTCTCCTCAGGGATGAACAAAGCTATCCATCTGTGCTTCCTCTCTATCTATCAGTTTTTCTCTGTGTCATCTGTGTGCATCTCTCTATCCATCCATCCATCCGTCCGTCCATCTGTCTATCTGTCTATCTATCTAGCCGCCAATCTATATATAAGTTAGTCTACCCATCTTTCAACTGGTCTCTCTGTCTGTCTTAACTGTCTGTCTACCCATCTTTCCTCTAGTTTCCCTGTCTGTCTCTCTCTCTGTCTATCTGTAACTGTCTCTCTACGTGGTTCAGTGTGTGGATGCTCTCTTCACACTCTCCTTCACTAAAGCTCCAGGCCCCAGCGTGGATGGGACTGCAAAACATGCGGTCAGGCTCCCTCCGTGTGCTTGAACAGACACACAGAGACACTGTCTCTGTGTTCTCCCCTCACACACACACGCGCGCACACACGCACACGCGCATGCACACACACACACACACACACACACACACACACACACACACACACACACACACACACACACACACACACACACACACACACACACACACACACACAAACCGGAGCAGCAACAGCAGAAAGGTTTGCATGAGCAATAGTTAGCCAACATACGATACGACATGTGTCGTGATGTGAGACTTCGGGTCTCCCTCTGACTGTGGTAGTGGTTATTTTAGATCCAGCCTCAGTGGTGTTTGGCCGACTAGAGCAGAAAGGCTGCTACACCGTAAGGCTCTCTCATTGATTTATTGAGCGGTGGATAGGTGTGTTAAACTAATGATTTAGTTTAACTTTTATTAGTTTAAAACCAAGGAGGAATCCCTCTTACTGCAGGGTCATTACAATAACCATTGTACTATTGAACAGTTTCATCTAAAGACAGCGTGACATTTTTCTATTGACTGTTATTTCATCACAAGCTCTATCCACAACCACAACCGTAAACAAACAGGCTACCAAAAGGCAGAACCCATCGCACCACCACACATGCTGGGCATTTGACCATTTAAGCAGGCTGGTGGTGGAGCGGCTCCAAGCAAGGTGAGCCAGGCCCAGCCCGAACACGGCCGCGGTGCACTGCAGGGACCGGGGGCGGCTTTACCTCTTGGCGCTGGTGGAGAGCTTGGCGGCGGTCTTGCTGGAGATCTTGGCCTCCTTCTTCTTGGGCTGGGCCTGGTCGCGCTGCTCCGTGCCCTGGCTCTGGCTCTGGCCCTGGGGCTGGCCCTCCAGCTCGGCGGGGGCGGCCTCCCGCTGCTCCGCGTCTGAGCTGCCCCCGCTGGTGTTGGGGCTGTGGTCCGGCCTCGGCTGCACCTCGCTGGACATGCTGGGGGGACATGAGCGAGTTCGCAGACCACACACACACACACACACACACACACACACATTTATAGACACACAGGCAGACACACACACACAAGCCACACACACACACTTCAATTTATGGTTCTGTTTTTCTGCCAGACGGTTGTTGTTTTGTTTCTATCTTGGCCCCATCAGATGTGTGAAGCTGCTGCACAAGGAGGCACGGAGCCAAAACGGGTTGTGAGGGGGGGGGGGGGGGGGGGGGGCACAAGACAATCTTTCTCGGATCTCTGCTGCAGCCGAGATCAGTCTAGCTGGTTGACCCCAAGAGATAAGGGCTATTGGGTAATCAGAGCCACCGACAAGGTCGTATTCAGTAAATTAAATTCCACATCATTTTTTTATGAACTTCCAAGGTGAAAGAGTCTGTTTTTCATTCGCTCCGCCGGGACTACGGATGGAGCCATGAGTCTGATTTCATGGAGATTCCGAGTAGGAATTACACGACTCTTGGCAAGGAAATTCTCATTGCAAAACAACCATGCGCTAATCTCTTATGTGTGCTTTTATCGTAATCTGATCTCATGTGTCAAATGGTGATTAGGGCAAATAAGTGACGCTTTGTGTATGCTCTGACGGCTTATTCAATATGAGATTATGATACCCTCAATTGATATCCCATCCAGTTTAAAGACCCGTGTTTACTGTGAACCCATGTTTACTGTCATGCAGCAAACGATGGTTAAACCACAGCTCGGGGGCACACGTACACAAAACAAAAGATAAATAGAGCCGTTTAAAAGTTGTGCTGCAGATAGGACGTGGCTCGAACACCCCCTCCCCTCCCCTCCCTCCTGGTGTGTAGCCATGGCAGAGGTGTCAAAACATGTCAACCACACGACTGCGAACCGCTCAAATACGTTAAGAAAAAACACGCGTGTACTTATAATTGAAGAGGCCTACACGTTTTCCCATCACGGGGGTAATCGGAGAGCCCCCAGCCCCTCAAAACGCCCCAGTGTGTTGGATGCATGCGAAGAACGTTTGCATTGAGTTCATCTACCTGGCACAACAAACCATGGCACTCACATCACACCAACATCTAACGATAGCGTGTGTGCAGCCCATTGCGCGGCTCACACTGACCACATCAAAAAAATCTGCTGCTGCACAAAAGACAGAATGAATGCCCCACACCCCCTCAGCAGATAACGCTCTCCCGGGACGGTGGTTAAAAACCCTCTATTTATAGAGTTGGATGTTTTGTCGAACAATCCGGACCTGCCTACCTTTTCAAAAGCGCGATCACACAACAGTTGAAGAAATCAGCTATAAGGTCCAAAGTATATTCCGTATAATGTTCCCCGTCTCCCGATTCTCCGTTGCTTTTCGTTTTCGGCTTTGACTGCGAGAATGTGACACACTGGACCGCCTCTGAGCGCGCTCTCTCCCACACGAGTGCGCGCAAACTGAGTGCGCAGTCTTTGATGGGAAATAATAATTTATTATCCGAACAAAAAAAAGTGTGAATTAGTGTTATTGAGTATGATTCTCGGCAAATGTCTTTAATGAGTTCATGGGAATAGATCTATCTAATGATATACACTTATCCTCTATCATGTGTATCATCATCCATTGTGCACTTAACTTGACAATCAAAGAACAATGAACAGTGTAGCCTACATTCAAACGTCTAGACGCTGTTGTAGTCTGTGGCCCGGACGCGATATAAAATACACATATTAATCTTTAATAACAATAATTGCATTATAGTAATAAATCCATAATTGGAGTCTTTTATTTAAGAAAGATGGTAAAAGCACCATGAGATGTATGTATTGGCATTTATGTATACATAAATGAATGACAGTACCTTGGGTCTACTGCGTCACCCATGTGGAACCATTATAACGCTCAGGACGTTTCTCTCACCATATAGATCGGAGGACCTACTTCCGGCCGGCGCCTACATGCGCCATTGAAAACAAACGTAGCCGAAGCACCTTTCATTTCATTTATTCTAGCTAGAAAGAAAACACTTCTTATAAGTAACCGAATTGAAAAAATTCACACAATGGAGACCATTTTAGAGCAACAACGTCGCTACCATGAGGAAAAGGAAAGACTTATGGATGCTAAAACAAAAGAGATGATGCATAAAAAAACTACGGTAAGTTAGCACCGCAATGCTAAGGTTAGCTCCCATCCACAAAACTAAAAACCTCTCAAAAATGAATGAATCTTTTATAATTTCAGTTTCATTAATACTGATCCTTCTTATTATCATCAGCTACGCGAACAGATCAACTCTGACCACAGAACAAGGGCAATGTTGGATGTAAGTTGCATTTGTGATTCAAGCTCAAATCGTTGTTATATTAAAAATGTTTTATAAACATAGAACGGATTAAAAACGCTTAAGATACAGATAGTATGTGCATGATATGTATCCGATTGTATATCTCACACCTATTAATACTAACATCTACAGTAATTTTGTGGTAAACACTACCTGATAGTCTCTAGATAGACTAACTGGGGTATATTGGAACTGCCTTTCAGACCCTCTGGGTGCATTTACTAAACAGTAACTTATTTTGTAATGATTCCTCTACAGAGATTTATGGAAGTAAGTGGAAATCTGCGAGACTCCTATGAAGACAAAGATGGGTAAGTAGCAACAACGGTTGAAATACAGATTAAAAACACATCGGACACTAAGTCCCAATACAAGAAGGAGTATGTTTTGCACTATGATGTTCACAAGTCCAATTGGAATATACTTTTCACCAACAGAATGAGGAAAGATGAACTCAATGCAATCTCGGGACCAAATGAGTTTGCAGAATTCTACAATCGGCTGAAACAGATAAAGGAGTTTCACAGGAAGCACCCAAATGAGGTACGTGTGTCCTTAGTGTGATATGTCCATTTCATCAGAATTATGTATTCAATTTGAATGCAACAGAAATTGCACACAATTATATTGATTTCAAACCGATGGCATTTACATTGCTCTTATGTAAGATGATTCAGTTGCTGTAATGCATTGAGATTATACAAATATCCATTTACTTTATGTTATACAAAAACATTGTCATTTTTGCTATCAGAGTTGGAACTAAAGGACTTTTGCAAAAGCAATGAACCTTTTTTATTTTTTCAGATTTGTGTGCCAATGTCTATGGAGTTTGATGAGCTGGTGAAGGCCAGGGACAACCCCACTGAGGAGGCTCAAAGTAAGGCTCAAACCATCAGACCGTGCAGACCTCCTCATAGTTTTCGATCAGTCCCCTAACCCAAAGGCAATGGCTGTGTGATTTTCCCCTACAGACATGGTGGAGTTCACCGATGAGGAAGGCTACGGACGCTACCTGGATCTCCACGACTGCTTCCTGAAGTTCACCAACCTGAAGGGAGCCGATGTGAGCAACCCCCTCGACGCTCTGCATGCTCTGGGCTACCAACCTTCGTCAGACTGTTCTAATGTATCCCTTCTGCGTCCCTCCCTCTGCAGAGAATTGAGTACATCACTTACCTTTCTTCCTTCGACCAGCTATTTGACATCTCTAAAGACAGAAAGAATGCCGAGTACAAAAAGTAAGTGCTGTGGCATTTGCTTCGTTTCTTAGTCAGAATCTGAGCCAAAAAACAGACCTCACCCTGTACTATCCATCATGTGTAAATATGCTTCTTAAATGTATTCTTATTTGGAAGGCAAAATAAATGTTTTAAAGTGCTGTGAAAAACAAGATCCTTTAAGAAGGCACTTTGCAGTTGATATTTGTTCTTAAGGAAAAATATGTAAAATTACGTATATCTGCTCGGTAACCTAATTTTCGCTCAGTATCTGGCCACAGACTTGTTTTGCAACAACAAACATGGAAGTGGGTTTCATGGTGCCTGTTTCTGCACAGATACCTGGAGATGCTCTTGGAGTACCTGCAGGACTACACAGAGCGGGTGAAGCCCCTACTGGACCAAAACGAGCTGTACGGCAAAGTGCTGGGGGAGTTTGACAAAAAGTGGGAGAACGGCACCTTTCCAGGCTGGCCTGTGAGTACTCATGATGACGGAGCTCTGGGTGGTTTTTGGAGTTTCCTCCAGTAGAGTATGGGCTTATTGTACTGGTGATAGAATTTTAGTTTTAATCAGTTTTTCTGCCACTTTTTTGGGCGTTAGAAAGAGACGAGCAGTGCTTTGACCCACGCTGGAGCTCACTTGGACCTCTCTGCTTTCTCTTCTTGGGAGGTGAGAGTCGGGAGTCAGCCCGTTTGTAACACTGCTTAACTTATTGACCTCCTCATCCTTTGCCACTCATACCTTGATCTTGTCCATTCTTTTTTTACAACAGGAGTTGGCCTCCTTGGGTCTGGACAGATTGAAGTCTGCCCTGATGGCTTTGGGGCTCAAGTGTGGAGGGTGAGGGTTTGATGACGAAACAGTCTTGAATATGAAAGCTGTATCATGTTTGTGTGTCTGATGTACTGGTGGCTTGTGTTACAGGACTTTAGAGGAGAGGGCTCAGAGGCTTTTCAGCACCAAGGGCAAGTCACTGGAATCACTGGATCCATCCCTCTTTGCCAAGAATCCCAAAGCCAAGGGACCAAAGAAGTATGTGACGCGAGAGCTTGAGATCATGGCTCCTTTTACCATATAAAGCTACAAATTCTATCTTTTTACATTTAATATTATAATATTTTACCCATTTACTTCTTCAGGGACACAGAGCGCAACAAGGAGATTGGTTTCCTGGAAGCCCAGATATACGATTATGTGGAGATTCTTGGGGTAAGTGATTTTGGCTAACAATGCTGCTGAGGTGTAATTCAGTGTGGCGATAAACATTTGGGCATTGGTTGTTAAACTGTGTCTGCTAACCCTAACCCATATTTATCAAAAGGGGTTTATCATTCGACTGGCCAAAGGCCAATACCGGCTGTCTTTTGCTGAAACAATTAAACTGGGAACATGCAGGTTTAGATAAAATGTAGCCACCAACTGTAATTTAGCTGTAAACAAAATCTTTAAAAAGCTGTCTTCTTTAGAGAGTTACGTTTTTGTGCTCCGATGAATTGATGCGGCATCCTCCCTACTCCCCACATTGCGTCCACAGGAGCAGAGGCACCTGACCCACGAGAACGTGCAGCGGAAGCAGGCCCGCACAGGTGAGGAGCGGGAGGAGGAGGACGACGAGCAGCTGAGCGAGAGCGAAAGCGAGGACGAGGACAACGAGATCATCTACAACCCCAAGAACCTGCCCCTCGGCTGGGACGGAAAGGTAAGGACGGACTGGTCGCCCCTGGATGAAGAGTACCGCTTCTTGCTCTGTTACTCTCTAATGTGTTGCTGTTGTCCCCTGCAGCCCATTCCGTATTGGCTCTATAAACTCCACGGTCTGAACATCAACTACAACTGTGAGATCTGCGGAAACTACACCTATAGGGGGCCCAAGGCCTTTCAGAGGCACTTTGCGGTATGGCTGCATTTCTTCTTCCTCAGTATTATTATTATTTTTGATTCATTGCTTTGTCATGTTTTATTCACATACTCAAATTATGTGTGTCGCATTTTCGACATATCAATTACTCTACCTCAAAACGAAAATAGCTAAATAACAAAACTATTAACTTAAAGAGTTAAACCAATCCAACCATTGCTCATTCCAGAGGGACTAAATATTTGTCAGTCTCGACTGAAAAAGGCCACTGAAAATTGAATGGCACCTTTTGAAAAAGTAGTGCAGATTTGTTGCGGTTCATTTTGTGAGTGTGTGTTTAACATGTCCTGCTGTTTGTTTCCTCCAGGAGTGGCGCCATGCCCACGGTATGCGCTGCCTGGGGATCCCCAACACCGCCCACTTCGCCAACGTCACCCAGATCGAGGACGCCGTTTCTCGTACGTTGTGTTGGCACATAGACCAATCGGGCTGAACAAAGACTATACAGTGATGACAGCCCCGGTTCATATCTGAGCATGTTATGGTTGCTGTGCTGACATCCTAACTTGCTCTGTTTTTGTGGTCTAGTGTGGTCGAAGCTGAAGTCTCAGAAGGCCTCCGAGAGATGGCAGCCCGATACAGAGGTTTGTCTTCAATCACAGAATAATAAACATGCTATGAGGAAGGGCTGCGAAATGAACTACATATTAATCATAATCATGTTGTCTCTGCAGTTGGCTATTGTGAAAGGTTGCAATTAAATCGTAAAAAGTCATACAAAGAATATCTGATTTCTGTGCTCATTATGTTCAAAATCGAATTACAAACCATTACAACTACTCAATGAATCACAGGTATTGACTCATAAATGTTGTGTGTTCTTTCGCGGCCTGAAGAATCCCTCCCTCTAAATACATGACACAAAAGTATTGTGAGGTCGGCCCATTAAATTGATTATCTGTTAATCACAATATCGGGGAAAACGATCTGGATTATCAATTGTCAATCATGCAGCTGTTCAATGAGAGTGAGGCATTTGTGAAATATCAGTAAGGTATTGACAAGGATGTAACTCATGTTCCTCGCTGTCTCCATGCAGGAGGAATATGAAGACTCAAGTGGAAACGTGGTCAACAAGAAGACCTACGAGGATCTGAAGAGACAAGGCTTGCTGTAAATTTCATAGAGGGAATAAAACATCAATGGAGTACTAAACATGAAAAGAAACATAACTTCTATGGAGTCGCTTCCGAAATTTGCCCTTTTTTTTATTTTTCAGACAGTATCTTTTTTTATTTTATTTGTAATAAGTCAAGTTGTTTTTAAGATGTCCTACCATACATCATTGGTCCCTTTGATAACTGTAATGTGGATTCTTATTATTCATTATAATAAACATTTTTGTCACTACTGTTTGTATCTACTTGCACTTAAGACCATAATTCAAGTGTGGGAATGGTTGGTCTTGTCTAGGGATCGACCGATATGGATTTTTTAGGACCGATACCGATTTTTGTTTTCAGCAGCCTTAACCGATACGCCGGTACCAATTTTCATTAGCCGGTATTTGGAGCCGATAATACCCTGGAAATCCAGAGTTCTCGCGAGAGCACAATTTGAATTTGCTCAGCCAGCCACTCTGGGAACAAGCAATATACTTGTGTATATTCTGGGCCTCCCCTGGCCCAGAACATTAATCAATCCCATCGATGTATCAATATAGGCGGGCCAAAAGTGTTGCTGTTTTACCGACCGGATACGGCAAAAGTCTTATCTATTGGTTCGCTCCACTGGTCTGGATACGTCACCCCTTGTATTCTTCTGATTGGTCGTAGTGTTATCTAGTGATATTTTCAAATGCATGCTTGGTGCTGCCCCTCGAGTTGGCCCATTTTCATTACTCGTTGCCAGACCCTACAGCTTTCTAGATGTGGGTCTGGATTTCCAGGCTAAGCCTCCCTCAATTTACATCATAAAAATGACACAATGATGATAACAAATGTTAGAATGTGTCAATTTAAAAAAATTAACATTTATTGAACTGTAAAACTTCAATAAACTGTCTGTAAATCATACAGAAAAAAAAAATCTGCCAATACTGAAAAAAATATTGGCCTATACGATACACGTTAAAAAAACGCCAGCCGATATATCGGTCGATCACTAATCTTGTCTGTTCAGTACTGTCATGGAGACATCGTGGATCGGACCAGAGATAATATAAACTTCAAATGTTTTGTAGATTACTGGCCCTGGCGACTGATAAGATTAAGTTATTTTGTAATATATCGATACACTGTTCTTCTGGAATTTGTTGATTTGAGGGAGATTTATCTGGACGTTAATGGGGAAAACGTTTTTGTCGAATAAGGGAACTATAGTGTCAATTTTGTATTCTCATTTTCTGGTGAATATATCAAGATAAACATCTAGATATAATGTGTTCAGTGCTCTTTATTTAACTTCTGTATTTACGTTATAGCATTAACCTGAATACAGCCTGCGGCTGATATAAACACGGTGCTGTTGTCCATGACTGATCATGGGAATATTAGTATAATTTATTGATGCCACCTAAGGAGCCATCTTTACCAGCGGGTGGGACTAATTGCGGCCAGTCTGTTCTCACCCAAGTACCCTAGAGGCATTCGGCCGTCAAAGACACAGTTCAAATTGCCCGGAGACACTGGCTGCAGAACACTAAACACATCGGATCAGACCTAGCATTGTTAATCACAAAGCAATGAGCTCCCGGCTGAGATGCAACAACTCATTATGTGCTCCCACTGCCCCATATGTGTGTGTTGGTTATTTTTCCGTGTTTACAGATGAGGCAGAGCCATTGGGGCAGAGTGTGGAAGGAACCCTAATTGACTTGTTAGAGTGAATTAGCAATAAGCACTCTGAATGTGTTTTGACGTATTTGCCAGGACTCCTGATTGATGTTGTTTAATTGCGTTATATATGAAGCAGGGACAATTGGCCATTTCTCATCTACGAGAGGAATGAAGCATCTCGTGGGTAAACACTGAACTTGATCATACAACTGAAGCTGAAAAATAAATCAACGAATGTTGTTTTGCATTCATAATTGTATGTTTATGGTCTATTTTTGTACTGGCTTCAGTGGTGGAGGGGAATATATTATAATCAAGCAGGTACAATTATGTTCCACTGACAATTAACTTAACAATTTCATGTTCATATGTTCATCTACACACTTAATGCACATCATAAACATTTTACTTTATAACCCACCTCCATCTGTAGTAACTTATTTTCAACAGTTTTCATCGCCCAAGCTTTACTGGGGTTTAAATTACAAATATAATTGTGCTATGTGTGCCTTTCTTTATCCAAGGTTAACATAAAAGTGCCTCAAATTAACTTTAGGGTGTTATCTTTATGGACAGAGCTGTCTGGATATGGAGGATACACCAGACCCCATAAACGCCATACAAGAGAACGAACATGATGGATTTGACCACAAAACCTGGGCTTACCTCAAAAGACACACAGGCAACACTCTGCCTGGCACCAAATTGAGCCAGCCAATCAAAATTATTTATTCAACCTGTTCAACCAACAGGTAGCACTGTTCTTGCATTTTAAATACTGGCATTTTAAATACTTGCGTTCTCTTGAGTCTTCTCATTGAATGTACTCCTTAAATTCAACTACTATTTTCATTTAGTTGCTTAGACACAAACAAGCTCTATCAGTTAAATGTGTTGTTGTGGGTGAATAATTATGGGGCCTTCAGCTGCATTGGCATATCACCAGTGTTGGAGAGTAACAGAATACATGTATCGGCGTTACTTATTCAGAATACAAATTATAACTAACTATATTCCGTCACAGTTACAATTTAAATTGTTGGTATTTAAAATACAGTTACATTGTTGAAATCAATGGATTACATGACGATACTTCTGTTTCACGAGTTTATTCGTGCTTTGACTCTATGAAACAAATCAATATCACAACGAGTGCAGCCCGCTGGATAGCCATGATTATTTACTTTCACAGACGCTTTCCCCCACTTTTTTATCTTTGCCCCGCCCCATACCTTTTTGTCGAATGATTGAACTATCTTTTTTCTCTCTCTCTCTCTCTCTCTCTCTCTCTTTATTTTAAGGTGATTTTATAGGCAACACCTATGCACTATACACGCTCAGTGAAATGTTTTTTAGGTAATAGCAAACATCTTTTGCATAAACATACCCTTATAGTCTTTACTCCTCTACAGCAAATTATATAAGATAGTGCACTTTCAGGGAGACTTGGGCCTAACAAATGCGATTCAATGTGGAAGTAATCCAAGTATTCAGAATACAATACTCAGATTGAGTGATGATACGGAATACGATACATATTACATTTTTGGGCATGTATTCTGTATTCTGTCACTGGATACATTTTAAAAGTATTCCCAACACTGCATATCACATTACAAACACATGAACGCAGGAGAGACCTGCCAGGAGGGCATTTCAAACTGTATAAATTTACCCCCAACTCTCCAAACAAAAAGATAGTTTAAGGCTTTGGTTTTCCTTTAACAACCGTCATACCTTTTTCGCCGCTGTCTAATTCCCAGTGCTGGAGGTCTGTGACGCAGGTTGCCAGGAACCAGGATGTGAGTGTGGACGGCGGATTGTGTCCAACATTGCTGCCCGAGGTGTCGGCGTGGCAACAGGGTTTCGCCCCTTGATTCCCGCGTTGATGTGTAGCTTCTCTCAGTGGATGGGTCTAGACCTTGCCTAGAGTTTTGAGGTTATAGTCTGACTTAATTTCTGCAAGGGCAACAAGTCAATCAGAACGTTCACATGCAGTGGGGAAACCGGTTTGGCCCAGAATCAGGGTAACAGTTGTTAACATCTTCAGAGGGATTAACATATTTTATCCTTATTAACTTGTATTCTCTTATCTTATCTTATATTCATGTGAGTAAAGATAGATATGCAACCTTGCTAAGGGGAAATACTTAAAGAATTGTATTGTAGAAGAGCATGTAGAAGAGCAGGCTAGAAAAATGTGAAAGCGGGCCAGTGATGGAAGCACGCAGTGTCACGCTACACCTCACCAGAAGGTGGAGCTCTCGCGGCCATGTCCGTTTAAACTGCAAGGCCTTCGCCGCCACGATGTGTGAGAGCTGGGCGGAACATTTCATCGGCCTCTCGGTGTGTAATGATTGTTTTAAGAGCAAATAAAACCAGTTTAACCCTGATTACCTCTATTATTACTTTTATTAAATACTAAAAGGAAATCCTTGAACATGTAACATGATCCCTCCATTAGGCCTGCTGAGGGCCAGCTAATTAGTAAAGAGGAGAATTCAGACACAGTGCTGGGTACGTTAGCACTGAGCGGTTTGCTCGTATGCTGTTGGTCTTCCTTGGGCCAAATAAATATAAAAGGCTTTAATCAGATTGTATTATTCGTATTGTTCTGTGTGCTCAAGCCTACCTTTCACTTGATCTTCTTTGATGTTTTTGTTGCAGCATTGACTCATCGGGAGATCGGCTACAAGTGACTATCCAGTACTAGTAGCTCTGCAGGTGATGAGTATTTCGTCCTCCCACAGGCAAAGAAGACCCATTAGCAGTCAAGGACAGAAAATAATTATTGAATTGTGAATCATAAATTGGTGCAGGTGAGTGTTTAGTTTATGTGGCTGATTGAAAATGTAAATTAAACATATAAAAAAATCATGTGTGTGTGTGTTACTTAGAGGAGAAAGAAAGTACGAGCAAATACACTTAACTAAAAATAATAATACAGCTACAATTAGCAATAGTAGCCTATGCAGCAGTGATTTACGGCTTAACATATGCTAATCAGCATCTAGCCATAAGGCAGCTGGCGACTGACTTATCTACTTCATACATTTAAATGTACATTTATCTACTGCGACATAATTACAACAGTCTATTACTTATTTACACACATTAACTAGTACATTGATACAGAACAACTTAAAGGGGCTGCTCACAAGTCAACACACCAAGGGCAGGTAAAGGTCCATGTCTACTGGAAGGACTTGCTCTGGCTCGCGGCGCGCCTATCGTGAACGCGCAGCGCCTATCGTGCACGAGCAGCGCCACATCATTGCCTTCACAGTAATAAATGTATCAACATGAAACCGAAGCGGCACTTAATATATTCCCAAGTGAAAGGCAATGACATGGCTTTTCTCCATATGTTCTGCACTTTAATGGAAGCATTGTGTATCAGTAATTTTTAAGACCCATGACATATCATTTAATATCTGCCTGCATTGTGTTCGTTGTGCTTTTTCTAACTAGGCCTACAGTCTGGGGATGTTTCATCACGCTCTAAACAGCTTTGGCTTATTGACATGTAAAACTCCTCAGTGTGGACTCGATAAAAATGTCAAAACAAACATGGTAAAGGCCCCAACCGGGAATCGACGCAATCCCATATGCCCCTTGCTTACGGCCCCATCGGTTCACTGACCTCATCTTATTAATGCCCCTGCTTTTAGAAAAACCATCAGGCTAAGCATTTCCTCATGGGACGCCCCCTCCCTCCGCATTTTCACGTTTTCCCCTTTCCCCTTTTAGGAGCTATGAATAAACCCTCAGAGGGCCAGAGACGTCAGAACACTGTCAAGGAGCTTGTAAGCTTTGTGAAATAACCCAAGTTATAGATGCCCCCGCTGGGGATAGGGGAGAGATAAAGCCTGCAGAGTAATGCGTTGTTAGGATTGGATTGCTCTGGTACACTGAGTTCTTCACTTTTGATTATCATTGGAACCTCAACCTTTTATAAGACAAACAAACACACAGTAAAAAAGCCTTGAGCACTCATGTTCAGGGATTGTACACTTGGCTAGTCTGCTTGTCAAAAAGGGGTAAAGAAAATACTTGCTGGTGAAACAGGCTTTAAGGAGCATCACTGTCCTATCAATAATCAATAAATTATACTTGCTCATATAGAAGGAGCCAGTTATATTTATTCATGGGAGTCTTTGGCTGTTTGTTACCTTACACATTCTGCTAGGTGCAGTATTAGAACCAATTCATGCCAATAGCAACCAAAAATATCCATAAATCACAGATTTAATAAATATGTATTCATAAAAGGTCTGAAGGACAAGATTCTACTGGTCTAGTTGTGTATCCGCAGACCCCAGTTATGTGAGGACATGGAGTTAACAGAGTTTTCCTTGCCGCTATTCAAAATTAATTTTCATTTTCCAAAGGCTGTCAAAGCTGTCTTCAGCTCTTTGGAAGTGTTTCTGGCCACGGTGGTGGTGGCTACCATCTGCCACGCTGTTACGGTCTGCCCGGTCGTGACTGTTTTAAGTTAGAGTCGGCTGAGGAGAAGTTTCTAATAGGCAGGACAAACAGACCTGGGTGAAGCAGACTGAGAAGGAGTTATCTTAATTAGCTCTGCAGGAAGTCACAGTTTGCTCCACACAAAACCACAGCCTGGATGGAAGTTTGCAACAAGAAATTAAAATACTGGAGAATAAGGCACACTTGCATCCCAACTAATGCAGCATGTGTTGCTTAAATAATTATTATTTTAATATTTAATCATCATGGCCTTTATCCCTACTAGATTGACAATAGAGATCTGACTATACCATTGAAAGGGAATGTTCTGAATTTGAATAAAATGGAAACTACAGTAATAGATCACATTGGGGATATTTTATATTTATTTGGGAGTGGGACTCCATCTTCAAATGTGTTTGATTATGCAATCCATCGTTTAGCTGAGAGCTACTGACATTTATTGTTAATGATATGCCCAACATGCTCAGTGCTCTCTGTTGCAATTGAGCAAGGGACTAAATATTCAAATTTATAACAGCAATTATTTAAACAGGAGATGGAATAGGTCAAATTAGAGATTACATGTTATTCCCGACCTATCTAAATCACTTATTCAACAATGTCACAACCAAAATATAAAGGCCCTCTCTGATCTTTTCTCCTTTCTCTTGTTCCCATTCAGTTCCTCAAAACTGCTCCTGTTCACCACAATATTAGCTAGACCTCGTGTAGATCATTAATATATGGATGTTTCGACGTAAATGTTTTCCTTTGTTAATAGAAAACATTAATGGTGCTTTTTAATGGCATCTTTTCGGTTTCTCTGAAAACAAGTCTGACCCTGGAGCCAGGAAGTGAGGGAGAGCCAATCGATTTGTCCTCTGCAGTCTTATCTGCCTCATCTGCCTTAATCTATTTTCAGAAACATTACAGTGCAAAGCCATTCAACAAACTGCAATGGCGTGTATGTGTGTGGGTCTGTAATATAATAGAAACATAAAGGGAAAATGTAGGCTATGTGTTACTTTAAGCATAAAACACCAAGTAATGAATACAGTTACTACTAACTACTAACTGACTACTAACTCATAATACAGCTACTCCTGTACAGCTGTGTGTGCGTTTATGTGTGTGCGTGTGTTTTTGTGTGCGTGTGCATGTGCGTGCGCACACAAACAACCGGGTCATAGGCACACTATTCCTCTAGGGGAATGGGGGAGTGTTGTAGTTGTAGGGTTGTAATAGTAGCCTCTACGTCACTCTGCATCTGGGACTCAGGGGACCCTTTTCACCGAGGTACCTTTGTAGGACAAACACAGGTGTCACTTGTAACAGTAATTAGGGGTCTTCTCTCCTTATGTAGAAGTCTACTACCAGTGCCCCGGTACGTAAAAGTAGATGACTCATGATTGGTGTTGTGAGCGGCACCTGTGTGTTCGTCCTACGATGATGCCTCTATCAAAAGGCTCTTGGATGCAATGTATAAATAATAAACAGAATTAATTCAGATTAACTCACCACAATTCAGATTTAGTTACTCTGAAGCTGATCTTCCTCCTTCATTAAGGGTTGGGGTTATGGTTAGTCGAGGGGGGATCACTTTAAACTAGATTGCGTATTAGAATTGTGTTAGGTGCATATCCATAGGCGTATCCTATTTGAGCATATAGCCTATTTGAATATAAACTCCTTTTATTAACCTTGTTATTCATTTCCTTTGTTTTAGCTGTAACCTGTTCCATTCTCTTTGAAGTAGACCACTAATAACCCAACATTAGACACATTGGAGTTCGTTTTTTTATTTGTTTATAAAGAAATACAGGGAGGAAAAAAAAGATCTTTCATATTAAGAAAATACACCTATATGTAGCATAGTTAGGCTACATCGCCACAAAGACAACTTATTGGTTTTCACAAACTCCCAGCCAACCTCAGGGCCGTAGTACAACTGAACATGGCATACATGTCAATCAACGTGAGCTTGTAGCTTAAGCCACTCTGTCATTGAAATCCTGTACAAAAAAAGTATTGTGGTTGTTTGAGAAAAAAGAGGATATTAAATATTTAGGGACAGCAACAGAGAGGTGATAACAGTGACTTTCCATTGTGTTCTGACAAACTGGGTCACTCACTCAGAATCAGCCAACAGTGGCACATTTCTGGGACTGCAAGATAAGTCCCCCTGTTTCGCCCTTCAAGCTCAATTTGCCAATGATGAAATCAAAACCTGCTGCTGTACATCTATATAATGTGGTTAAATCAGGCAGAGCGCAATCTCCAAAGGGAGTAAATGAGAATGCGCCGCTATTACAGTTAATTATTTTCAACTGGCTGCATACATTTGATCAAAACAAGAGCAGACTAATCTCGCAAACACCCGAATGTGCAACAGAGATCACAGCGGAATAATTGTTTGCGCCGACAGCAAATGTGGCCTTTGTACCGCAACCTGCAACACAACCTGTGCACAGCTCATCCTGAGAGGCCGCCCAGAAGATCAGAACACCGTCACTGAGACAGGGTGGGTGGGGCTCGGCGGCGCCATGGTGGGGGCGTGGTGGGGTGTGGTGTGGTGGTCGTGTCGTGGCGGCGGTTTCACATCAGCCACTTGCCCTTCTCCTTGTCAAACTGCTGTGCCCAGCGGCGCGTCAGCTCCAGGTAGATGTCCGGCTTGCTGGGCTGGTAGTCCAGGTACAGGCGGGTCACCGTCTTCCTGGGCACGGCACGCTCTATCTGCGTGCCCTCGTGCCACTGGTTGAAGGAGGTGATGGTGACTATGTCCGGCCGCACCGTGAGAGCCGCCTGCAGCGACGTCTCGTAGTAGCGCCCGTTGACGCGGTTGCGCGTGTTGTGGTTGTTCCAGGGCCGCACGGCCGTGTCGGCGTAGCCGGGCCCCACGCTGGGCACGAACAGCAGGTTGTTGCCGTCGCAGAAGGTCTTGATGGCGCGCCAGTTCTGGTGCGAGGAGCCGAAGGAGAAGCCGTTGGAGGCAAAGTAGGTGTACATGCCGTCGAAGCCGCCGTTGAGGATCTCGTTCTTGTGGCGCTCCTCCACCACCAGCGCCACGAAGACGCCGTCGTAGGGCGTGCCGCGGAGGCTGTGCGAGCCCTTGGCGGTGAGGAGCTCCGCCCAGGCCTCGGACGGCGTCAGATAGGAGTCGTACACGTAGAAGAGGGGCAGCACCTGGCCCGTGCTCGACCGGAAGCGGTAGAAGGCGCCGTGTGCCCCGTACCTGAGAGGGGTGGGGGGGAGAGAATGATAAAGACCATGGAGGAAGGATGTGGTATGGAGGTCATTGTTTTGTACATCTGAACAAGGGGGCAGGCTGGGAGCAGAGCTTTGACTTAATGAGCTGGCATCAGACAACATCAGGACTGGGATGCTTTTCATGCAGATGAATAAATTCACTAAAGTTATTCATGCCGTGATTCATGGTTAAACTGGAGCATACTTTGCTTAAGGTTTGTTTACTCAATGTTTGTTTTATAATTCATTACATTTAATTCAATAAAATATTAATTAAATGATTTGAATTTGTATTAGGGCTGCTTGTCTAGTCTAACCTACTACTGCTCAGAACCTCCGCAACCTTAATTATATCAAGGGTACTCAAAGCTTATTAGTTATACTCTACATTGTACACACATAATGATCCATCTTCCTACATTGTACCAGTAGACATCGGCCTTGCTTCTGGCCGAGAGAGAGAGAGAGAGAAAGCATCTATATTTAACCAGCCCTGTTCCTCATCCTCTCAGGGCTCACGTTGCACCAGACTCACAGACCTCTGGCCTGGGAGAAGGCTTGAAACTGAAATGGAGCTCAGTGTGTGTCCGTGAGTGTGCGTGTGTGTGTGTGTGTTGCAATCAGAAGGGCAGACCTACTTGTCAATGATGTACTTAATGTTGTTGTGCACGCTCTGGTCCGTCCGTCCCTTGTACGGCTGAATGTGAAACGCCACCTGTGGGAAGATACAAACGTGACCACGAGTTATGTGGAACAACCTTTGTGCCCCGAGGTGCATTGTGGTCGCGTAGCTCGGATGAATATGGATGAGAGTGTGAATGTCGCATATGGGACCATGCAATATTAAGAGCTCATGCTGGTATGGTATTGTTATTTATCCTAAACAGCTTATCGATGTGCTTTATTAACACACTGTGCTGCTCTTGCAGTGATGAGTGAATAGAACGCAGGCTTCTCTAATGATTTTTTTGAGGCCCTTGGAGAAATCAATTTTCTAATTAAAATATCACCCCAACTTCATCGAATGAAACCACAGCGGCCTGTGTGAGTGTTTGTGAATGTGAGTGCGTGTCTGTGTGTGCTATTCAATCTCAACCTTTCATGAACATACTCATTACTAGGATCACCATCACCACATCACTAAACAACTCCATTGGGCAGGATGGATTAATTGTTTGGCAATTTTGTTGATTTTAATATTTGATGCCTCAGTCAAAAGTTTATTGAGGCTGGAGGTTCTGCGGTCAGGAAACCTAGGGGAGGTATCCAAGACAACACAAGAAACAATTGGCTGATTGCCGTCAAGTTCTCTGGAAAGATTGGGATAGGGGGGGTTGAATATTAATTGTAGATGTAGAAGATAATACGCTGCCTGTAACTTGTTCACTTTGCTCTGTGTGACCGTGGTGTAAGTGTGACTGAATCTCTGGATGCAGAAGACCTCTGCATCAACAGACCTCTGCCGTCTCGTATAGCACTGAAAACATGACCCAAACAGCCAAGGGGCAGACAGATATATGTTTTCCATGTAGGGCTGTGGTTCAGGGGGCTCCGGTCGCCCGCACGTGTCATTGAAGGAGAGCCAACGAAATGGAACGCGGTCACAGTGGGCCGAACGCCTACTCCGTCTGTCCACAACAGTTTCCATGGTAACGAGGCAGGCAGCTTATTTGGCGATAGTCTATTTTTTCCACTGCGACGGGTAACAGGCTGTTTAAGTTCTATCGACTGGATAAAACAAATAATTAATAAAAAATACACAACCACCATGCCCGGCCGAAAAGGTAAGCAGCCACACACCTCTCTCCTCGGCAGAGGTTATCGTCAGCTTTGCTACCGCGGTTGAGTTCAGTTCTGCGCCACTAAGAGGTTCTCACTTCCAGCTCTGACGCCACTACCCAGTGTGCGGTAGGTAGAGCAACAAAATCAGATCTGATATGTGACACTTGTTCTACTGTGTCAGTGACAACTTTAGACCGAGGCGCCGTTGTGGCGTGGAAGCAGAGTGCGATTTGTGTCCAAGTGTCTCCATCGACTTGGCTTGTGAACCTGGGAGAGGATGACTCACAAGGTTTGTTCAAAATATACGCAGAGGTCTGATAAAGGTCAGCTATCTCATATGAATGCAGCCTTCCCAGATGTGTAAACAGATTCTGACGGCCAGGCTAGAGGCTTTAGAAGGGGAGGTTAACTAGGAAGATGTAAAGAGAGATGCTGAGGGGGTTGTCTTGGTTACGGGGGAGAATGTACATCTCTGCATGTTCCCTGTCCTCTCTGTCTTGGTCATCTGATTGAAGGCCCTGTTGGTCATGTGATGACGTGTCCAGAGGTCAGTGGTTGGTCCATGACATCACTTCCCTGCTCCTCAATCCACCAGCTGGACATGACTTCGTAAAGCCACCATTTCAGCTTTTCATGACCGAGCAATGACAATTTTGCACGTAGTCTTTGGTCACATGCAAGTGTAGAAATCGTGGGGCCGTCTTTGTGGGACAGTTTATGTTACAGCACAGGTCACACATATTCATCCATTGGTTTATATATTGTTACTGCATTCTGAACTGAAACTGAATAATATATGAATATTTTGTCCTCCGGAGAAATTGTATATGATATGACAACAAACCATTGCCTTGGAAAATCAATGTTTTTGTTTTTTTTTAATCTCCGGTTTTGAAGCGAACATTGTGAAACAACAATGATTGTTTTTGTACTGTTTCCAAATGCCTCTGATCTGAGGATGTAAAAGGAGGTAGAACACCAAGTGCTCTTTATTAGACGTGATGTAGAGCAGGACAAAGTTCAGCTCTTATTAGCATGTGCGCAGAGGCCTGGCATTTGATGGCCCCTATGCATCATATGAGGTTCACCTTGTAGCACAGGCCACATTCACACGCTTGCTTTCAAACAGCAATAGCATTCAATTG
Source organism: Pollachius pollachius (assembly GCF_949987615.1). Classification (NCBI taxonomy): domain Eukaryota; kingdom Metazoa; phylum Chordata; class Actinopteri; order Gadiformes; family Gadidae; genus Pollachius; species Pollachius pollachius. Next base: position 9,405,206 of record NC_136946.1, on the reverse strand, counting down.
CTCCACTTTGTGTATGTGTGTGAGAAAGAGTGAGTGTGTAATGGATGGATGTGTGGAGAGTCTGAAACTCCATTCCAACATTGTACAATCCTGAACATTTTGAACAAATTGTACCACATGTACCACAAATTGTACTACACATTGTACGGCCAACAAAGCCTTGTCAGTGAGTAACGACCTTTGACTCTGACCTATATTGTGTTTATTGATGTTCAGTGTTCCTCTCCTGTCTTATTGTTGCTATGGCAGAGGAGATGGAAATGTGCTTTTATTTTCTTATTTTTTTTATTTCAGCACCACCTTTTATGTTACGAATGGGCGCTTTCGCTAAATTATATACGGTCCATATCTACCATTTACCTACCAGCTGTGGAGTTCATAACAGCACAGCACATATTCTGTGTATGCATATGTATTTCCACTTGCCGCGTTCATTTGGGCTTCATTAATTGGCATGTTGCTGTCCGCTATTTATCTCCTTGTTTCCCCTAGTTTGTAATCCACTGTGCTTATGAATGTTATTGGACATATCCAGGCTGTCCTTTTACTCATAATCAGCTGCTTTTCATGAATTTGCATCTGCTGCGATAATCCTCTCCCCCCCACCCCCCACCAGTTGTTAACTCCTTGTAAAGAACAGTAATTGGTTTTATGGCTGAAGTGGGCTTCAAATGTTATCGTCCCACAAACGCAGCGAGTACATTTTATAGTGCATCATTTTACCCCCTCACCTTGCAGTTTATTAAAGCGACGATAAACATGAATACTGCGACCAGGAATGTTGTTTTTCATTCCGGTTGTATGTCAGGTTACCAATGGAACGGTCAACAGATTTACGACGCAAAAGACGACCGAAGCAACAACAACAACAACAACAACAACAACAGTAGCAACCACACCAGCTGGAACATGAAGGGAGAGAGAACAGGAAGAGAGAGGTTTGCCTCACCCGTTACCTTGATGCTGTGTCGCTGTGCCGCGTCCATCACCGCGGGAACCAGGTCCTCGGTGGGCTCCCCGTGGTTGTCCGCCACTCCGGGAGGGTACCACGACAGTACCAGCACCCCTACAGTCAGAACACCACGACAGCGTTCACCCCCCACCCCAACCCCAACCCACCCCAACCCCACCACCCGCAAAGGAACGCCGCCAGGCATCAGTACGTTAGAATGTGCTGTCAATTTTCTTCATTGAGGATGATGGGGGACGTTTTTTTTTAAACACAGAAGATGAAGACCAAGAAGACCAAGAAGCAGAAGAAGAAGAAGAAGAAAAAGAAGAATGGAGAGGTGGGTGCGGGGGCAATTTTAAAAAAAGAACAAAAAATTAGAGTTTTAAAGTAGAGGGGTAGTAGTAACGTTAAGAAGAATGTTCGCTCTCCTGGTTTGGAAACAAGCCAGCGTTTAGCCTCGGGAGTCGGAGGAGGTGCGAGAAGTAGCCTTACCTGCAGCCGAGGCCTCTATCTGGGACATGTGGGACTCTAGCACGTGGGGGTCCCTGGAGCTGTACGGTCCCAGCTCCGGGTAGAAACTGGAGGCAATGTCCTCGGGAGGCACGTGTCGGCCCTGAGCATGGCTAGCGGCGATCTTGGGGTCCCAGTGGGGCACCAACACGTGGTCCCAGTGGATGTACTTGCTGTCCATGGTCGGGGAGCCGTACCAGAGGTAATAGAAGATGTGCACGTCGTAGAAGATGCTGTGGTCGCGGTCGGACTTGGTGAACACCACTTTCGTGTCGCCGATGCCCGTGTCCGAATGGACGGGCGACACCACCAGGTCTTTGCCCTCCTGACGCCTCCGCTCCGGCCTCTCCCCCGCGAACTCGATCCCCGGAGCCAGGTCCGAGAAGCCGTCGCTCGGCTTCAGCGTCCTCAGGCCCATCATAGTCCCGAATATGAACAGAGTGAACAGAAAAAGAGCGATAAACGCCTTCTTGCGCAAGCGTGTCATGGTCGCTGTCTGTGGTGCTGCACAGCACGGGTGCTGATGCGTGATGAGGATGATTGGTGCTGCAGAAGAGGCGAGATCGTGCGTGGTGCTGCAGTCTGCAGCTTATTGTGAACTCATCGTGCCCATGAATGCAGTCTCACCTTTTGAACACAAACTGGCGTGGGGGGTAACTCGCTGCAGGGGGAAACAAAAAAACAAAAATCCGTCCGGAAAGCATCAAATCACTGCAGTGATTCGTGCATCTTCCGGATCCATTCAGAGCCTTGGCATCCGGTGGGCACAGAAATCGAAGCGAGAACCGAATAGGCTTTGGGATCAAAGAGCCGGCGATTCACCCGTTAAACTCTGTGCTAAGCTAGAAGGGGTTCATGTTTCAGTCCTCACCGAGTAGTCGTGTTGGGATCCTCAGTGTTGTCTCCCCCTGCCTTCCCGCGGTCCTCCACGACACGAACGGGAAGATCTTTCCCGATTGCTGGTGGTATGCAAACACACAGGGACGGCTTGGCTGGCGTATTTGAAGTCAAGACCATCGATAGGTCTTAGCTAGTCTAGATCAGGGTCGAGGCTGGACGTAAACCCAGACGACGCCACCGTGTTACCTTCGTATTTGCAGCCCCTCGGTCGGTTCGCCTGCGTGCTTGGCGCCTCCCCTCTCAAGCCGCTCTTCCGGGGACCGGAGCTTCCCCTCTCCTCATTGGCTCGCAGCCCCCGGTGGCACTAGAGGTTTACTCGAACTGGGTCGACGAGTGTGTGTATGTGTGCGACATACATCCGTGGTGTGTGACAAAGTACATCTATACGGATGGCTTGCCGGAAAGTAGGAAAAGACGAAGTGAATTGTCTATCCATGGATAAGCTTATACATCACACACACACACACACACACACACACACACACACACACACACACACACACACACACACACATACACACACATAATAGGGTATTTCTTTACAGACGCCAGGAGCCGCTTTTATCTTCCATCTCTCTCGCACAGCACTACACGTCACAGTCCATCATGGCGTTCTTATAGTTTATAACAAACTTGAAGACATCGGTAACCACCGGTTGTGTCTGCTGTTTTTTTCCCCCCACTGCTTTGGTGCAGAAGTACCATTATTTAGGATACACCGATTGTTAAAAAAATAAATAAATAAAAGTTAGACCACGCGTTTTCCACATAAATAATCTAGCCAATGCAACAATTCTGGCAAAGACTGAACTTCTACTCCAGACGTGTGTGAAGGAGCTCTATGGGCTTCATTGATTGATCGGTTTGATTTGTAATTTCTTCAGTGACGAACCCTTGTCTGATGCCGAGCTTTGTATGAGAGAGAGTTTGTGTGCTCCCTCTATCAGCCAAATTGTATTTATTGCACGACACAGAAGGATGGGGCCAGTCTGAGCTGGCATCTAGTGGCTGCAGGAGAGAATCACACAGACATTCATCAAGGGTTAGTTATATAGGGCTCAGCCTCCCTTAAGGAGTATCAAGTGCGTGGCACGAAGCGTTGGATGAAGATGCATGCACGTCTGTTCATCGCCCCTAGGGGGAGATCCTCTACTTAATAGAGACTGATGCCAACTACACTTTCCTATCGCTCTAAATACGACCCCTTTTGTTTTTTATAAGATTTTTGATAGGGATAGTTTTGTGGTTATAAAAAATATTAATTTAGTCGGAATACAAAACACAGGATCCAGCCCATATATAGTAGCAGAGGTCAAAAACGGTCAAAATATTATTTTTGTTTACGTCTTATAAGCATTTACATGGAAGGCGCACAATTTTTTATTTGAAATTAGGAGTAGGATAGACGTTGGAAACATTTCTTACACTATAAAGTGTAATAATAAAGCCATTCATAGTCGGCATGGCTGAGTGGCTCTCTGTTGTAGTGCTTCTCCGGTGGAGCTCTCCGTGGTGCTGAATCTGCGCTCTCCCGGCCGGAGGTCGGCCTGTCTCTCTCCTGCACCGGAGACACTGGGAGTTTAATCGCATCTTGATAAACACAAGCGGAGAGTTCGAACTTTGCAATCGTCCCACCGAATAAAGTCTTTCACTTGGCAATTGTGTGTGTGAAATTTGACGCGCGCATTACCAAGTCCGCATGATGCACGTCTAAAGGCGCATGTTAAAGTAGATCCATGCTGGAGGTGGTCTTCTCTTTCCTACTAATACAAAATGTGTATATAGACTAGTTGATGTCACTTAATATGAAGGCTAACAATTCCGAACATATCGGACCGTAGTATGACCGTAAATTACATAAATGATCCTATATGCACAGACCATTCCATATCAGAGATATTATTCTGCATGGAGCTGTGTTAGGTGTATGGCGTTCGATTAGGTGTATGGCAATAAAACTATATTTTTGTAGTTATCGTTGATTAATTCAAAAGAAGAGAGATTTT
>NC_136946.1:9360838-9398338 GCF_949987615.1 Pollachius pollachius | reverse complement strand
GTGAGGAATGGGTTTTGCTTCCAGGCCTCTCTTCACAGGGAGCCCAGAAAAACCCCCGTGGAAAAGGACCTGGAAACCAAAACCTAGTAGTAAAACACATGGAGAGAGTGATGTAACTCAATGTGATGATTTATTCCTTTTTGGGTTACTGCTTCACCTTGACTTTATTATTGTTGATCAAGGATGCACTTAAATGTCTGGTCTGTTTGTCAGTTCCGTTTTAAAGTGAGATAATATAATACGACATATAAAGCTACATTTTTAAAATCGGAGATAATGAGCCTTACAAATAGAATCGTGTTTGACCATATAACTAAGTATTATTATTGAATAAGGCCTTTGTATAATTGTGTTGTTGTTGTATTGTCGTTTGTTCAATTATATACCAAACGATTAGAAGGTTAGTATTCGTCTTAGCCTAATTAAAGCCTAATTAAAATAATACAATTAATAACAATAACAACAAAATCAACATAAAGAACAGGTCAAAGGGTTATTACCCAAATCATAATGATCCGTTCCACAGCAGAATATGGGCCTTTAATATTACACCTAAAATAGGCCTATCCCTAAACTATTCATATAATTTCGCCTATATTGAAAAAAAAAATCGATCCTGTCATCAGAATCGAATTTGACGTTTGATTGTTTTTCGTTTGTTACTCATCTAGACTTTGTTAATAATGTATATATTTAATTGAAAAGAAAGCCAACAACCTAATCTATTAAATAAAAAAATAAAAAACGCCAAAACACGTTGGATTCAGCACTTTACCCAGGCAATGAGGCGCCATACGTTCAGCTAGGCCTCTGACACGCCCACTCCTCTGATACACACGTCACTGCGAATCGCGTCAATTACCGCGGGAAGGTTTTTGGATTAAACCGTTGTTGTTTATTTTGTCGTACAGGAGGCCGTGCACAAACAGAAGAGGAGGACGCGTCGGGGTCCGAGGAGGGCGCGCTGCAGGTCTCGCACGGCAGCGGTGCGTGCAAGTGGTTCAACGTGCGCATGGGGTTCGGGTTCCTGTCAATGACTACCAGAGATGGGACGCCCCTGGACGAGCCTGTTGATGTTTTTGTTCACCAGGTAGGCCTCGACGTAAAAGGCCTCAGTCTTAGGTTCTGAGATCTGTCTACAATCTTTGGTATATTGTAAAATAATTCCATTAACAATTTGGATTTACCTCTGAAATTACAACAAATCTCTCTCTTCTGATCTGCTCTAAACAACTAATCGAATTGAGGAAGCCGTTTAACTCCAGTGAAATCAAATCACACTGTGGAACCTTACCAGCAAAGCTAATAATTCATATTTAATGTCACCATGAGGCATGGAAAGGATGTGTTTAGGTCAAGATATACCTAATGATTTATCTCTACCTTTCACCTTGGACCATAAAGGGTTTGTGGAAATAGCCGTGACTGCCTGGCACAAAGGAGTGGCCAAGGGGAAAGCCATATAAGGACAATGGAAGAGCTCCTTTGTGCTTCTCTCTCTTTCTCTCTCTCTCTCTCTATATATATATATATATATATATATATATATATATAAAAACAGATACCTTCCAAATTCAACGTCCAACTACAACACAACAGGAAGTAGAGACCCCCGCCCTAATATGGGTGCCCCTGTTAAGGCAAGCTGAAGAAAACAAACGTTTTGGAGGGCGTAATGTGAGCCGTCGAATGGCGGCTCGCCGCAAGTTGTCACGTCAAACATTACCTGAGGATTAGCACACCTTTTCCAGTAAGCCAGGGGCTGGGGCTTTGTGTGATGGGTGCTGACCTCCCCCAACCACCCACAGTTCCCCACATGCCTTAGAGATATAGAGAGGGGGGGGGGTGGGGCTATTGGCTTGAGCCTTCTTCCGAGATGGAAGACTTTGGACCTGGGGTTGGTCTCAGGAGTTTTCCCATTAAAGGGAGCGGGGGGTGGGGGGTTTATGCAAAGCAGGGAGATAAGAGGGCTCATTCCTGTCCGTCTCCCACCACTGCTGCTTCCTGTTATAAAGCCATTAAACCCAACCTGGCTGGGTGGACGCAGGCCCACCCAACACAAGGCCCTCTGGATCGCTGTGGGGATGCCGTGAAGGGTTCGGGTTTCTCTGCACTTTGAAAAGAGCTCTGTCACTGAAACATCCTCTTTTTATTTTTACCTCCCTGTGACTTACAAAGTTAGGCTCGGTTTGTCTTTGAGTGTTTGTGTCGATATCCCTCCCCTGCTCTCACATGCTCTACAGAGGTAATACACGGCTTTAACACAGAGGTGTAATGGTAGGGGGATCCCAGGTGTATCTCATGAGGTTGATTACGGGCACTGGCTAGCCTCCAGACCCGTCATTAACTTAATGAGCAACTTCTGTTGCCATTCACGCCGCGCGACACCTCTGTGACGAAGGCCTATCAAGTGATAACCCTGATCCTAGCTATCCTCATCTCATGCCTAAAGCAAGGTGCTTTGAGTAAGCTTATTTTGGAGAGCGAGAGAGAGGGCTGGAATTACGATGGAGTGGTGTTTTTCGGGGACAGGGGGGCCCGGGATGAAACAACGAAGGTGTCTTGTTTAGTTCCGTCCAGAGATTGGATATGGATTCTCTTAATCGACTACATCTCCACCTACAACATTGTTGAGGCTCCTGGGACTGTTGACTGACACACACACAGCTCATAGGAAGTAAAAGAACAGGAATTGCATTTTGGTAAACTGGATATGTATAGGATAAAAACGGGTGACCTTCCCTTGGCATAAATACAGCAAGTGTAAAGATGGCCATGAATCAAGCGCCCCTCAGCCTCTAACCTCAGGGTAGGAGAGGGAGGTCGGTCCCATCCGTATTAAACAAAAAATAGTTTTCCAATTAACGAAACGTTCAAATCGAAAACCAGTTTAAATACTGAGACAGACAAATAAAGAGAGCGGTGGAGAGAGACAGAGATAAGAGACTGCTGTTTAGCTTTTTACTACAATAGTGTGGGGAATATGATCGAAGTGAACCTCAGAGGGATAAGGCGTTGTAGTGACCTGGTGTTTGGCTTCACAGGGGCAACTCCCCGAGGAATGCACACCTCCCTGTGCATTACCCAGCCACCCCCAGTACACTGGTCAGTTGCAAGTCGCTTGACCAGATGGACTCGTTTAGGAGGAGAATCCATCGCTTTGCTACTGAGAGAAAAGGGAAGGGAGAAGGGGAAGGGGATGGCAAGGGCAGGGGGGGAGGTTTGGAATGCTGTTGGGGGGAGGGGATAGGGACACACACACACACACACACACACACACACACACACACGTTGGCCCCACACATACACACACGTTGGCCCCAAAGGGGAAGGGGTGTAAAGGAAGCATTGATGTTTTAACAGGGCTGTCAATGGGAGTGGACTTTACAAGAGCCGCATGTATTCCCTGGGAGAGAGGAGAAAGTGTGTGCCTAGATGTTTTCTGCGTGGCAACCCCACCTTTGGAAATTCTTCTGAGTGCCGTCACTCTCCATTCAAGCAGTATGTCTTTGTGGCTTTTGTCACTTCGACAGATATGAAGCTTTTGTGCACAGAAGTTTAACAAACAGCAGCTTCTTTCTAAGCTTCTAAGGTATGCAAGAACGTGAACACAACAGTACTTTTATCATTTCATACAACATTTGTACAAGTCCTATATCACTAAGTATAGCACTTCAAAAAAAGATCGCTATGGAAATTGTTGAATTTGTTGTTGGAAGCCAAACTACAAAAGAGGTACACAGACACACACACTCACACTCGCTAATGGCTTGAAAAAACGTTTGTGTTCATTTTCAATACCCACAGAGCAAACTACACATGGAGGGCTTCCGCAGTCTGAAGGAGGGAGAGGCCGTGGAGTTCAGCTTCAAGAAGTCCTCCAAAGGCCTGGAGTCTCTCCAGGTCAGCGGCCCAAACGGGGCCCCCTGCCTAGGCAGCGACCGGAGACCCAAGGGGGCCCAGAAACGACGACCCAGAGGGGACCGGTCAGTCTGATAAACCTCTATCCACCCACTGCTTTGCATTCACATCCACGTTTCATCATGCAGAACTTCTCTTCACAAAACTCAAAGAGCAATTCAAAGTGCTTCCCAACATGTATATGCAAAACAGAGCCAAAGATAAGAAACTGAGAGAAATGATAAGCAAAATAAAGGAAGTCTAAACAGAGGGGTGCATAGCTGCTTTTTGAAAGTGTCCACAGTGTATACAGAGCTAAATTCCAAGGGGACGGAGTTCCACAGTTTAGCAACTTCAACCTCTAAAGCAGGGTCTTCTTTGTCTTAAGCCCGGAGCAGGGAACAACAAGCAAACCCTGATTAGAGGAATCCAATTCCTACTTGAATTATGTGGGTGTAGGCACTCTTTAATGTAGGCAGGTGCCTGATCATGCAGGGCTCTGAAATAACATCTGCACCATTATAGTTTGTAGTAGTAAGATGTGTTACACATGTTTTTCTCACATGTTGAGAGTTAAAAAATGCATGCACTCTACTAACTCAAATCCCTACACAGCCGCACAGCCCAGGAAAACCTAAGTACCTTCTGTTGCTTTGACACTAAGCTTGGCATGGCAAATGATTCTCCAACACACACCTGAGATGATCTTATTTTGAATCTTTCTTGAGCTCCCACATTACTTTGCTTTGTATTGAAGTAAATTGGAAGAAGATCAGTATAGGTAGAAGATCAAGGGTCATGTTTAACCACGTTCAAGATTATCATTTTGCAGAATGTAGGATGGAGACAGGAATCGGTCAATTTAACAATGACGTTTTGATAGAAAACTTTTTGTTTTCTGTTTATTGGATAAAAAAGCAAGCATTTTTTGTGGCTGCAGCTCTCACTTCAGGATAAACTAGCAATATAGATAATGAAAAGCTTGATGTTACAACCATTCAAAACCACCAGATATAATAAAGCGATTATGGCAACATATCTAATCACCGTTAATCCTTGAAAAAAATAGCTCCGTTGCAGATGTCACTGAAGTTTATTTTAAGATTTATTTTCTTTAAAAATCAATTCAGGCAGTTGATCGACAATAGCTCTGTTCTTCAGAAATTGACTATAATATATCCTATTAAACAGCTTCCAATCATAGATAACTGCTTGATTTTGCCCTTCATACATAGACAATGTTTAAAGAAAATGTTTGCCGAAGAGAAATGTTCTTCTTCCACGGAGGAAAGGATCCCTCCCCTTTAATTGATAACAGATGTAGGTGAGCTGAGAGGGGTTAGAGGTGACCATTGCCTTGGCAACAATGGGATGTGGCGTGGAAAGGAGATGGTTGGTGGGGTTTTGGAGCAGGGGGTGGAGGTAGGAGTTGACGGGATGGGAGGGGTGGGCTGGCAAGGGCGAGGGTCAGTAGCGAGAGACCGAGGGGTCAGGGTTCAAAGGTCGGCAAGGTATTGAAACAAAGAGCTCCCTCTTACACGCCTCCCGGCCACCTAAACCTTGGTCGATACCCCGTCCCTCCCTGGGGGAGGGGAGAGGGTGGGGGTGGTGGGGGTTGGCTGTGGAGGGGCTTGTTGTGGTGGTGGTGGTGGTGGTGGTGGTGGTGGTGGTGGTGTTGGTTGTGGAGGTGCTGCTGGTGGTGGTGGTGGTGTTGGTTGCGGAGGTTCTGGTGGTTGTGGTGGTGGTGGTGTTCGTTGTGGAGGTGCTGCTGGTGGTGCTGTTGGTTGTGGTGGGGGTGGTGGTGGTGGTGGTGGTAGTGTTGGTGTTGGGGGTATGTTGTGTAGATGGTAGTGACGGTGCTGGTGTTGGTGGTGGTCGTGGTGGGGGTTGTGGTGTTGATGGTTATGGGGGTGAATTGGGGGTTGTGGGTTGTGAGGCATGTGGTAAAACAAATGAAAAATGAGAGGGAAGGAAGGAAGTCGAGGACCACCTTGAGATGATCCAGATTTTTGTGGAGGTGAAACCCATATATGGCCAGGCAGGTTTTCTGAGGTCACCGAGGCAGACCTCTGCTGAAGAGTGTTAGGTTACCATGTGTTTACAAAGCCCATGTGCCGCTGGGGGGGGGGGGGGGGGGGTCCCCTATAGACCCTGTGTGAATATATGGTGCTCATTGCACAGAATGGAATGCTTTCATTACTCACATGAGGTATGTTGAGGTGACAGAAAGCCCTAAATTATATTACAACATTTGCGTTCATGAACAGAACTGAGCTGCATGCAAAAACTTTAAGTCAACACAGCTTCAGATGTGTTTTTAACACTGGAATGTGTACAACTAAAAACCTATAACATCATAAAACCTTTACCATCATAAATGTTCGAGGAGCGGACACAATAAACTACACAACCCCACTTCCTGTTACTGTGCTAGCTGAATCACCAAGCGCCCAATGGAGTGGACATGACAATAAGATAGTCAGATAGATAGTATCATCGCACAAATCTATCAAATCTCTATATGGTTTGCTATGCAACATCACTTTATCATATCCTCATCGTATCAACCCATGATATTCCCCTGAACGTGCCAACAAAGATCGCCGTACCAGTTGGACATGTGTGTCACCTTAATCGGCTCTTATTGAATTTAGCCAGCAGAGTTTGCACACGCACTATTCTTATCACGCTATCGATCAGAAGCACGGGATCAATAAGCGCGAGCAGCTGCTGAGGTAGAGCTCAGTCAATCACGGGAATAAAGTATTGATTTTATGGTTAAAGCAGTGTTGGCGTAAGCGATCTGGTGTCCACATTCATAAAAGTTATGTTAGCAAGTTGTTCCAAACAGGAAAATGAGGTTTAGAGTGGCTGGATGTGGGGCGAGAATTAGACAACGCTTGTATCCTAGCATGATCATGCATTTCTATTTCTATTGTCATAGGATCTGGAGCCGGATTCAGGCATCCTCCTTTGGTCCAGCACTTTTGACAGTTTTAAAGATAAACACCATAGTTTAGAAATTATAGGATAGGCCTCTATTTAATTATTTGATCTGTTGTCAATGATAGACAGGCAATTTACATTGAACAGAGACTTACATAAGATGGCATAGGGTGTGACTTGATTGGGTAATGATAATACAGTTTTAATGTTAAAAGCAGCCATTCGTCAAGCCATGTATCAAAACCCCTACAGTTCACATCTCTGTGTCTCCATGCAAAAACATGTTTATCATTCCCCCTTTACAAGAGTTTGTTGCCCTCTGCTGGGAGTAAGAGACTACACTGGTTTATAAAAAAAATATTGGTTGTAGAAAGCCACAGCAAATATTATATTTCATAATATTGTGTGTGTTTGTGTGTTTTACCTCTTGATCTATCTATCTCAGTCACTCAGCGCGTGGTTCTGGTGTTCTTCTGTTCATTGATCTAGATGCTACAACTGTGGAGAACCGGACCACCACGCCAAAGAATGCCAGCTGCCGCCGCAGCCCAAAAAGTGCCATTTCTGTCAGAGCTTCGCTCACATGGTGGCCAGCTGTCCGCTCAGAGCCCAGCCGGCTCTGGCCGGCCCTCAGGGAGCGGGAGCCCCTCAGAGTGGAGCACCAGCCCAGGAGGAACCACCGGGACAGGAGCCCGACACGGAGGGCTACGACTGAGGACCCCGGCAGGGGACTGGTCAGGGGGAAGACAAGATTAAATCACTCACACACGTATGCACGCGCACGCACACACACACTCACACCGCACCACACACACAGGAACACACAGGAATGCTGCCTGTGGAGCTGACTACCTCAGGTTGTATTTATTGAGCAGTGTGATAAATAGTTTGTTGCTCAGTAGCTGAGCCTTTTAATTGCCAAAAGACATATCGATCATAAAAAAAGAAAAGAAAAAAAATGCTTAAAAACAAAACAAGCGCAAAATTATGTATTTGTAGTTTTAGCTATCAGCTGTTCATCTGCCTTAGATACGTGTCTTTGCTATGTAACGAAACAATCCTTAACATGGGATGTTCCTATGACTATGGTTTGACACTTTAGTGGAAGAACAAAGCTCAGGCACTCTTATCAGGGATCTAGAGTTTGAGTCACTGAGCAAGATGATTTTGAGATTCATGCATAATGCATGAACATATGGTTGAACATATGATTGTGTACTACTATGGCAGACAGTAGTACAACCCCACAGCTAGTGGAAGAGAAACATTTAACAGTGAGCTAAAACTAATGAATGATCATTCTGTAACAATAGCTCCACTCAAAAAACAGAAACAAATTTTTAAATACAATCAAATCCATGAATGTAGACCGAACATTGTCTGTGTCCCTGCAGGTAATTCTTTGATTATGTTTTAAATGATGTGATCTTCTTGGACTCTGCGGCCAAGTGAATGTGAAACTGTGAATGTTGCCACCACTGTTGCCAAAAGGCCCATGGCCATCGACTCTCACGTGGGGTCAGTGTTGTCTTTTTTAGTGTTGAAAAAGAGCAATCTTACCAAAAAAAAACATGTCTACACAAAGAAAAGTTACAGTGATTTGAGACCGCAATGGACCTCTCCATTGCTAGCTGTAATTGTGGGAACCTGAGTGCAGAGATCATAAAAACTAGCCTTTGTTCTCCAGACCGTGTTAGCTGTTTGTTTCTTACTTGACTTGAAACCCACAGTTAATACCGCAGGGTTCTATTCAACCTCTCAGGAAGGTCTTTTTTCATAATGCATAATGAATGAATGACTTTTGTGTTCATATTTTGATCTCGCACTGTGCTGGAGAAGCTGTTCTATATTCATGATTGTAGATATCTTTTATCTTTTTATATATTTGCTATTTATTTTGAAGATCATTCTTCTGTTTGGCATCACCCAGTCAATGTCAAACTCTCTGTCGGTCCAACGTTGTACATTCTGGATTAAGTACTGCAATCTTACATGGATTGGTGCCATATCCAAAATGTGTTCCAACAAATACCTCAATCACCATAGCTGTATTATTTGAATGCAAAAAACGATCTGCTACGCTCACAGAAGTAATGCACCCAAATCTATAATAATTTTTGCAACATGATTTCATCATCCCCCCCTTCTGGGGCTGAGGGCAACATAATGCAATAGTCTTCAGAGTGTTTGTCAAAAGGCATTGCTTTCCACTCCCTTTTGTTTTGTTTGACATTTCTTATCTTGAATTCTGGGAGAATCATCTACATTATTCAGTTCTCGTGCCGTTTTTATTAAGTTATGCAGACATCGTCTTATCGTGCTGGAAGGCCAGTGATTTCTAATTGCCAAATGAGTAATGCACTAACTTCACATTATTGTCTGTTAGACAATGTGGAACTGCAACGATAAACCATTGTGTTGTCATGTTTGATAGACTGAAATCCAGGACATTTTCTTTACCACAGAAGACAGTCCTGCTCTTAGATTTTTGTTTTATTATTTAACATTTTTAATTAATAGATGTCGGACAACTTTGGTCTTTATCGAGTCCAAGGTGAACTTGACTAAAATGAACACAATATTTATATTGTTGATTTAATTTTCCACTGTAAATATCCAGCATATTTATCATGATATGAATATCCTGTTATGAGTCAGCATGGTAATCATAGAATATAGAATATTCGGATAGCATAGGATAAGTTTCAGGTAGTATGTGTAGTATATGATTAGTATAGGGGCCATCTAGATCGGGGAACAATGCTTTCTTTAAAGACCTTTTAGTCTTGGGAAGCCAGACTTCTGCTTGCAGAATGTATCATCTAATATTGAAGAGCAAAAGTTTAATGGGAAAGTGCGTCTGCATAGTTTGCTGTCGTCATATTTGAGTTCTCCCACACACTCCAAAAGCTAATGCAAAGTAAGTCTGGCGAAGGGATATTTAGAATATTTTAAATCCAAGCTAGAGAAGCATTAACACTGATGACATTTGAGGATCTATCTCTTTGTGAGTTCACTCATTGTTTTTTACTATGGCATTGCTCCCTGTGGCCTATTTTAGCATAACGTGTATTTTATTGTGTGACCACGGCAGGAATTATCTTGTCAGAAAAGCTATACAAGTCTACCTCAATTTGTATCTGAATACTGGTTAAGATTGGCATACTTTTTAAATGAGCAGATGTCCAAAACCATTTTGTTTTGTTGTGTAATTTTGTTGCTTTCTGTTGTGTATCTCTACTATTTATATTTAACATTTTATATTTCTTTTTCACAATGCAATGTTTTCTACCTCACAATGAAACAATATTGTATTTTCTGTCTTTATACTTGTATTTTAAATGTAGAACTCAATAATATATATTTTTGTTGAATTCCATAGGTAAAGTTCACAACTATGCCTTTGGGATGTTTTCAGGGTATGGGGTGCGTACAAAAGACCATATCTATATTTAGCAGAGAGGACACACCCTTTTTTTTTTTGTGTGTATGTGTGTGTGTGTGCACGCACGCCTGAGTGTTCATGCATGTGTTAGTAGATGTTGTGTATGTGTACTCGTAAATGCATGTGCTGTGTATGTGTATATGTATGTGTGAGAGAAAGGGAGATGGGTAAGGATAGGTGGCGGGAGGGTAACCGTGGTATACTAATGGATGTGAAAACCTCTCAGTTCCAATACTCCCATAAGTGTGTGTAAAGACACTGCATATGACTGATGTACAGCCAACAGCATGCCATTGTTCTGTAGCTAAATGTAATCTTTGTTTTAGTTCTCTGCATTGTTTCCAGCTATGAAATCATGTGTGATTCAATGCAATGGGAAATAAAGACTTATTTAAGAGAATAAACATGTTTACCTTGCTCAATCTGATCTCGCAACCTTACCCAAAACATTTTTTAAGTATCTTCAACACTCAAGTGTCGACTATTTAGTAAGTAAGTGTTGTTGAAGCTTAATATGACAGACAGGGGGCAGCATTTCACCGTTCTTGCCAGGGGAATAACCCATACGTGCGCGTGCCGGAGCCGCTCTCCCAGCAGTTTCGCGGCACAGGGCAGGCAGCCTACTGTGTGGCTGCGCGAGAGCGGACAGTATGTGGTGGTGGTGGTAATGGCTGCCAGAGAAAGTGAGACTGACAACAAATGAATCCTTGAGCGAAGACCGAAAGGTGAGTCGAGGACAAAACTTCTACCATGTGACCTTAGGTCGCTCCTTCCTAGAAGCGTTGTCTTTTCTCGGGGTTTTGCGGATTCGCGACTTGGTGCGCAGGTGTGGGTCTCTGGCTGAACGCGAACGTGTGGATGACACACACACACACACACACACACACACACACACACACACACACACACACACACACACACACACACACACACACACACACACACACACACACACACACATCGTGTCCAGAGGACAATAAATGGTCTGCCGCATATGATCTCTGCCATGCCTCCTGTGAACACTAATACAGTCCACCGGTGACCTGCTTGTTTGGGTTATGAAACGTGTCGATGGACCTGGTTATCGCTGTTGATGGTCTTGGTTCGACTGGCACTCTTTGTTAGCGCGTGTCTTCATTAGCTAGCTACCTCCTTGAAATTAAAGCGAGCTGACGTTAGCGAGGCCAAGGAGCTGTTAGCCTGTTAGCCAATCAGCTATGAGTGGCTCTGTCTGTTGGAGGAGCCAGGGAGCTATCACAACGCGAACACTTGCTTTTGCTTCCGCGTTTGTTTTGGCAAGCTCGATGTAATCGATTAGTTATCGCAGGTAATCAAATATGAATTAAATTACCATCTAGTCAGCGGTCAAACTATTGAGGATCATTTTGAAAGTGAAAGTGAGACGGGCTTGCTGCCAGTTGTGTCTAGCAATGCTGTCTCGCAATACTATACACGCATTGTTTGTTTTGTAGTGCTAAATAATGATGGCTGGGAAATATGGAGTTCAACTGTAGCCAATGTTTTGCAGATTAAACTGTTACATTCATGTTGATGTTTTAAACTTCTGGTGTCGTGACGTAACGGGTTAACACTAAAGGGCTCCTCTGAAACTTCTCTCAGCAGCCTCTAAAAGTGAACGGCCCTTTTGAAACCAAGCAATGTCCCTAAATCAATGATGTTACAATGTAGCAATGCAGTTACTTCTTCAAAAAGTAAATACAGTGAAGGCAGAGCTCGGTGTCATCATTGCACTGATGAACGAGGGAACTCGAGGTCGCTGGAAGGTGACCGCCGACTGTGCAGGGAGCTCTCCTCAGCTGGATGGGTGTGCCCAAGTTCAATGAATAGTTAGCCACGTGTGTGGATTTGATAGTTGGTCCAACATCGAAACTGTACTGTTCGCTGTGGGTTGTTACATCCATCAGGCTTAATTTAGCTTGCTTTCTATCACAATAGTGTGGCCATTACTTTTCCTTACATTTCCTTCCTTTTCTTGTCCATATAAGATTGTAATCAAAATCTATAGTAGCCGTTTTCTTATTAATACATGTTATGTATTAAAGTGTCTTGATAATACTGGGTATTCCGTGCAAGCCCAAATTGTCAAGGAAATTCAGTCCAATAGACCACCAATTAACTTTAACGTGTAACTCCCTGTGCCAAATGTATTTTAGTTTAGAAAAAGTTATTGTACATACATTATTTGGTTGGGGGTTAATATCATATAGACGTGGGTCGCTTTGATCCTTGGTTCTCTGCATGTAACCCATGTTATCTCCCCCCCCCCCCCCCCCACACCCATCCCCCCGCCACAGTGAGGAAGAGGATGGTAAGCAGCCAGCCGAAGTACGAGCTGATTCAGGAGGTGGGGCGCGGCAGCTACGGCGTGGTGTACGAGGCGGCGGTGAAGAGCACGGGGGCCCGCGTGGCCGTCAAGAAGATCCGCTGCCACTCGCCGGAGAACGTGGAGCTGGCACTGCGCGAGTTCTGGGCGCTGAGCAGCATCCAGAGCCAGCACCCCAACGTCATCCACCTGGAGGAGTGCGTGCTGCAGCGGGACCAGCAGGCCCAGAGGATGAGCCACGGCTCCAGCTCCCCGCTCTACCTGGAGGTGAGCTTTGGCTTGGGAATTGAGTCGGGACGGAGCGGTGGCTCTAGCGTTGTTGCACCGTTGCGAGGGTGTTTGTCGACGGAGTGGACTTGTGGACTCTGATCAAGGTGGTGTTATGAGGCTTTGCATAGGGATTAGTTCTAATCTCTACAATACCTATTACCATTAGCTTCCCCCATGTTATCGTTGTAGCCATCGTTAGCGGTCTAGATCAATTCAAGGGGATTGTTTTGAAAGCATGGCCGTTGTTTTAACAGGTCTTTAGGGATGCATTGAATGGAGTTCTGTTTTGGGCCGGCCGTGATCTCCTGAAGCCATGCCCTCCTTGGTGGTGGATGTGATGGAGGCCGTGTCTGTAGTCCAGTTCTTGCTTTCAGCCCAGTGCCTGCAGTGTACCTGCCAGTGCTCTGGGGGTGGGGTGCTGGTGGTGTGTGTGTGTGTGTGTGTGTGTGTGTGTGTGTGTGTGTGTGGGGGGGGGGGCTTCCCGGCAGCGCAGGGCCTTTTGTCCGTCCCCCCCTCATTAAGCTTTTTGCCGTGTTGACGTTGGAGTCTTTCCCAGAAGCCTTTTGTTCTCCTGCTGTTGTGAAGCCCCCGAAATGTTCCAGTGCACATTTACAAAAAAAGATGATAATGGGGACAATCATCTGACCGGAGCGACGGTGGGGTAAATGGAGTTAAAGCATGCCCAAGGTCATTGGTATGTTGGAACGATTTGTGACACTTTTGCTGATTGCAGAGGTTTAATTTGGATTTGCACATTGCTGAAATATGTTGATCCCTTTAGTTTTGTACAGTGGGATAGATCCAACACGTTTGGGTAAACACAATTAGTGCACACTTTCATTAAAGATCAGCCCTTTAGTGAAGGTCCTTTTGGTAATGATATTTTTTTCAGTGTCATCTGTGCCACAATACAGCTTCTTTGGGGATGATTTTGTGCTCTTGCTGTCAAAGGAAAGAGCTGTTGGTAGATGATTTAAAGATGAGAAGCATCTCGCAAGGCTTTGATGTAAAAAACAAACGCTGAGGGAGACGGCCTCAGATTGGCTTTCACGTTCAAATCTAGAACAAACACACACACAGACGCACACAGCGAGAGGCATCAATAATCATGAATGCCAGCTCTATGCCGACTGAATACTAACTTGTTATCAATTAAGCTTGTGATGTGTATCTGTTTTTTGTTCCTCTTAAATGCTTCTTTAGGGAAATGTGCTTCAGGCAGTGTCGCTAATAATTCTCGACGGCATCGCTATAGATTCCTCTTTGATCTCAACAACGACTCAGAATTCAAGCATGTGATGTTTTCCCCAGATACCCCAATCGTCTTCCTGACGCTTTTACCTGCGTCCTTGTGCTGCCATTCCCCCCCCCCCCCCCCTCCTCTAGCTGGTGGAGACCTCCCTCAAGGGGGAGATCATGTTTGACCCGTGCTGCGCCTACTACCTGTGGTTCGTCATGGACTTCTGCGACGGCGGCGACATGAACTCCTACCTGCTGTCCCGCAAGCCCAGCCGCAAGACCAACACCAGCTTCATGCTGCAGCTGGGCAGCGCGCTGGCCTTCCTGCACCGCAACCAGATCATCCACCGGGACCTCAAGCCCGACAACATCCTCATCTCGCAGGGCCGCACGGCCGCCGGCTGCCCCGAGCCCACCCTGAAGGTGGCGGACTTCGGCCTGAGCAAGGTGTGCTCCTCCTCCGGGGTGAACCCCGAGGAGCCGGCCAGCGTCAACAAGTCGTTCCTGTCGACGGCGTGCGGCACGGACTTCTACATGGCGCCCGAGGTGTGGGAGGGCCACTACACGGCCAAGGCGGACATCTTTGCGCTGGGCGTGATCATCTGGGCCATGGTGGAGCGCATCACCTTCGTGGACGTGGAGACCCAGAAGGAGCTGCTGGGCAGCTACGTGCAGCAGGGCACCGAGATCGTGCCGCTTGGCGAGGCGCTGCTGGAGAACCCCAAGATGGAGCTGCTGATCCCCGCCCGGAAGAAGAGCATGAACAGCCACATGAAGCAGCTGATCAGGGACATGCTGTCGGCCAACCCCCAGGAGCGGCCCGACGCCATGGAGCTGGAGCTGCGGCTGGTGCGCATCGCCTGCCGGGAGCTGGACTGGGACACGTGACCCGGGCGGACAAGACCCGGACCCGGACACGGCGTAGACTCGAGGCGAAGCACACTCCCCACGTCTTGGGGACATCCCTTCAGCAATCGGGTTTTATTGTAATCTATTCTAATTGGAAGGTTCTCTCTAAGCTAACATAATGAATGAGGACGGGATCTATCCGCCAGCACTGCTAAGTGATTCCTTCCTAGAGTGGTTCGTCCTAACAGTGCAATCAGTTGACAAGGGAAGGGGACACATACACACACGCGCACACACACACCCCTAACTAAATACCCACCTGCACTGCTTTATAACAGATCCTATCCACATCCACAACCCTTACCTAAACCTAGCCATCTCTATACCAGCAATAACCTTTTCAAACAGACAACTTCTGTTTCTTTCAAATCCTACACATCCACACACATGGTGCTGAATTGTGATATGTAATGCAAAACGAGGCCGTACCCTGTGAACTTCAATGTAAACACACACACGCTTCCATGCTTCAACATTTGGTGTGCTCAATGGAATCTGTATCTTCGGTGGAACCAGTTCTTTTTTTACCCCTGCACCCTGGTTGGCAAGCGATTTCAATGTGGCATATTACCACCAGCATCTGACTACTCCTTTATATTTCTACACAAAATATAGGCTGTGTACAATATGCCGCACCAATTAGTCACACTACACTTGTGAAGTCCGTGAACGAAATGCTCAGGTTAACAATTTGCAGGATTTGTAGACAAACATTTTTGATTACACCTATGGGTAAACTTTGGTGCTTTCAGATAGGCTGTTCTTTCCCCCTGTGATGGCAGTTGGTCTGATGTTGGCTGCTGTTGTAAGTGGGGCTGGGTGTTGGGTGGGGCCCTGTTAGCAAGCAGCGCTCAGCCGGTAGATGCCAGTTCACTTCCTTCTACCAACAACCATGTCCCACCAGATTCGTATCGCGGAAAGACGGTAGAAGATTAGGTGTTTTGGTAACTTGGGACACTATGAGGAGGAAACGACATGAGCAAGTTCACCAGAACCTCTAATGACCGGCCTGACATCCAGATCAATGAAAGTCTGTAAATAAAAAAAAAGATGAACAGGTTTCGATGTCCATATACTTAACTGACGACTGTGCTTGATTTGTGTCAATCTACGAGATGTGACTTGGAGATTTGGAAGGGAAGTTGAATTCAAATGCCTGTGATTTTCTAAGTATATGTTAGATGTGGGGGAGCTTTAGTAAATCTGAATGCACTTTTTGTTCTTTTGGTTTAAATTGTTATTTTCTTTTTTCACTCCCCTCTGTCTCTTGGGGTATTTTGACTGCGTTGGGCGAGATGGAATAACTGCAATCAACGGTTGTTTACCACCAGGAATGAACACTCATACACACTCCGCTCCGCAAGCCTCTGCATGGTAGTTTTTTTTGCCATTGTAAACCATTGTGTCCAAAACTCCACACTGTCAACGTGCGCCGTTCCCCTCGACCCCAGGATCTCACCCCTAATCCCATTCACCGTGCTTCCGACAGTCATGCTAAGCCTATTAAATTGTGGGTGTTGGAAGAGGGATCACTCTTTCTTTATTAATTTATTTCCTTTGAGGTCATGATTTCATAATGCGCTGTTAAGGGTGTATTGTCTTCCATAACCCCCCCAGATATAGATCAAATCTTTCAATATTAAGTCTGGCCTTAAATATGCAGTCTCATGCATTGCCATTTGCCACTGCCTCATTATTGTTCAACTCGCTCATCAATTTGCTCGCTCACGATACAGGTGCTGGGGGACGTGCCCTAGCACTGACGCGGCCCCTGGTGTGGTGTATGTGTCGTCGTTCTATACCCCAGGGCGTACTTAAGTGCATACAGAGGGCATCATTAATTAAACACAAGCTCACCTGAGTCACTGCGCTAGACAGTTTCGCTGTGCTGGAGGAATGTGCTCTGTCCTCCAGACTAGACTCTTTATGTTCCAAGGCTCCAAGGCCAGTGTTCAGACATATTTTGATGGACTGGGTACTTAAGGCAAGAGCCGGTTGCTTTCCCTTGTCTCAAACTAGATAAACAACTGCTTGGCACCCCCCTCCCCCCCTTTTTTTCTTTTATGTAAATACTGTACATGATCTACAGTGAATAAACATGGTTGATGTACATTGGATTGTGGATGTGTGCTCTGTTTTCAAGAGCCTTGTTTTGTTGAAATGTAATTTGCTGTGATGAGTTTGTTTTTGTACTCTCAAACTCTGCGGCTTCCATTTATTTATGGCAAAAAAAAGTGTGGTATATTTGCAATGAATAATTCTGGGGTGTTGAGATTAATTATACATTTTCCACTGGTTTAACGTGTGTGACTTTGTGTGTACAGATCGGTGGTAAAAAAAGCTTCCTGGTTGTCTTGGGGCCATCACCTTTGGTCTAAAGATACAACACTGTTTCAGGTCCGAAGTGCAGCAACCATTTGCTAAATATTGAACCTTAATCAGAAATGCACAGGAATTTACAGCCAGGACTGGTCTCTCACTTTTGTACCAACAATTTTTGCTCTTGCCATTGTCAAATTATTTTTAACAGATTAAATGAAATTTATCTTAAATGTCTGTAGAACTGATTTTTTGTTCTGGAACCGAATGCATAACTTTGATTAGTGTTTTCATTAAATTTGATGCACGAGTTACCATTAAAACGCCTTATTTGGTGGAAACAGATTGGCAGTTAATTATATTGAATGCACCTCGAGCCTGAAAAGACACTGGCAGCATAAAATGGACTCTAGGAAAGCATAGGAAAAACACAGGTGTTGCTCATAACACTAATGGGCTTCTATTTTTATGAACCAGGGTATGGTAGACTAGTGAAGAGACCACACATATTCACCATGGAGCACTCTGCGCTGTCATAGCAGGGCAACACAGGTGAATGCTACTAACTTTGGGCAGGTGTTTCATTTGTTTGTGTTAAAGCACCAGCAATGGTCAACGTGTGTCATCATCCCTTGTTTAGTCTAGTACCTGTATCCCGGTACATGCAGACCCATAATTAGTGTTATGAGTGACACCTGTGTTTGTCCCATGATGACGCCTCTGTGATAATGGTCTATTACACCATCTAGCACTGGCCCTGGAAGAGGTCTTGTCCTGTAGTTAAAATAGAAGATACTTGCAAGTCAAACCCTTCCCAACTGTCATGTGGGATCACGAAGGTATGATACTATCTATCTATTTTTAAAGGAGCCGAAATGCCTCATTCTCATCTTGACACAGCATGACGCTAACAAACTGACATAAAATGCAGTCTGATTCAACTCTTTTGCAATAGGCCACAAATTATCGCAACATAATGCTGGTGCAAAAAGAGCCGGCATAACGGTGCGTTCATTTCACAACATCTCCTTAACCATAACCACTAGTGTAATCACAGTTTGTTGTTTATTTGTGTAACCGCTAAATAGTCATGTGATTTAAAACCACAGATCCAAACTTAACCATGCACACCAATGCAGTCCCTTTCTTCGATTTAACACACAATGCACACACACACACAGAGAGCCACGCTTCAGATCCTGCCGTGCACGGTGTCCCAGCTGCTCTCAAGCACAAAGGTCGATTCATACGTAATCGGAGGCCGAGAGGTCAGCCAGGTAGGGCCTCGTTGTAGTAATTCCAGAAGAACATCATAGTTGTGTTGTAAATTTCCACCTCTCAACTGTTGACTGACGTTAATATTTGAGCAGGCCTCCATCGTGGGCGTCGTCAGAAGAAGTGTGCCCTTTGAGGATTACATCCAGTACAGGGTGGATGACATGACGGGCCCTCCTGTGGATGTGAAGCTGTGGGTGAACACAGAGGCCGGTGACTTTGATGAGCTCTGCTGCTAAATATATCTGTCCCCTCAAGCATTTCTCCGTACATCCCTACACCATGGACCCAAATCACACTCCATTTCCATGTTGTTCTTAAGCAGACTTTTCTAATTTTTTCTTTATTAAACATCACACATTACCTAGCGGATCCTTCGCTGTTGTGTGCCGAAGGAAGTCCTGGCACCTACGTTAAGGTTGTGGGAAGTTTACGGGGCTCTGAGGTAAAGTTTTTTTCTGATGAATGCACTAATGTTGTGTGGGGACATTTCTGTTTATAAGATACTTGTGTTTTATTTATCCCATGCACACTGTAACACAGGGTGATTCTGAATATTGGACATGGCAGCAATATCCACGTAATAGGCATCGAAATGTATTTTAAGAGAAAAAAATGGCTAACAAATATACATAAAAGTAAAAAGAACACCAGCAGTAGTTCCAAAGATTGTAAAGGTGGGGAATATGGACATGGAAATAAGAGTTTGTACTATGAATGCAGAGCCATTGTAAATGCGATCGCCATACGGCACACTGGGATAACTGCCTGGTTGTCCTTCTCTGTATCATTAGGGTCGAAGGTCACTGACCGCTAACAACATACGCTGTCTTGAGGACCTAAATGAGATCACGTCCCACATGTTGGAAGTGGTTCAAGCCCATTTGCTGCCTTCTGAGAGGGTATCCTTCTCTCGTTTGGATACGTTTTTAGAAGTAGGAGTACAATGCTCATAACGACTTCAGCTT
Organism: Pollachius pollachius; assembly: GCF_949987615.1. Taxonomy (NCBI): domain Eukaryota; kingdom Metazoa; phylum Chordata; class Actinopteri; order Gadiformes; family Gadidae; genus Pollachius; species Pollachius pollachius. The sequence continues at coordinate 9,378,723 of NC_136946.1, read as the reverse complement.
CTCACACATTTATTTAATTTTTTGAGTTAGGTTGGCGGTTCTCCTTGGAAACCTGTAAACGATAACCACCCATCATCTCGTTTGTCCACCATTCAGAGTGAGGTCAGTGGTTTAGGAAACCAACTTTGTTTGTAACTTTAGAATAGGCCTACTAGCTTGCTTCTAACTGATATTCAATTTGGCTCATTTCCCATGCAAGGTCATGCACGTCGTCAGCAAGTGCTGTTGCCATGAGGGTATCAGTTTGGATGACATCAAGACAAAGCTGGATTACCTCAGTCTCCCAACAATCAGGTAGCTTGTTTTAGTCTGACTCACAACATGTCTGGTTTTCAAACCAACTAAAGCTGAAGTGATCGAGTGATTGGATGTCAACTGTGTTCTTTCACACAGGAGATCCCTGGAGTTCCTAATGAAAGAAGGCAACGTCTTCACAACCATTGACGAGCAACATTTCAAGTCAATAGAGAGTGGCTAAATGCTGGTTGGACATGCCTGCAATTTCCCATTGGTCCTGCTTTGTTTTTTGCTTTGTCAATGCTGTTGAATGTGATGACATTGTGGTGACAGGACTTGGGGCATTTATGTTTTATTTATTTCATTTGTCAACCAGTTGTAGAGGCTTCTATTTTAGTTGCACATTTGTTTTAGTTTGTTTGCCTTTTTGTTCTGTCGTCTCAAAGTCATGACTGGTGACACATTGTAAGAAGCCTTCAACGAGTATATGAATAACTTTTCACAAAGCACTCTGGTTTGTTCTTTATTTAAGCACAATCGTCACATGTTTATGAATGGACTACAATCCCCACGCAGCTGTCTCCGTTGGTCCGCCTCGCTTTCCCAGAATTCCAAGGGAGAGTATTCGAGGCCGGTCGAAAATGGCAGCAGACACAAGCACGAACACACCTCCTTTTGAATGCCCGACATGGTAAGGGCTTAAAGTGTGCATGCGAACCCAAGGTGATTTAAATAACCGCGTAGCCATTGTTTTATTTAACACGCCAGGAATCAGTTGACAGTGAACGCGCTACCGTGCTGGCTGAGGCGATATAAAAATGTAAACAGTGATGGATACCTCAGATGACTGGTCTGGTCAGAACAAATGCCTCCGCAGGGTCCTGCTTGGACCCCTGCGTCTTTTCTGCCATGCGAAAATATGAGATTGCTTTTTCCATGTATGACATTAAACACTGGATGTTAAATGTGGATTGTTTTTCAGTATTAACAATTGGAATCTTAAGGTTATTTAAATGATCGACATAATGCAATGTGATTGACATGAAGGTGCCCCATTTCAACTGATGGCAATATATGAAAAATTAACTTCTTGATAAGCATTTATGCTAATATTATTGGCGTTAATACAATATATAGCAAGCTACCAAAGCAAACGTCCTCGTTAATCCTGGAATGAAAAGATAACATGTCTGCTAAAACCTGTCAAGACAAAGCAGCCCCATGGAAGGGGGCAATAAAAATCCGGAGATCACTATCCAAAGATTATGACTTTAGGAGCATCTGAAGGTGGTGCACTTAAAACAAATGTATGCATCCTAAACCATTAAATGCTTGGAAAAGCCTGGGGACAGGATAGCCTAATGGCATGGTGAACAAGTCTGAGCTGAAAGAGCTGTTATTCTTCATCTGAGCTGAAGAATTCCCCCCATTTCTACTGTTTGTATACATGCTTAAACAAGAAACCTTAACCCCTACATCCTGCCGCTGTGTAACTACTTGCTTTCTTCATCTGTACCTTTCACTGTAAGTTATCTTACAAGTTATTGAAACACCATAAATTTCCCTCTGCAGTTCTTTTTTAAATAAGATGCAAGTTCTGTGTGTGTTTGTTAATTAAGCCAACACAAGCTTGTTATCCACGTCACCAGGGCGGGAAAGCCTCCTCCTGGCCTCCACTTGGATGTGGTGAAAGGAGACAAGCTGGTAGAGGTGACACACACACACACACACACACACACACACACACACACACACACACACACACACACACACACACACACAGCTACTATCACAATGTGGAGCATATTGTAGAAAAAATAGATTCATTAGCACATGCTGATTTAGGTGTTGACAGTTTACGATACCCTTGTTTTAATAACTTTTATGCTAGTGACTATCTGGTATTTCACTCCACTCTGAATTTAATCAACAATATTAGTGCAATCGGATACAGGGATCGGAGCTTGTTTTAACCACATAACTTCACATGCTTTTTAGTACATTATTGTCTTTATATCATTGTTCTTTTTATATACACTTGCAAATAATAATTGACTGAAAAAAACAATTATATCTGACAATGTGTCGGCCTGGTTTTCCGCACCTCTGCCCAGAAGCTGATTATCGACGAGAAGAAGTTCTACTTATTCGGGAGGAACCCGGACTTGTGTGACTTCACCACAGACCACCAGTCCTGTTCGCGGGTACACTCTGCGCTGGTCTACCACCGCCATCTGAAGAGGGTCTTCCTCATAGACCTCAACAGCAGTAAGGGCACACTATTTATTTATTCATTCATACATTCTTAGTGGCAAACAGACTATACATACTGCACTGCACTCAGCATAGTGATGCCTCAGGGAAAGTGAGCAACACACAGGCTGGTGTTGTTAAAGGATATAAGCATCTGGCATTGACATCAATGACAGATGCAATTATATGATATATGTAATCGCAAATTGACAGACACAAAACAAACCCACCTGTATTTTAAAGGCAATTGTTTTAAACAGAGCTGGGTATGGCATTGTAGCATAGTGATCTACACTTGTAGGTGATTTAGGGGAGGGGATTTATCGGACGCCTATTTAATTAATGCTAACATTTTATATCTCGGTAGGCTGCTTTTATGAATTGTAGGCATCAGAGTGGGTTAATATGGTCTTCATAAGATTATTAGTGTAGAACAACTAAAACCAAATGTGTTCAATGTCTGCGATTGCATTGTTAACTGGGAGCGCCATGACAGTGGATGATTTTGTGTTTCTGCTCATTTTGAGTGAGCGATTGGAATCGACATTGGAAGCAAATGACCTTTTATGAACAGCTATATCATTGTAAAACTGATTTTCTCTTAGGCTTACTCTGACACCACAGCAGGTTTAAATAGCAGGAACAAGTGAAACATGAAGCAACTTCTGTGCCTTTAACCCAATAAAATCAACCAACAGCTATCAGGGCTGTTGAAAGTGCCTATTTAGCTACACAGACAAAAGGAAAACCCAGTACATTGGTTTCTCTCACAAGCCGTGCGCTGACAACTTTGTGATTACACTTAATTTGAAGGTGCTCAGTATTTCAGCTCTTGGGTGTATCTCAATTTGCGAGAATTAAGTAACCACTAACCACTACTGTTTTTCTATTCTCTACCAGTAGAGTTGGATTTGAAATCCCTCCTCATTACATTAATGTTGTTAAGAGCATTTACTGGCATTGTGAATAAAAGAGATGTTCTGTCTCTAACCCTTAGAGGATAAGACAGAAGATATATATTATTTCGGGCTGGCAAGCTGGATCTTTAAAGAAATCCAGTGTTTGAAAGCCAGTATCAGGTATAATCCAACATTAGAATGCTGAATGCCTATCACACTGAACCTGTGATATGTATATGCAAAATATACACAAATAAATAAATTAAATATTCATACTCCAGGTTGACCTTTATTGATACAGACCATAATCCTCTTGATTATTTTCTGACTAAATATTTTGATATAGTTTACAATTTTAGATTTCAGGGTAGCGATCCAGTGCCTCCACGAACACTGACCACTTCCCATACAACCCTATACAGCCTACGCCAACAAACGCCAACAAACCAGCTAGTATTATGCTAGCACAGCTCTCTCTCTCTCGCTCGGTTTGTCCCCAGCGCACGGCACCTTCTTGGGTCAGATCCGCCTGGAGCCCCACAAGCCCCAGCAGGTGCCCATCGACACCACCGTGTCCTTCGGGGCGTCCACGCGCGCATACACCCTCAGGGAGAAGAGCCAGCCAGCCAGCGGGCTGGGCACCGAGGCCAAGGCTGGAGGAGGAGAAGGAGAGGAGGAGGAGGAGCAGCAGCAGCAGGAGGAGGTGCTGAAAGGCCTGCTGGGCTTGCCTCAAGAGGAGACTGAGTTAGAGGTGAATACATATATATAGGTATGTTTCTAGATATAGAGATGTAGTTATTTAAATATGAAATCGATTTTGCATTGTTTTATTTAAATGAGAGATTGAGATTAAAAATATTTTTCACGATCATTCCTGTTCTTCTCAAGATGGCGGAATTGAGAGTAAGACCTCTAGTCTCACTTCTCAAGACGGTGCTATTGAGTGACACCACTAGTCTCATGCTGCCGTGTCACTTCTCAATACCGCCGTATTGAGAGTGACACCATTAGTCTCACTTCTCAATACGGCGGTATTGAAAGTGCGGTATTGAGAGTGACGGCGCTAGTCTCACTTCTCAAGACGGGGGTATTGAGAGTGACGGCGCTAGTCTCACTTCTCAAGACGGGGGTATTGAGAGTGACGGCGCTAGTCTCACTTCTCAAGACGGCGGTATTGAGAGTGACGGCGCTAGTCTCACTTCTCAAGACGGTGGTATTGAGAGTGACGGCGCTAGTCTCACTTCTCAAGACGGCGGTATTGAGAGCGACGGCGCTAGTCTCATGCTGCTAATTCTCCTGGGAACAGAATCTGACAGAGTTCAACACGGCCCACAACAAGCGTATCTCCACGCTGAGCATCGAGGAGGGCAACCGGGACGTACCCCGCCCCAAGAGGAGGAGGAGGAGCTCCCGTGTCTCCTTCAGCGAAGACGACGAGGTCATTAACCCAGGTACGAACATACACATGCGCACGCACAAATGCATACGCATGGACGCACACATACACTCACTATCTAGTATCCTATTCTACACATTATTTTGGATTGTTCATGCTGTTTGCTTTTCTTTTTACCTCAAATGTCATTTCCTATGCACGTGTGTGCTAAGACTGGGTGTAATGGGAGTTTCTCTCCTTCTCTGTTCCCTACCATAGAGGACGTGGACCCCAGTGTTGGACGCTTCCGGAACATGATACAGACGGCTGTGGTCCCCATCAAGGTAATGTTAAGGCTCCGCTCACCTTCGTGGCTTCATCACAGTGAAAACAACCAAAGGGTTTCGAGTCAACACTATATTTCTGTTTGTATTTCTTTGTTTGGCTCACCTTCACGCCTCAAAAGAAGAGAAAGCTGAGTGACCCAGTGGAGCCCCCAGGCTCAGAGGACGCCCTTGGCCACAGGACACGCCCCTTCTCCCCCCGGGCCGCTGGGGGTCTGTACGGGGACCTCCCCCCGACCAGCAACGAGGCCCTCAACCCCGCAGCCCTGGCCCTGGGAGGGCCCACCGTTCTGGGCAGCGTCCCCAACCTGGCCCCTGAGGTGGATCTGAGCCCCGTCCCAGCACGCCCTCCAATCAGGCGGGACGCGGCTGCACCTGCGTCCGTGCCCACGCACACACCCGGACCTTACGCCGCGGAGGCGCTCAACGAGCCGTGCAAAAAGAAATACGCCAAAGAGGCGTGGCCGGGGAAGAAGCCAACTCCTTCACTCCTTATATAGCCTTTCCTCTCCCTGACGCCGGCTTTGTTTCAGGTTAAGCCTGAGACTGGGGGAAGACACAGAAGCTGGCAGCGACCAGCTGTGAAAGTGACGTTTACAGAGGCAGAGGTAGATTTATCTTTGATTTTAAGACGGTTATGAGCAAAACCCAGAAAAATATATGGAGGGAAAGATGGGCGTTTTAGCTTGTACCTTGCATTCAATTCAAAGATTTTCTTTTATCATTGCTCTTCCAAAGCAAGACTTTGGTAACAGACTTTTTCAAACCATTTCGTTTTGTGTCCTTTCTTCAAATTTGAGCTTGTGCTATGATAAATTTTTGTTTTTATTTTTTCAGGATTGATGAATTCTACCTTGGTCACAGTATGTCGGACCAATATTCCTCTTCCTTCCAAAACTAAAACGTCCAAAGCCAAGAACTAACCAGACGTTTCAGTAATCGACTAAGATAGGGCTATGAACTCTGGGGCGTGGTTGACTTCAAAAGAAGACCAATAAAGAAACTGGCATTTGTAACACACTCAAATTGATGCTTTGGTTTCTATTTTTAGAAGAGATTGTGACATTTAAAGCGGAAGCCATTGTCAGCTACTTAAGGCTGCATCGGAGGAGCGGGTTTTTTCATTTTCTTGGGGATAATAGGAGGAGAGGATGGGCTGATATTAGACATTGTCTGCGTTTGATATTTGTACAATAAACTAATCCATATGCCTCTCACTCTGCCGCACGTGAAGCGCTGTGCTGGAGGATTGGCTAGTCCCAGGAGAAATCTCCCACTGTGCGCTCACTTTTACCTTCATGTGTTCACTTTTGAGCTGCCAATAATAGTGACATCCCCCAGCTGGAAAAAAAAGAAAATAGCTCAAGAGTGATAATAAAGTGGTGCTTTTTACTTCCCATAAACTGATTTGAAAGCATGTTTTAAGCACACTCGAAATGTGTCACCTTACTTCAGTTACTTCACATGGCAATGGAAAACTTTCCTTCCTCAGATTTCAATACCACTCCCTCTCTCGGTATTGCGTTTGAATGAGTTTGCCCTAATTGGTGTGGCAGTCATAGTCTAGAAAAAAGTTATTGGTTTTTAGATCCAATATTACATTTTAAATTCTTTGTGGGGGTATGAATATGTGTAGTCTCTAATGGTCTTCAGTAATCGTTGCTATATCATTACGGGCTGTCTGTTGTGCTTCAATCATCCGTTGTTTAACATAACAAAAGCAGCTTCTAAAACCATAATTACATCTAGAACTTTTTGTTTTTCCACCAGAGGGCAACGTGTGTTCTCACAAATATCTTTACTTCAACGCGATCGGCCTTCCTCGCCGAGTCGTCGCAGAGGGGGGAAAGAACAGGTGTAACTCATTATGTTAATAATGGGTCTGTACCGTCACGAGATACACCTGGGTTCACCTCGCGCTTAGACTTCTGAGACAAAGGCCTGTATTCTAATTCACATGTAAATACTTTCGAGAACAATTCATTTTGTATCAGAGTAGTGAATAGATTAGTCTTTCGTATTTTTCAGTCGTTGCAAGGTTTTGATGCAATTTTCTGTCACGAAGGACAAGGAAGACGAGCACAGAATCGAAAACCTTGTTTACTAATATATTTTAAAATGCATACTTTTTTAAGCTAGCATATAAAGTGATTTTATTATTTGTTTTGTATCATACAGGCTTATTTATTTACTATTTTATGTTCTCTATATTTTATACCATTTATAGTCTTCGTTCGTTCCGCATGAACGAAGACACATTACCTGCGTTCCACCTGTAGGGGGCTCTCGGGTTCTTCAGTTTGTGTTCCTCTGTGCAGCCAGTACAGATAAATGGCACCTCGTTAATCAAATCTGCATGAGTGCGCTCAGGTTGCCATGGCAATAATTATCAGAGCTGCCTAATTAACTTCCTCAATTGCTTAATGATATACGACCCGGCGAACTCCCCTATTTTTTCCCCCACTTTATTCCGAGTTGTGTTTTTTTTTTTTATTCCTTTATTTTCATTCTTCAGTGTTAACCCATGACCATTGAGATAATAGAAATGAAAGATGAATTAGATTCAAAACCACATTATTTCCTCCATAGCCTCTCGGCTGTGTTGGAACGTGGGCGAAACTGACTGATGGCCAACTTTAAGACCCCCACCCCCCTCACTCCATAAGAAAACACAGGAGCTGAAATGGCATGAGCGTGTGGCATGTATTTGTGGCGCAGCTCTTACGTGACTGGACGCCGCCTTATCACCATCCCGTCCCTCACCCACAGCCTCTCCCCTCCGCCCTCCCCCTTCCTGCCAGGTACAAGTGGAAGGGCAGGTGACCTCTTTTGACAGTTGACGGAAGGTAGGGAGCAGAGAGTCTGTCGCCTCCGATCAGGCCAGTCGCTTCGGCAAAGGCAGCCAGGCGGAACTTCAGGAGACAAGTGGAGACGGGTGGGTGGGGGGGCGGGGTGGGGTAGGGGCAGGGGGGGGGGGGAAGTGTACCTGGGTGACACACACTATGGCACCCTGTCACACAGCCACGGGGCGCTACTGTCTCCCGCCCTTTCTCCAAGGCAACTTCCTGTCATCGTGCGTCGCGCAAACGAACTAACTACTCACGCCTTCACCGACCATCGGAGAGTTGAAGTTTGGTGTCTTTACCCCCAGCCTTTCAGAGGTGAAGCGCTGTCGGGGGGCCAGATACTTGACGGTGACCGTTTGTGTCGGCTGGCTCCTCCCCCAGCTTCTTAGGAGTCTTGTTGTGTCTGGCGATGGTGTTGAAGGTCACTTGCCATGTCGGACCGCAGGACCCCAGATGGGTGCTGCTTGGGTGCTTGGGTATCAGAACCGGGTCATGCAACCGACCATAGGGGTCGTCCCGGGGCGGAGTGGACTGTGTGTGTGTGTGTGTGTGTGTGTGTGCGCGTATGCGTATATATGTGTGTGTGTGAGACCATCCGGAAGTTTCTCCTTTCTCCGGATCAGGTCCACTTCTTTGCAACAAAAGTGTTTGGGGTCCAACTCCAGACGTGTGTTTTCCAAACTGCCAGCTACCAACACACGGCTGGCACGCTGTTGTTCCCCCCCCACCATGCGTGCCCGGCCCTAATTGTACCAAACCTCACTTAGTGGTCTATTCATTTTTTCTCCATGGTGGAATCCATCCAAAGTCTTTAATAATACAGTTTGGCTTTTGTTTCCTTTGGAATCAACATAAAAAAAAGACATAAGAGAGGGGGGGGGGAGGGTGGATGGGGAGGAGGAAGAGGGGGAGGAGGATTATCTTCGTGGCACCTCTGTACTTTTTTTTTCTTCCTTGTGTGTATATACTTTTATTTTTTCCCTTCTTCTTCTTTTTCTGCTTGTGAGTGGATTTCATGGTTGGGAGTGCAATTTGAAATGGGATTAGCAGTAGGTGTCGGGTTGTGTTAGCTAAAGCTCTTTGTGCCAGCAGGTATGGCGTCGGAGAGGAGGCTGTCAACGGCGTCTGCCTACACCTGCAGCCGCCTCGCGCGCTGCAGGCACAACATTCCTCGGATATTACCGCCGCCGCCGCACTCGTCAGGAGGACTCTGAGAGGTTCGCTGGCACAATGCTGTGTATTAAGGGAAAAAAGTGTGGTTTCCACCTATTTAAGAGATAAAAAAAAATAAAAGAGGCAGGCAAGAGAAAAGCATTTGTTTGCTGGACTGCTTCAAACGTGAGCAGGTCGCGTTCCCCGAAGTCTGCCAGAGGAGGAGCTGGGGTGAGGGGATGGGGGGAGAGAGAGAGAGTGATGGGGGGGGGGGAGAGAGGGAGTGTTGGTGTTGGGGCCTCGCTTGCCCCTGTGCTTGCCGTGTCTGTCTCTCTCTCTGCAGGCGCTGCGCAGAGACAGTAGAAGGCCACATGGTTGCAGAGCGGGCCCGGGCCCCGGGAAGAGACACATTCCTGGGATGGCCGTCGGCTGTGGAGCGGGATGAGGTGCCCAACCCATCCATTACCATTGCCGTTTGCAGATCCGTGCACTCTGCGAACGCGCACGTACGTATGCACGTAGGCCCTCAAGCGTGTGTGCGCATGAACACATGCACACGCACAGTAACGCAGAGGAAGACGTACCCCTGCATACACGCATGCGCACGTGCACTCATACATGCACTCAGAGTTAAACAGACACACACACACAAATACTGATGGACACAAAAAAACACACGAAATAGACTCACGTGTGCACACAAATACACACACTTGCAGAGAGAGACAAACAAACGCACACACACACACACACGCACAGGAGAGTCAAATAACACAACAGAACACTCTGTATCTTATTTAACTAAGGTCGTCAAGGAGGAAGTCTGAGGCCTGTAAGGAAGGAGGGATCAAGTCTATAGATTGACAGAGAGATACATGGTGTGTGTGTGTGTGTGTGTGTGTGTGTGTGTGTGTGTGTGGGGGGGGGGGGGGGGGGGTCAGCAGCTGACTGACTGAACCGCTTTACCCCGCGAGGCCCAGAGCACCAGAGCTAGCCAAAAGCTGTTTAGCGCGGGAGCCAAGTGCTAACAGCATCCCGGCAGAACCCCAATTCCCTCCTACTCGGGAGAGAGAGAGAGGGGGGGGAGAGAGAGAGAGAGAGAGAGAGAGAGAGAGAGAGAGAGAGAGAGAGAGAGAGAGAGAGAGCAAAGAAAGAAAGCAGTAGTACGAGGCGTATTGACTGCTGGCCACGGCTGCCTGCCTCTCGCCTTGTCGCTTCCCGCGGTACAACATGCTTTAGCTTGAGGAGCGGCGTGGCCCGACTTTCCTGCTGGGGAAGACGTGTTTCTCAACCGTTGAGATGGCCGCAGGGCTATGCTACCGAGAGGGAGTGGTGTGTCTGTGTGCGGGGGGGGGGGGGGGGGGGCACTACTGGTAAACACATTAATAATTTCGTCCGCCATCCATGTTTGTCTCTTTGTTTTAGTCCCACTGTTTGACTGTGTTAACTGTCTTTACCATCTGCCTGTCTGACTGCTTCTCTCCCCGTCTGTCTGACCGCCTGTCAGTCTGACTATATGTCTGTCTTTCTGCGCGGCCTTGGGGCATCAAGCCAAAGGCAAGGTGTACGCCTGGGAACAAGGTGGGCGTGTCCAATTAGTGTTGACTTAGATAAGGAAGGGGCACCCTAGCAATGGGACAGGTGCTCTAACAACAGACCCCGGGGCGGGCTGCAGGTGTGGCTACTCTGAGGTGAACTCAGGTGATGAAAAAGGACACACACATACATACATACATACATACATACATACACACATGTGTGTGTTTGTCTTTGTGGGTGTATGTGTGTTAGTGTTTGGCTGTGTGTGTGTGTGAGCGTGTGTGTGAGCATGTGTTTGTCTTTGTGTGTGTGTGTGTGTGTGTGTGTGTGTGTGTGTATGTTTGTGTGCGTCAATAGGCTGAGGTTCTCCCCTGCCTGAAGGAATACTAGCTTAAACCATCTGTGGTTAGGATTTTTGCTGTATAGTATACATCACACATACCTAGACAATTCTTGGAATCCAACTTGCAAACAACACAATTGCACACCAATAGGCTACTTGTTCTCACACACGCACTAATAGATTATCATCTGGCGACCTGCAGGCGTGTGACTGCGGTCTGATGACGAGGAGGAGGGCCTCGCACGGAGCAGGGCGCGAGGCCCAGGCCTACCGTACCTACGCACGCACGCACACTCACTCGCACCATCCTGGCCCGGTCCATTCCTCTCCATCGCAGTCACACTGCATTCCTCTAACAAGTTTGCTGCGGTGAGTCAAAAAAATAAAAATATATCCCCTCCAAAACCGCAGCGCCATGTGTTTTGAATTTTGCCCGTTTCTTCTCATTTAAAGCATCTCCCCGTTTTTTTTCTCCTATTCTACAACCCTCCCCCTCTCCCTCTCTCCCTCTCTCTCTCTCTCTCTCTCTCTCTCTCTCTCTCTCTCTCTCTCTCTCTCTCTCTTTCTTTCTCACTTATGCACACTGATGGTTTCTTGGCGGGCTTCACTCTGTGCCCATTTTGTCCTCATGAAAGCGCCACTTCATTTAGGTGCATTTGAGGTTACGGTTGTCACTGACAACAGGCTGTCAGCGCGAGGCTGCCTCCGTTGGTCTGTCGATGGCGGGGCTGGAAGGAGGGGGCTCGGATTTGGGGTTGGGGGGGGGGGGGGGCTCGGAGTGTTGTTGGGGTTCATCTGACAGACGCATCCATATACGGCAGAGACAGAGCATCCATTGATATAGGCCGGGTTTATAGACAGACAGACACAACCCCCCCTCCCCCTCCCACCAGACCAGATTTATTTGGACAAAAGAGTAGGATCCTAGGGGGGTGCTTTGACCCGCGTGCCACACAGATATCATGGGCCAATGATGAGCTGCGGTCTGATGTACCCGCGGAATTCCCGCCAATCCCCTCTAAGGGTTCGATTGAGTGTGACGTTCACCGCGGCCCTTCTCCTCGTGGCGTTACCACGGTGACCGACGAACTCTGGCTTTTATTAAGCCCACCGCTATTTGAAATGTTGTATTTTAATGAACTCTAATGAATTTACCGCACACTTGCGTGTGTATCCTGTCTTCGGTTGATTATTATGTATTTTTTGTTCATAGGCAAGCCTTTATTTAGCACGCTTATTTAACCGTCCTTCAAAGATCTGAGTTTTCAAACATTTATAAGTTAGACCAATAAAAGTCTATGATGTTTCCGTTTACAAAGTATTTGACTTTTGTAAGTAGCCATATGCTCTCTATTTGGGCGAGGATGTTTTGTCTAACGGTAATAAAATAACATTTTAGCTTTTTTAACGCAATAGGGTAGCCTACGTAAATAAATGGCGGGAGAGAAACGAGAAGCGTGCGTTAACGCTTATTCGCCCATAGCACGGCGTCGTGTGAGCCGATGCTGTCTGTAAACCTGTTCCAGAGGGAGTGACTCGATCCGACCGCCGTCCAATTAGGTGCGAGCAGCGCTTTATTCCACACCGCTCCACTGTAGTGGCTCCGCGCCGCGAGACACTGGCGTGCGCGCAGCCAATGTGGAAGAGATTGCACTGTGACATCTATGAAGAACGAGACAAAGGCTGAAAATAATAATATTTTCTATGACAGCCGTCTTCGGCGTGGCAGAGGAGAGAGGGGGGGATGCACAGCCATGCTACAAAGCCATGAGCTATTTTTCTCTTTTTTCTCTTCTTTCGTCTGGAAATGCTGCGGCTTTATAAATGATTCATGAGGAGCCTGTTTTAGGGCAGTAATTGCGCTCGCGTTGAGAGTTCCCCCACGTGATGAGTGTGTGAGCGGCTGCGTGTGAGAAAGCCGGTCACAAATCTGCAGAGAAGAAGAAGAGCCGCTGAAGAGAGAGAGAAAGAGAGAGAGAGAGAGAGAGAGAGAGAGAGAGAGAGAGAGAGACTCCCAGAAGGAGGAACAGTGAGGACGGGGGGAAGTCTATTAATTCCGGGAGTTGATCGCCCCGTCTACTTGAACCCGCTCCGCGCGCCGTCCTGACGGGCTTCCGTCACCGCGATCAACTGTTGCTGCGACGGCGGAGGAGCCATAATAAAGACATCTGAAGTCTGTGGGAACTGGGAAGCAAGTGGTGCACGGGCTGAGCATGGATTTCTGACTGCCACTTCCTCTGTCACCCCTTCGCAGCCTCCTCAAATGTCTCTGGTTCTCGGAACATGGAAGAGGTGACTGATGTTGTTGTTGATGTGTCGAGTACACCTCCTCCCTCTCGCCCCGATGTGGTGTTACAACGCTGTTCTAGGAGAATGACCGTGTTTCCCACCACTTCCGGCTTTTTATTCTCGCTTTGCGATCCTCGTGCGTGAAATCCAAACAGCGTTCCGCGTCTCAGAGATTAGGCGGGTGTTCTGGCGTCTCCACTTTCAGGTAAAGAAATTATCACTGGAGGTGGGATTTTTTTTCTCCTTCTTGCTAAGTGACCTTGCCGGGGTTCTCTGGCATTGTTCTTCTGACTAAAGAGGAGAGGGGGGGGAATCATCATGTTGATGATGGAGAACAACGGAATGGACGCGCATCAGGTTGATATCGACTCGAGAGAATTTGAAGCCCTGCACGGCGGCCGGCAGCGGACGTGCGCCTGGCCGCCGCGTCGCGAGGATTTTTCCGGGCAGGGGGGGACAGCCGAGGACGCGTCGGCGCTGATCCGGGGTCTACCCTCGGTGTCCGTCAAAGTGGAACAGTACAGCGTGTCCGCGTGCCGGGGCGAGAGGCAAGGTGGCGCGCCGCCGCCGACCACGGAGATCAAGCACCCGGCCGGCGCCCTGCAGGCCGCCCCGCTGGTCGCCGCTCCCGCTTGCGTGTCCGGGGCGGCGCTCGACGTCGCCGGCCAGCTGCGCAAAGCCAAGTCGTCCCGGCGGAACGCCTGGGGGAACCAGTCGTACGCGGATCTGATCACGCGCGCGATCGAAAGTACCCCCGAGAAGAGGCTCACGTTGTCACAGATTTACGATTGGATGGTTCGCTTTGTTCCTTATTTTAAGGATAAAGGCGACAGTAACAGTTCCGCGGGATGGAAGGTAAGATAACCCCCTGCGCGTGGACTGTGTGTCTGTGTGTTTCTCTGTTTTTTCTTTCTCGCCCTCTCACTCAAAATCGACATTCTTCAACTATCTCTGTGACACTATGTATCCAAGACCCATCATTAACATCTAACTTAGTGATGGTTTATGGATCTCTCCACATCACTCCCAGCCCCGCGTGTGTAGTGGGGGGCGGTGAGCGGGTTTGGAAGGGTTCACTGGGTTCACGCTAGTATTTTTGGAATGCAGCCTATGGTATAGGAAAAAGCCTCCAAAAAGCACACAACAATGCAACCCTTTCCCTCCCCACACCACCACCAGCCAGCTCCCACTGATACTCTAGTTTTACGCACTGTAGAGCGTATTTTCCAGGCGTCAGTGTAGCCAGTGTGTTCGTGTGTGAGTTCTGCACGGTGTGGGTGGCACGAGCCGGTCACAGGGTCTTTCCTGGTCAGTTTGGAATCATTCGGCTTGAGCGTCGCACACGCTGTTTCAGCGCTCGCGGGATTTAACCGTTTCAAGCCCGCGCGCGCGTGAGGATAGGCCTGTGAGCAGGGGGGCGGGGTAGCGGTGCCTCGCGCCCAGCGTGGAATTACGCACGAGCTGTGCGATTGGACGGCTGCAAAGCAAGGGGATTTTAGACGAGACAATAATAACAGATGATGACATACTATGTCACACCGAACAGATGAGAGCAACAGATTATCCCTCAAACTCAAATTAATATGAGCTTAATCTAATAGATTGGTTTGGTTGTAATCTACTTAAATTGACCACCCAGTTTAATTTAGTCTTTTGTTTCCAAGCCCTGTAAAAAAAACACCAAAAAAAAATCCGTGAAAAGAATTAGTTTGGCAACAGTAGATGTATTCGTTTTGTCAATCATTAGTAAAGTGTGAATGTATACATACTTAACACTGAGCAACTATCGTACTGTCTTCTTCGTTTTCTGCCAAAGTTCAACTCAGCTGAACTCCTGGCACAGAATAGCAACGGGAAGAAAAAAAACCAGTGTCAGTGAATAATGAGAGGATTGTGTCTAGATAAGGCCCTCATCGTAGGTGTACATATCCAATAGTTAAAATCCATCTTGCCTATGTGTCTATGGCCTGGAGGTTACACCATTGTATTTCAAACATATATCATGTTCTTTTTCCTTTTTCGTATCTGTCTTTTAATCTGCACTGAAACTTGAATACAGGATTACAATGCAAACCAGTCACTCCACTTAGAGCCTCTTCACACACGCACGCACGCACACACACACACACACACACACACACACTCAAGTGTACGCACGCACACACACGCACACACTCAAGAATACGCATGCACACACACATACGCACACACACAAACGTTCGCACAAAAGCACACAAACAAACATACACGCAAATGTTAGACACACGTACATATGCATGCACACATTTATACACACACACTGGCCCACACACACACACACTGCCCCCCCCCCCCCCACACACACACACACACACACACACACACACACACACACACACACACACACACACACACAAACAGACATATCTTATATCGGACTAAACATCTCCCTGAGTAGCGGGCTGACAGATCGGACGGCGTGTCTTAAGAGTTCATACTCATTCGTACACGACTCTCAAAGCAGCCCTGAGCTGCGATGAACAATCACTCTGTCTGCACACACACACCGCCGCCGAGTGACTGATAGCGCCTTGGCTAAGAGAACAAAGTGTCACTAAAGGGCGGTTTGTCATTTTGAGGCGTGGCGTTATGAATTTTAGTCCCACCACCATGGCAGCTTGACAGCTACTCCACCATGATGGTTGAACATTGTTTTATTTTTTTTGTCGGCGCTCTGTAAACTGCTTGGAACCTATGGAGAGGGGAGGGGAGTGCTCTGTCGCGTGAATAAAAATAAAGGTCCTCCAGCCACAAAGAAGAGGTTGTGGTGTAGGGTTTTGTATGGACGTGAGGAAAGGAAGGTGGGGGGTGGGTTGGGGTGGTGGACAACAACAAGGCACATGGATAGCAAAACAACTTAAGAGTCGGAGCTGGGCGGCTGAAAGCCCTAATGCTTCGCTTCTCTTCCGTGGTGTTTTTAACGCAGAGTTGCGTCCGAGTTTCCCACGTCTACATCTGTTGCTGTCCTCTCGCTGGGTCTGTACACACAAACACACACACACACACACACACACACACACACACACACACACACACACACACACACACACACACACACACACACACACATGCACACAGACTAACAGGGATTACCGGTCCCATAGCTTTCCCTGCCATAGCTAACCCCAAAACATTCTGTAATAAGGAAAAGGTTTGTATTAAGTATGGCAAGGGGGAAACATCTTTCTACTCTTAATAAAATTACAATTTCATTGAGGCACAAGTTCTTCGAAATAACAATACTCCAATTTCCATGGTGAGGTTTAAAAATTGGATTGGAAGCGAGGGATTGGATAGGAGGTTGTTTGTGTGTGTGTGTGTGTGTGTGGGGGGGGGGGGTTCCCATTTCCTTGTTTGTGCTGCCCAGGGATGCCCAGGCTGATGCCTGCTCAGATCCCAGCAGAGGGGCTTTCTGTTTGGGTGTGTTTGATTGGCTGGTTTTCTAGAGAGCTGATTGGTGTGTTGAACCTCAGAGTACGGCAAAAACAACTTGACTCAATCATAAAAACACGTTCCAAACACAGACAAATACACTCACACATACGGAGACACACACAAATACACACACACATAAGCACATATAAACTCCATCCACAAATATGAACGCACACACGCACGCACACACACACACACACACACACACACACACACAAACACACAGTTTTAGATGCACACATGCTAAACTGTCACAGTTGGCAACAATTTTAATGAGATTCTAAACATACTGGCACGGAATTAAACACGGTCTCTCACACACATGCACGCACAGAGGCAAAAAGTGAACCCCCATTCACACACACACACACACACACACACACACACACACAAGGTTAACAAAAAACAATCCCTCAACATGTGATGCTGTTTATATAGAGAGGGGGGTTGGCGCTAATAGATGCAGTAATGTGTGTGCGTGTGTGTGTATATGTGTGTGTGTTTGATGTCATGTCTGTCTGTCTGTGCGTTGTGTGTGTGTACGTGTGTGTAATGATGAAGTGAGGTTAGTATTGACAGACAGAAACACTAGAGTCTGGTGGGTGTGGAGAGGGCTGGGGGGGAGTGCAAGAATAAGATACACTAAGACTGGGGCTATAAAAAGAGTCTCAGTCTTTAGTAGAGCTCATGTAATCCCGTCAGAGGGCTGGTGGTGGAGGTGGTAGTGGTGGAGGAGGTCTGGGGATGGTGGTGCTGGAGGAGGAGGTGGTGGTGATGGCGGTGGTGGTGGTGGTAGTGTAGGAAGACTGGTGGTAGTGTTGGGAAATGGCTGGTGGTGGTGGAGGACGAGGGCTGGTGGTGGTGGTGGTAGTGGAGAAGTACTTGGGATGTGTGTGGTGGAGGACTGGTGAGGTGGTGGTGGTAGAGGGGTGGTGGGGAAGGACTTGTCTCGGCCCACAGGGGTCGCTGGGTTTACTGGTAACGGGTGTCTCCTGTTATAGCGTCCGATACATTATGTGCTCCGGGCTTGTTAAGCTGGGCCTGGCCATTCACGCACACGCACACACACACACTAACACACAGATATTGACACACCCACACACACACAAACGTGTGAAAGCCCACACAAACACA
>NC_136946.1:9349546-9359546 GCF_949987615.1 Pollachius pollachius | reverse complement strand
CCCCGGCGGCGCGCCGCCGCCATCGACGGCTGCGGCAAGTACCTGAAGACCAAGGGCCGCATCAGCAGGAAAGCGCGCCGGGGCCCTGGGCCTGGGCCGCCCGCCGCACGGCCAGGCCCAGGGCCAGGGCCCGCTGGCCGGCCAGGGGCTCCAGTGCTCCCCCGAGCACGGCAGCCCCGCGGGGGAAGGCCGGCATGGGGGCGGGCGGCGAGGACTACGACTCCGCCTGGACCGAGCTCCACTCCCGCACCTCCTCTTCCGCCTCCACCATGAGCGGCTGCCTGTCGCCCATCCTGGCCGAGGGCGGAGGCCAACGAGCCGGAGGAGGGGGGGCTGTCCTGCTCGGGCCGCCTCCCCGCGGCTCTACCCCAGCCCCGGTGGCAGCAGCACCCGCTCCCCGGCGCTGGGGCGCGGGCGGCCACTGCCCGCCGTCGTCGGCCGAGCTCCCGCAGCTCACCGACCTGACGGGCGCCATCAGCCTGGACGAGGGCGGCTACCCCCGGCGCCCGCCGCCGCCGCCGCTGCCGCAGCAGCAGCAGCTCAAGTGCAGCAGCTACCCCTACGTGCCGGGCCCCAAGGCGGAGGGCTCGTACTGCGGGCCCCAGGGCTACGGGCAGCCGCCCATGAGCATGCTGCAGCTGCACGGCCCCATGCAGACCATCCAGGAGAACAAGCCCGTGAGCTTCCAGAGGCCCCCGCTGCGGGGATACTCGGAGAACAACGCCCTGCAGAGCCTGCTGACGGGGGGGGCCGCAGTACTGCGGGAAGGACCTGGGGGTCCAGGGGGGCGAGGGCCACGCCCTGATGGCGCAGGGGAGCAACGGCATCCAGAGCCACAGTCAGAGCCGCAATCAGAGCCAGGAGCACGCTCACAGCAACCCCGGCTTGAGCAACGGGCATGGGGCGGTCCACGACCGGATCACGGCGAGCCACCAGAACCACAACCAGGCCCACAAACTCCTGGGCGGCCTCGACTACAGCCACGGGCCCCACAAGGGCCAGTCGGCGCACGGCGACTACGGCCACGAGCACGGCCACGGCAACAAGCTGAGCCCCGGCCCGGACTCCCGCCTCCCGCGGCTGGGCCAGACCCACGGCCACCACGCCCACAACAGCCCCCACCCCGACCTGGCCATGCACAGCGGCGGGCGGCCTCAGGCGCTCTCCCCGCGCGTCAACGCGGCGTCCGACGTGCAAGCCTACAGCCTCAAGGGCCCCGGGCACTACGGGCCCCGCGCCCACCCCGCCACGCCCTCCTGCCTGCCCCCCAACCCGGCGGTGGTGGTGGACGTGCCCCAGGACCCCTGCCGCCTGGCGTCGGCGCCCCACCCCCGCTGGAGCGCCGTCAGCGACCCGTGGCACTCGGGCTTCCCCTACCACCAACCGCACGGCCATCCCCACCACCACCCCCACAACCACCACCACCACCACCACCACCACCACCACCAGGGCCAGCAGGCGGGGCCGGGCTACCAGGCCCACCACCAGCACCCGCACGGCGGGCGGCTGAGCGGCGGCGAGCTGGAGATGGAGGCGGGCCCCCACGGGCTGGACTGCGACGTGGAGTCGATCCTGCTCAGTGACTTCATGGACAGCACGGAGGGCATGGACTTCAGCGGCTTCGACGGCTCGCTGTCGCACGGCGTGGGCGTGGGGATGGGCATGAGCCTGGGGGCCTTTGCGTGCCCACCCCAAGCACACAGCAACCAGAGCTGGGTGCCAGGGTAATAACCCCCCCACCCCCATGTGGTGTCCCGTGGTTGGACCCCCCCCCCCGGTCGCAAGCGGGGACACACATGTGCGACGTACGGACACGCGTAAACAAACACACAGAATACACAAAAAAAACACTTACATCGGAGCAAGGGCCCGGCTGCAGGCGCTGTCGGGGGCCGTTCCCCTGTTGGACTTTTGGACTGACTGTGAATTATTTCAATTATTTTTCTGTTCTGAAGCTTAAGAATAAATATGTATTGTCATTTTGTTCCCTGGGGGAGTCCCTTTAAACCACACCAACCCCCGTCCCCCTCCCCTCTACCCCTGATCGGACTCTGTGAACCTCACGCCATCATCACTCTGTTGTGTTGCTGTCCCCTTGCAAGTCCTCGTCTAAAGCCCCCAGGTCCATGTCCTTCACTCCGCTATTTGGCTCTCCTCCCGGTTCCCCTTTGCTGCCATACCCTCACAGCCCGCAAGCACTTTACAGCCTCTCTTTCTCGCTCTCTCTCTCTTTGTCTCTCTCTCTCTCTTTCTTTGTCTCTCTCTCTCTATCTATCCATCTCTCCCGCTCTCATTCTGATGCAGTAGTGATAACAAAAGGCCAGGGGCAGTAACTGTGGCTTTGCTGTTGTTTTAGGTTTAATGTATGCAATCCACTTTGCAGTATTAATTCTTCTTCAAAGTGGGATGGGTGTGTGTGTGTGTGTGAGTATGATTTATGTGTGTATGTGTTTGTGTGTTTGTGTGTGTGTGTGTGTGTGTGTGTGTGTGTGTGTGTGTGTGTGTGTGTGTGGTTGTGTGTGTGTGTGTGTTTATATGTGTGTGTGTGGTGGGGTCAGCCGGGGTGAAGGGTGTGAGAGCCGTAGTGGGCAGCACAGCAGGGGAGTAGAGATGAATGCAGAATGGGGACAAACTGGGAAGGGGGGGTGGGAATCGTCCACATGTCTTCCGGACGGACTACAAGACGTCCCCTCCCAGGCGTCTGCACCAGTCCCACCGCCCCCCCCCCTCCCCTTGGCAGAAGGACAGTCATCCGTCAAGACGACCATCAGTGTGGCTTCGCTGAAACGCACCGTCGCTCCTTTTAATCTCCAAAGTAATGTCACCGTGATGCATCGCTGTTGCAAATCTAATGCGCTGCTCTGAGTTTCCCTTGTCTTCCTTTCTCTTTTTTTCTCCCTACTTGATGCCCCCCCCCCCCCCCCCCACACACACACACACACACACACACACACACACACAATGCCTCTCTTTGCCTCCGGACATGCTGGCTTAATGTGTTTTGGCGAAAGTGATGATTAAAGTCACTCTACACTAAACGGGGGGAGGGATTGAAGGGAAGAGTGTGTGCGCGTATGTGTGTGTCTGTGTGCGTGTGTGTGTGTGTCTGTGTGCGTGTGTGTGTGTGTGTGTGTAAAGGTTGGAGGTGGTAGTGGTGGTGGATGTGGCGTTCAGCGGACATGATAGGAGGGGAGAAATGCAAATGTTCCCTGCATCCTCTCCATTTTGTGGATTTATGTAGCTTTCCCCGTAATGAAATAAGCAACGATCAGCGTCCGGCTTGGCTGCCCGTCCCACAGAGACCCCCCTCACCCCCACCCTACCCCCTCCTTCCCACACACACACACCTTCCGTTCCCTTCCCGATCCCGGATATCAGCTGAGCGAGGGAGATGATGGCGGTCCGGGGAACAGGATGTTGTTTGGCGAGAAGCGGGGAGAAGGGGGTTAGGAGGAGCAGGGATGGGTGGCCTTTCTTGGGTCCCCCCCCGGGGCCTCACCCATGTAGTATCCTCCCAACCCGCCATCCCGTCATACCTCCGCCTGAGAGTGTGTGTGCGTGTTTGTGATTTTTTCCCGCATATTTTCCATTCCCCTTTCCGTCTGTTAACCCCGCCCTCCCTCCCTTTCGTCCGGGGTTTGATGATCCCGGGGATGGGGATTCTCTGAGCGGCGAGGTGGGCCCGTCAGCAGATTACCGTTCGCACAACGCACACTATCTCCCCTCGCCAGGCTCCGGCGCAATCTCGCCGCCCGCGTCCCGAGGTTACTCGGAGGGTAAACACGAGTAATTAACCAGACGCGCAAGATGGATGATTTATGCAACCGCCCCGCATCCGCTCACCGGCTGCAAAGTCATAATTCCTCTTGGCTTCTTGGCTCACCGCGCGGCTGGCAAACTTTACTTATGTTCTCCTTGTACCCCTGGTGGTCCTCTGATACCTCAATCTCCACCTCCCCCCATAACCACCTCACCCCATCACCAATTCACCACATGCATCCTCAACCCATAACCACCTCACCTCATAACCATCTCACCCCATACCTCCTCACCCCATCACCTCCTTAGCCCATACCTCCTCCCCCATAACCACCTCACTCTATACCTCCTCGCCCCATACCTCCTCACCACCTCACCCTATACCGCCTCACCAAAATTCCCCAGCCCCCCATAACCACCTCACCCAATACATCCTCACCTTTCTCTGTGTTCTTCTCTGATGTCCAGCCTCACATCTGAGGCTCTCCTTCTCCTCTCACTATTGGGTGAAAGTTTTTTTTTTACTTAATTGGTACTGCGGCGGGTAGGAGCTCAGTGGGCTTTAGCGTTTGTATGTGTCTGTGAGTGTGTGTGTGTGTGTGTGTGTGTGTGTGTGTGTGCGCTTGCACACCTCAGCCTTAACCGAACTTGATCCTGGCACCTGTTCTACTTACACATTAAAACAATGGCAGAGAGCGAGAGAAAGAGAGAGAGGGAGAGAGAGGAGGGTGGTTCGGTGGTTGGGGTGGGCGGGTGGTGTTTGGGTGGGGAGGGTCTAAGTAACGGGAGAAGGGTTTCGTGGGACTGGGAGAGATTTTCCAGCTGGGTGGCTTTCTGTAGAATTGGCTGTTTGAATCGGACCAAATGTCAAGTGCTACTCAACAGGCTCCGCTGAGGTTTTCACCGAACCCCCCCCCCCCCCCCCCCCCCCCCCCCTTCCTCCCATTCCTCCCCCCTTTCGGTCTTTCTCTCTCTCTCGTTCAACAGCTCTCAAGGACAATGACGGGTATTTGTATGTGCATCATGTCACATTCCTCCCCTCTTTGTTTTATTTAATTTCCTTCCCACCTCTGAGATCGGCCGTTCCTTAGCATCTCTCAAATTGTGTTTTTTTTTTCATTTGGGGAGCGCACGTGAGCCGCCGTGCGTGCGTGCACGCTCGTGTGTCTAGGCACCTCGTGAACGTGCACATTCGCGCGGGCACGTTGGCGCCTGCGCCCGTATGCATATGTGTGGGGGTCTGTCAGTGTGTGTGTGCGTTTGTGTGTGCGTGTCTGTATGTATGTATGTCTGTTTAGCACAGTGATAGTACAGGGGAATAAAACACAAGAATCAATTAAGGAAACACCAACCATCTTGATCCTGGTGTGGCCTACATGCTGTTTGAAGTGCGGCACACATGCTATATATATACAGTTTATATTTATTATGGGTTGAGTCCAAGCTCCGATCTAACAATGGCTCTCACTGTTCCTTTGTCTTCTGGGTTTTTTGAAGAGGCTTTATGTTGTCATGAGTTGGACAATTGTTTTATCCTGTACATAGTCTATATTAAAAAAAAATTGTATACATTTTTCTTTTGCAAAAATATCAATTTCTTTTCTAAAATGATGTATCTGCTCATCTGGTGGCTGTAAAATAAAAAAAGATTCAAACGATACGCTGCCTGGCTCTGTGGTGTCTCTGTGTTATGGTGATGGTAAGCCTGTGAAAACACCTATACACTAATATGCCATATTTCCCGGCGTCAGTCACAGTGTTAAGCGGCACAACCCACTGTGCATCTGTACAGTGTGCGGATGCACACTGTATGCCCGTGCGTATGTGTGTGTGTGTGTGTTTGTGATGTGTGAGTGTGTGAGAGGGAGGGTCTTGCGCCTGAGTGTCTGATAAGGCTCGTTAACGGCCCTACACCGCGCCACAGCTGTGTCTGTCCCAGTGGAGGCGTCTCACAGAGGGACGGGCTGCATCTGCACCGGGGTGCACGCACACACACACACACACACACAAACACACACACACACACACACACACACAGAAACAATGCCCCTCACCCCCCACACACACATACATGAACAAACACAACACACACATATATAGGTAGACACACACACACACACACACACACAAACATACATACAAACACACATTCATAAAATAACCATACATGTTTTTGAACACGTGTACACACACACACACACACACACAACCCCCCTCCCCCCCAAACACACGGGAATAAAAACACATACATATAGGCAGACACACACACACATACAAAACCAGACACAAACCAACCCACACATATGCATACACAAACAGACTCACACAGGAACAACCTCACACATAAAGGAGACATACACACCAAGGCCCGCAAACACAAAATACATATAGAAGCAAACACACACGCACACGCACACACACACACACACACACACACACACACACACACACACACACACACACACACACACACACACCATAGCCTCAACACAAGGGCCTACACATATAAACAATATGAACATGTAGATAGCTTAGGCCTACACATATCACATTCACAAGAACCCGGGACGTGCGCTGCAATCTGCAGTTAACATTCCACTCAAAAAAGCATGGGGATAAAATTGGCACGTGCAACATATTACGTGACGATTGATTTCAATAAGCGATGTTTAATTGAAGCTCTGAATGCCGACAATGCTCAGAATGCGCAATGGTCTGCATTGTAGACATGATTATAGTTAAATGAGTGAATATCGCAAGGCAATCACAGTGTTTTATCAGAATGCGCGAGCTCGCGAGCACGCACCCCGTTGTGTTTGGTGAACGCGGTGCGGTGCACGCGATCCCTCCACCCGCCTTGGTTAGATGCAAATGCGCATGCGCGAAAGACGCTCGCTTTTGGACTTGCGGCAATGAATGTTCCATTTTTTTTTATTGAGTACCTGAGGAAAATTGTATTTAGAGAGGCCAAGACAAGCACTTAAAAGTGACATAAACGTAAAAGAGACAGAAAATTGTGAGCTCGTTCAAGCAGGTAAACCAAAATGTTGTGTAATGAGATGTCTAAAATTTGTTGGATAGACGCTTGCACTAGCGGCTGACGCTAATTAAAAGGACATACAAGGTGGACTGGACACTCAACGCTCACGAGACGACAACTTCCTGTGAGTTTTTCTGAATTATTTGGAAAGGGTAATTTCATGTCATGAAATCAAAAATCTGTACACATTGAAGGGTTTATTGTACATGTGTTGCAGTTGTGCGTAATAGCCGAAGTGCTATTCATATTATTGTTTGTTTTTATGTGAAGGAAATATGTGTCAATATTTAGTTTTGTGTGGTTTTATTGGGTTTGTTAATCATTTAAGAAGTCAGTAATTGTCACAGTATATCGGAAACTCTTGTTGCATGCCTCAATAGATAATAGTTGTGTATAGCAATATTATGTTTATGTAAATCTGGATTTTAATATTCATGGCCCACCCAGCCACCACCCGTCACTGATTCACACAATATGCACACTTGCAAACACAAATTGCGCAAGCACAGGAACATTAAAAAAACATACACACACACACACCCATTAAAATATCCAAATCGGTTTACACAAACACACACTCAACAATACAACCCACAATCCAAAATAACACAAACGGGACCACGGTTGCCTTCTCCTCCTCGCCTCCATCGTCCAATCGCTGTGGAAGAGTTCACCCCACACCTGACAAGATGGCTGACACCTTCTCACCTGGGGACGATGGCTCAACACCCCCCACACCCTCGACCCCCGTCGACACCAACACCGCCCCCGTTCTCGACCCGCGTGACACCACCCTCGGTCCCCAACATCACCAGCACCACCATCGACCCCAAACTAGTGCTACACACCCATCACCCTCAACCCCCAGCAACACCAACCTTAACCCCCCAGTCTCCACCCACACCCTCCCCACCCTCAGCCCCCCACCACCAGCCTCCAGTCCCAGCCAGCAGCCTTTCAGACGCCTTCCACACTGTCACCCATCCCTGGCTCACATGGAGCTACTTACACGCCATTACTTCAAATCCGTCTGGGAATGGCAGCTAGTTGGCATGGGGTAGAGGGAGGGAGGGAGGGAGGGGGGGATAGATGGCGGCAGTGGTGGTGGAGTCAGTGTTAAACAGAATGCATAATAAGTGAGAGAGAGAAGGGGGGGGGGGGGCGTTCAACTGCACTCCATGCAAATGTGAAGCCTGGCGTGTCAGAGTGCTGATGGATCTGTTCTGACAGACACGGTGACAGGCCTGTGACAGCAACTTAAAAACCTGCGCTCTCCTCTTCTCTCGCTCTCTCTCTCTCCGCCCCCCCAGCCTCCCCACACACACACTCTCCCCCCCCCCCCCCCTTGTACGTATTTACAACCACGGCATCCTAATACACTATTTTTCCAAATCCTTCTCCCCCCCTCCCTTCCAGTTCAAAGGTGCGCCCGTATTTCAAGGGATATGCAAATGTGCATTTCCCTGTTTTTTTTTTCCTACCTGGTTAACTATAGGTTGACATGCGAGCACCTCACCATCACACATGCGCCTGAAAGCGGAGAGTTTACCGCAGAGAGAGCTGACAGGCTAACGAGGCCTAGCATTAGCGTGTAAACCGAGCCGTGGAGCCACGGAGCCCCCCCAAGAGACGCGCCCATTCATTGCATTTTGCCTCGCACACGTTTCGCGCCTCACATTTTGAACACGTTTTACGATGCTGGGATCAAGGTGTGTGGCGTGGGGAGGGGTGTTCCATCCTCTCGTCGCAGATCTTCCCGTGAGTGATCCGACTGTCGTCGCTCAACTCCGAGGGATCATTTTGACCATCCAGAAGCCACCCGCAGGTCACACGGGGTAACTGCAGGCACTGCACGCAAACTAACCCCCCCTCCTCTCGCACTGGGTCACTCGGACACAATGGGCCCAGGCCACTAATGTGCGTGACTTTTCCGTTGGGGGGGGGCCGAGCGCACTCTGGAGTCCATACGGCGGGCATCACAGCGTATTACTGCACGCTTTCCCCAGGGGACGGAGACTGATGTGTGAGCATCAAAGCGGAGCCTGGCCCATTATAAACAATGAGAAATGTGGTGGGAGGTCATCTGCACTGAGCAGCATCTCACACACACACACACACACACACACACACACATATACATGTATGCTTTATATATATGAAAGTTAACTGCCTTCAGCTTGTCGTAAAAAGAGGAAGCTCATTATCTATTCATGGCACCATTCAACGCTCTCGCTCTCTCGCCGCTTTGAATTCCCGCATTATTATCTCTTTTTCTTCAGTCGGTAGAGATTTTTTTTCCCTTTCTTTTCCGTTTTCTCTTCTTCCCCTTCGTGTGGATTTCAACAATTCAAACTTCCATTCGGTGACAAGCGACTGGCGGTCCCGCAGAGCGAGTTCCCATGTGTTTGAAGCATCTAGGCCGCTCCGTCTTTTTGATCAGCGGCTCGGCTGTGAATTCCGCAGATCAGAAAGTGGATCAGAGGCTCCCCAGAGACCGCCATTTACGCCTGCCCCCACCAGAGAGAGAGAGCGAGAGAGAGAGAGAGAGAGAGAGAGAGAGAGAGAGAGAGAGAGAGAGCGCGCGCGCAGTGTGGGGGTAATTAAGAGTTGGTTAAGATGCCCAAATTCCTTCTTAATTCCATCCTGCTTCCCCCCCGACTCGATTCCGCGTCTCATTCACCCCAGCAGCACCTCCTCCCCGGCCGAGATAGCTCTGATCTCTCCACTGATTAAAACCCGTCTCATTTCGGCGCTCTTCACTACAACAACAGGGCTCGCGGAGGTTCTCCCGCCAAAGCGCCGGTGAGAGCCGCGCGCGCCCCGATTATCTTAAAGGGTAATTAGCGAGCATGACAATGGCAGGGAGCGGGCGTGCCCCGCGCCGACATGGCGCTGACGGATTAGTCTGTCTGGGGTCTCGTCGGGACTCCCGTGTCACAGAGACATGGGGAAGAAAAAGGAGGAAAGTGTGCCACATGCAATGCGCGTTAATTATTGCTGTCGTTCATTCTTTATTAGCCTGTATATGCTTGAAAGTAATTACTGCTTATGTATGTGTATGTATCGGTGTCAGTCTTCGAAAGACTTGCAATCAAACAATTACTGTCCCGATAGCGCTGTGTTTGTGTGCTAGTGCTGTGCGCTTCTCGATGTTGATTGCTAATTTATCCGTTACTAGGCCTACTTCTATTAAAGAGGATG
>NC_136946.1:9332046-9339546 GCF_949987615.1 Pollachius pollachius | reverse complement strand
CCGCAGCACACGATAAATAACTCATAATTGTTTCGCACCGGCCAGTTTCTGTAGTCACTCCATCCTGGCACATTGTCAGCCATGAAGGAATAAATCAATCAAATGAATGTACGTGTATGATGCAATAAACAATGCAATGCGCAAGAAAATCGACGGAATCGATTCAAAAATAAGTAATAAAATAATGAATTGACAACAAATGGATGCAATTGATGGATCAGTACTTGAGTTTAATCTGAGGGGGGATGTGGACCTGTGTACTCCTGACGGCCTGGTGACACTCTGAGGAGGCCGTTCAAGACAAGGGCTTCGACGGCGGCCTATGAGGGGAGGGGGGCGGGGGGGGGGTGAGAGTCGGGGGGGGGGAGCCATTATTCCCGTTGTCGTGTGAAGCTGGAGAGAGGGGCGTTTTTTTTTTCCTCTTGGAACCCGTGTGATGTGCACTTTTAATGAGGCCCATTAAATCAAGTGGCAGATCCCTCACAAGAAAAGTTGGTCCGCGCTTAATAGTTCCACCACAAGCTTACATAAGCCTCCATTCCCCCAACAACCCCACCCCTCCCCACCCCCACCCTCTTCCGCTCACTCACTCTCTCTCTCGCTCTCTCTCTCTCTTGCTGTCTCTCTCACACACACGCACACATACACGCACACACGTACACACATGCATGCACACACGCATAAAAACTGACACATACGCACACATAAAAATGGACTCACATGCACACACACACACACACACACACACGTACACAAACACACACACACACACTTAAAAACGGACTCACACACACGCACACACACACACACAAAAACACATACACCACTTTTCATTTCAGCACTTTCATTGGCCGCTGTTTTCCCCCCCTTCTCTTTTTTCGGGCCGCGCCGAGAGAAGGCTCCCTGGCTCCGCCGAGAGGCACGCTACGGCAATTAGCCGTCCTCTGGAGTCTTAATTAGGGAGCCGCGCCGACCTGCAGACAAGGGAGCGCCAGGACCGCACGTCGGTCAACAGCCAAAACAAAAATAGAAGGGGGGGGGGGAAATAAATAAATAAAACGTAGAAGAAGAAGAAGAAGAAGAAGTAGGAGTCGTGGTCGAAGTAGTAGCAGGGCTCGTCGTTGGAGAGACTTCCAATTCATTCGGACTCCAAATGAGCATCGAGGTGTGAGCTGCTCCCGACGTTCTTCTACGAGGGAGGGGGCAGAACGTGGATGATTGTTTGGGGTTGGGGGGTCTGAGAGGGAGGGGGGAGTGGAGTAAACCCGAGGCCCCCCTGAGAAGGTAGAAAGTGGGGCTACAGTGGCGCTATGAGCGGCCTCCGGCCGGGGTTAGGGTTCGCCGTATAGACCCCCCGGCCCCCAATGGGAGTCTTCATGTAGAGGTTGGCCCCGGGTCCCCGATGGGAGTCTTCATGTAGAGGTTGGCCCCGGGCCCCCGATGGGAGTCTTCATGTAGAGGTTGGCCCCGGGCCCCTGATGGGAGTCTTCATGTAGAGGTTGGCCCCTGGTACTGATGGGAGTCTTCATGTAGAGGTTGGCCCCTGAGTCTTCATGTAGAGGTTGGCCCCTGGTACTGATGGGAGTCTTCATGTAGAGGTTGGCCCCTGGTACTGGTGGGAGTCTTCATGTAGAGGTTGGCCCCTGGTACTGATGGGAGTCTTCATGTAGAGGTTGGCCCCTGGTACTGGTGGGAGTCTTCATGTAGAGGTTGGCCCCTGGTACTGATGAGAGTCTTCATGTAGAGGTTGGCCCCTGGTACTGATAGGAGTCTTCATGTAGAGGTTGGCCCCTGGTACTGATGGGAGTCTTCATGTAGAGGTTGGCCCCTGGTACTGATGGGAGTCTTCATGTAGAGGTTGGCCCCTGGTACTGATGGGAGTCTTCATGTAGAGGTTGGCCCCTTGTCCGACGGAGAACCGCAGGGTCAACCCTATCACCGCCTTGGCTTGGTTCCCTGTGAGAAGTCTACTCTGGAGGCCTACTCTTATGTGGTCTGTAATCATGAGGTTGTGAGGGACTTTTGAAGGGCTATTGTCTTCGTTTGGCTAATTGGCATTCAGTTCGAAACATGTGCGTGTGTGCGTGTGTGTGTTTGTGTGTGTATGTGTGTGTGTGTGTCTCAATGCTGTGCTCTCGCAGGTGTGTCGGCGCATGCACGTGTGTGTGTGTGTTAGTGTGTGTGTGTGTGTGTGCATACGCTCTCACAGGTGTGTTTGCACGTGTGTGTGTGTATTTGTGTATGTGTGTGTGTGTGTGTGTGTGTGTGTGTGTGTGTGTGTGTGTGAGAGGGGTGCCTCTGGTGTGCTGTTGTTCAGATCCCACCTCCTTCCCTTCTGGGCACAGTAGACAACACAGCACTGCCGTGGCCATGGCGATGACAGAAAGAAAAAAAAACACAAAAGGCGATTGCCATGGCGACGGCGGCACAGCAAAGCCATCACGGGTAAAGCCTGCGGGTGGGGAGAGCTCCATGGTGATCGCTGTAGTGTGTGTGTGTGTGTGTGTGCGTTCATGCACGTGTGTTTGTGTGTTTGTGTGTGTGTGTGTGCGTGTGTGTATGCATGTGTTTGTGCATGTGTTCGTGCGCATGTGTGTGTGTGAGAGGCGGCAGGTGTATGGAGCCCTGTTGATGACTAGCTGTACTACATCGACAGTGGAGTAGGCCCTGCCACACACACACACACTCACACACACAGACACACACTCACACATTCACTCTGTCACTCAATAATATGCACACACACACACACACACACACACACACACACACACACACAGCCACACATACAAACACACACACACACACCCTGTCCCTCACACATACACACACACACACACACACACACACTCACCCTGTCACTCAATAATATGCACACACACACACACACACACACACACACACACACACACACACACACACACTCAATTACCTTGCCACTCACTCATACACATATGAGCAAACACATACACACAGAGACACACTCACATAGACACAGTCCCTCTAGCCGAGCCGGCTCCCAGCAGCAGTATCAGATGACTGGCTGGAGGACGAGCGGGAGACGGTCTGAGCTGCTGACTCTCGTTAACTCTAATGAGATAAAGAGAGGCCCTGCTCTCTGTCTGGGGAGCTCTGTGTGTGTGTGTGTGTGTGTGTGTGTGTGTGTGTGTGTGTGTGTGTGTGTGTGTGTGTGTGTGTGTGTGAGATTGGAGGGAGAGGAAAGGATGTTTTCTGTGGAGGGTGGTGTTTTTGATTGGAAATGTCCATTTTTATGTGTGTGTGTATGTATATATATATATAGATATAAGGATGGGTTTATATAAATATGCATACGAACACATATGAATGGATGTATTTATCTATGTATGTATGTCTGTATGTAAACATTTTACCCGATTTATCCCTAGAGATCAATATAGTTTTTCATATTCAGATTCTGATATACCTGTTAGTATATATATATATATGTATATATATATATATATATATATATATATATATATATATATATATACATATAATATATGCTAGTGTAAACATTTACTGTTTACACTAGCATATCTCAAAAAATTATCATGACCAACAAAGTGGAACAGAATTGTGTGTGTGTGTGGTTTGTGGGTGTTAGTGTGTGTCTCTGTGCCCACTCATGCGTGTATGTGTGTGTGTCTGGTGTGTGTGTGCGGATGATTATGTGTTTATGTGTGTGCATGCAAGTGTGTCTGTGTGTACGTGTATGCAAGTGTGTGTGTGTTTATGTGTATTCATTCATGCAACTGTGTGTGTGCGTCCATGCGTGTGTGTGTGTGTGTGTGTTACTGCGCGGGCACGCAAACCTTTGTAGCATTTCAGTGAGAGCCCTGAGCTTCTGGCTCCGGCGGACCATGACAGCTGACATTATAGCAGCGCCATGCGCGCGAGAAGCTAGGTGTGTTGGTCGGCGCGTGGTCGGCGCGTTTGTACGCCGCGCTGTGTGTTGTGTGTGTGTGTGTGTGTGTGTGTGCTGTGTGTCATGTGCGGCGGTGGGCTGGTGTGTGTGGAGTGTGTACCCGGGCAGGGATCCAGCCTCTAAGTGACAGCAACCCCACTCGTTGGCGCATCTTTGTCTCAGAGACTAATGGCGCAGAGAGAATCAATTACTGCCCAAACGCTGGTAATATGCCAGGGCTGGAGGGCTGTGTGTGTGTGTGTGTGTGTGTGTGTGTGTGTGTGTGTGTGTGTGTGTGCGTGTGTGTGTGTGTGTGTGTGTTGGAAGTGGGTGGAAGGCAGGATTGATGATTAACACTCTTTATGCCGGTCAGACAGAGAGGGATTCGGACACTGAGTTTAACATACTGTAACCCCCCCCCCCCCCCCCTTCTTCCTCCTTGAGGACCTTTAAGGGGTCTCTCTCTCGCTCTCTCTCTCTCGCTCATGCTCTCTCTCTCTCTGTGGGATGTTCGGACACAATCCGATTTGTGATGTTATATATGCAGAAACATTGCAAACAAAATAATTTATATACTCCCGTTTCTGTTGCTCTTCATTATCATTCAAAAACTCTTCTCTGTAGCGTCCATGTTGTGTCCACATCACGACTTAATAGCTCATGAACATACCAAAGTCGTACGCTCGACAAATTGGCCAACTCGGGAAATTGGCCCATTTGAGGAACATATGAATGCAGGAGCTCTCTCTCCACTTCTCTCTGTCTCTCTCTTTCGCTCTCTTTTTCTCACTCTCTCTCTCCCTCCATCTGTCTCCATCTCGCTCTATTTCTCTCCCTGACACTCTCTCTGTCTCCACATCTCTCTAGGTCTCTGTCTCTCTCTCTCTCTGTCTCTCTGTCCCTCTGTCTCCACGTCTCCCTCTTTTTCTCTCTCTGTCTCCACGTCTCTCTTTCGGTCTCTTTCTTTCTCTCTCCCTCCCTCTCTCTCCCTCCCTCTCTCTCCCTCTCTCTCTCTCTCTCTCTCTCTCTCTCTCTCTCTCTCTCTCTCTCTCTCTCTCTCTCTCTCTCTCTCTCTCTCTCTCTCTCTCTCGTAGTCTCCGGTCTCCCTTCTGTGGATCACCACAGAGGGAGACCGGAGAGAGCATGGCAGTCATTCCCGACACTCCCCAGAAGAAAAAGAAAAACCACAACCGCACCCCATCATAAGAGACGCCCCGGGCCTCTGCAGGCGGGCCGGGGCCCAGCCGGGGCTGGGGTGGGCAGGGGGAGGGTGCGTGGTTGGGGGGCACCCTGTGGCTAGCTTGGATCACGCTGGATGCATAACTGGGGGCTTCCTCTCTCCTCGTAGCCTGGAGAGTGACAAGCAGCATCGGAAAAAAGCAGTGGACATTGAAACGGCCCTTCTTTCACTGACGAGGACTTTTCAACGCGATGATACAGATTCGGAACAATTCGTGATTTAAGGTTTTAATGAGTCAGACCCCCTTCTGCTTCTCTCTTTTCTATGTAAGCGAAAAAAACGAGCAGCACTGCAAAACCCTCTGTTTGCAGAACCCCTAAAAAGAACACAGCGTCGTTTTGTTTTAATGCAACTTGTTTTTCTTTCTTTCTCTTTTCGCAAAAGGCCAGCCGGCTGAGCGGGCAGACGACAAAGTTTTGGCCCGCCGAGTTTGGGGATCGTGCCAGCTTTTAAATGATCCTTCCGATTGTCTCGTCGCTAACTCGTGAACTTCAAACGGTCTGCTTCAAGGGATGGGAGGTAGGGGGAGGGAGGGAGGGGGGGAGGGAGGGGGGGGGGGGGGGAGGCAGGGACAAGGAAGAGGGAGGGAGCAAGGCAGCGATGGAGAGACACAGAGCAGTGGAGGAACGTTGAGAGAGAGAAGGCAGAGATGGAACGCGTGCCTGATGACAAACGCATCTGCAATGTGCGGCGAGTGCAGCGCATGCGGTAGGAAAAAAACTAAAAGAGATGTCTGTCTTTTTTTACAGTAAATCACTTTTATATACTTGTTTAAAAGAAGAGCGAATAAAGAAGAAGTAGAAGAAGAAGAAGAGTGGAAGGAGCATTTTTTTGTATTGTCTCGTCTAGACATGGTAAACTGGCTACATTTGAAGTGTTGCCAAATAAGTCGCACTGCTTGTCTCTTCAGCCCCCTGCTGATCCCCCTATCCCCCCACCCACCAACACACACACACACACACATACACGCAAACACACGCACACACAAAACCACAATTAGTTGCAGATGGCACCTGTTTCAAGTTTCGGACAACAAAGTCACTAATGGCAGCGTATTCCATCGCTGTCGATCTAAAACCATCAAATGGTTACCTCTCCATTTGGCTGCCAGGTATTCATCCCATGGGTTGAGTGAGTGTGTGTCTAAACCAAACCATGACACAATGGTGCATTCAGCATATTTAACCTTTCGCCTTCTCTTCTTTTACCCCTTGGTGTTTTTGTTTTGCTGCGTTGGGTTTGATGTCGTTGGGAGCATGCAGAGAGTTCATTCACCCGAACAGCGGAGCATGCTGGGAAATGACCGAGGAGGAGAAAGGAGGTGTGGGGGTGGAGAAGGAACGCAGGGCGGAGACGTCTTGTGGCCCCCGGGGTGAAGAGAGCGATGTGTGTTTTGGAAGGCCCCGGGCAGGAGACTCACACCCACAGGGACTGTCACCACCAGAACACACCAGGCCGGCCTCGGTCCAGCCGGGAAACTGGGTGAGCCACTCTGTTTGGTATGAGGGGGGGGGGTGAGTCATCATACACCTCCTGGGAGGGAAGGGGGGTTGTTTGATTTTGTGCTATTCCTGAGTTGCTGGAAATTCTTATAGAAGGGGATTGCCCCGCTTCAACTGTTAGCTTGTGTTTGACAGCGGACTCCTGCCAGGCAAGTATTTGAAAATTATATTTTCAATTGGCATAATTGTTATAGGTCAATGCAAGTTTTTAATGCTTTGTGTATAAGAATATAAATAATTTAAATGTGTATTCTATACGGGTCCCCTTTCTCTCTTTCTCTCTGTCTCTCTCTGTCTGTCTCTGTCTCGCTGTCTATGTCTCTGTCTTTTTCTCTGTCTCTGTCTCTTTCTCTATGTTCCCCCCCACCCCCACCCCCAAAAACATTTGAACCGTCTCTCCTCGCTCCACCAAAGCATCAGTTACCAATTCATTCGTCAAAATCCCTTTGCTGTACCGATTCTGCCTAACAGCATTTCGTGTTTCCCTAAATTTCTAAAGAAATTCTGACAAATGAAATTGGCAACACATGTTTTTGTGAAGCCAGGAGAAACAGTTGCAATGTTTTGATTACCCAAAACCAGCATTGTCCATTATGGCTGAGGTGTAACTACAACTCCCAGAATGCTACTTGTGTGCAGCAACTAAGACCTATTCTCCTGACTCCCATGCTCCAATAGACGACAAATCATTAGCACATGTCACGCTGACTTACAACATACCTATCCACACACTAACACACATGCTCCCTACACACCACCACCACTTCTGAACACAGCCAGGGCTGGAGAATGCTACAGTCATAGATGCACACTGCACAGCAGAAAGCAGC
>NC_136946.1:9319546-9327046 GCF_949987615.1 Pollachius pollachius | reverse complement strand
CTCTCTCTCTCTCTCTCTCTCTCTCTCTCTCTCTCTCCCTCTAAAGACTTGAACTGTCCTTCTCCTACCCATATGCCCCTCCCGTTGCCAGGGGATGAAGACAGAGGTCCACTCTGGGGGGCTCCAGGGATGGGGGGGCGGTAGGGGGTAGATGGGGCAGATCTTCCGGGTATGGCTGCAGCCCAGCTGCGGTGGGCGCCATCCCACCTCCCTGGGGTGTCATCAGCGCCTCCTGGTGCCCGCGGGAGATGAGGGGTTGGGGGGGGTCGGGCTGAGCGGAGGAACCGGAGTAGGAGGGGGTGAAGCGATGGAGGGTTTATGTGTGTGTGTGTGTGTGTGTGTGATGTGTGTGTTGGGTTCGGGGTGGGGGGGTTGTCCAACCACGTCGCAGTGCGATGCTTCTCCCCGAGTCAAAAATAGCCCTGTCACAAGGAGGATTCTCAACTCCGTCTTCCCTCCGGGGGGCTTCTGCTCCACCTGCGTGCACACGCACACACGCACACACACACTCACACACACCACACACACACACACACACACACACACACAAACACGCATGCAATCAAAAACACACACACACACACACATACACAGACAGACACACACACACACACACGCATGCACACACATGCATGTGCGCACGGTTGCATAGGCACACGCACACATATGCACACACATTCATACTGTTCACACACACACAGGCGCACACACTAACACAAATTGTAAGTGCAGTACATGCTAAAGCAAGACACCCACAATCCATGGCTAGGGAACTGACTGGAGGTTGATAATGCTGCAGAGGTCACACACACAAACACACACACACACACACACACACATATACACAAACAAACACACACACACACACACACACACACACACACACACAAACACACACACACCATAAGGAAGTCATGTTCTCAAGGGTTTGCATCTTGTTGCGGTTCGACCCCATTTCAAATCTACTTCCAAGCCCTGTAGCGCTTGCTTGATTCTATCCTTGTATCCCTCTTACAGTATTCTGTTCTGTTCTATTCTGTATCCCTCTAGCTGTATTCTATTCTGTTCTATTCTGTCTCCCTTCAGCTCTAGCTCTATTTTATTATATTCTTTATCCCTCCAGCTGTAGCTCTATTCTATTATGTTCTGTATTCCTCTAGCTCCCAGTCTATTTTATTATTTTCAGTTCTATTCCATTAAAGATAAACAAAGCAGCATTCAGTGCAGAGCATCTCTTACCTGTGTCATTGGTTAGCTCCAATTAAGCAACAGGTAGCTAAGTGAGGAGACGAAAACAATGAGGAATGGTCAATAGATCCATCAGGATCTGGAGAAAATAACTCCCGTGAGGCGGGTTGTGACACAAACACGTAGTGGGAATTTGCATTTGTTAGACAAAAAAAACGATGTAAATGTTTTGTTGTTTCCACTGCAGAAACGATCTACTAACATGTGTTTGTGCGTGTGTATCTAAAAATGCATTTCTATAACATCTACAATCTAGGCGTGTTGCTTGCGAAAGCTTCCGGCCGGCCATGTTTTGCTTCGCCCGACTTTCATTGTTAATCAATGAACCCTCACCGAAACGCACTCGTTCAAGCTGTGCGCAGCCTTCATCTCCTCTCTCCTCTCTCCTCTCTCCTCTCTCTCCTTGCTCCTCTCTCTTTTCTCCCCTCTCGTCTCTCCTCTTCTCGCTCTTCTTTACCCCCACTGTGAAGCGGGGAAGGAGGGACGGGTAATTTCATTTATCCGAGTCTTTCCCCCTTTTTTTTTGGACTTCTTTTTACTAAGCGTCTTTTAATGTGTCCCGGGCCCTTTGGTGTCTCTTCTGCCCCCTCCCCCTGGACCACAGTAAAGAGCAGGGATTAATATCAATTATAGACCGCCACACCGCCAGCCAGAGACTGAACCGGGACATGTGTAAGTTATTACCCCGCACTCCGGGGCTGCGCGTGCACACGCCTGTCTATGTGTGTGTGTGTGTTTTTGTGTGCATGAGTGCGTGTGCGTGTCTGTGTGCATGTGTGCACATAACGCGCTTGTGTGTGTGCGTGTTGAAGCTTACACACAAAGTGCATTTGTGTGTCCACACATGTGTGTTATTGAGTGTGTGTGTGTGTGTGTGTGTGTGTCAGGGAATTTTTGTGTCACTGAGTACTTGTATGTGGGTGTGTATGAATCAGTTTTGTGCGTTTTATGTGTTTGAGTATGTGCATTTCATGTGTGTGCATGTGTGTGAGTTTGGGTACGTGGCTTTCTTGTGTGCGCTGTGTGTGTGTGTGTGTGTGTGTCTCTCTCACTCTCTCTATCAAACTCATAGATGCTTGTGTAGTTGTGTGTTCATACATTGTGTGTTGTGAAAGAAATAGAAAGAGAAACTCAGACAGAGAGAGAGAGAGAGCGACAGAGGGATGAAAGACAAAGAGAGAGAATGACAGAGTGATGAAAGACAGAGAGAGAGAGAAAGTAGAGAGCCAGGGATGATTGATGTGAAGATGAACATAGTGTTAGTTGTCTTGGGTGGTTTAGAGCAGAGGGGGGTTGGAGGGGTTGGGCTATGTGGGTTCACACTCTCAAAGAGCAGAATTCTTCTCTAAACGATCGGACTGTGACAAACCCTCAATCACAACTCTCTCTTCTTCAGTCTGTCTCTCTCTTGCCTCCTTTCATTCTCTTCCTCTGTCTCTTGTTCTAAGCTTTATCTCTCTCTCTCCTCTCTCAGAACTACACACTACACACACAGACCTACACAAGACGCACACATGCCTACACAAGACAGAAGCAGACCTACAGAAGACACACAGACAGACCTACAGAGGACACACACACAGACCTACACAAGACTGAAGCAGACCTACACAAGATGCACACACAGAGCTACGCAAGACACACACAGATCTACACAATACAAACACACGCACCTACACCAGACAGAAATAGACCTACACAGGACATACACAAAACTACACAAGACCCACACACAGACCGACAAAGGTAACACACAAGCAGCCTGGTCCATACCAGCACACACACCTACCCCATTCTGGGTCTGCATGGTCTGGGTTTGGGGCGGAGTTCAGAAATGATCTGGGCGGTGATGCTGGCAGCGTTAGTGTAGCACGCCGCAGGACACCGCTAACACAGCCTCTCCACACCTCCCCTTCACCATGGCCAAGATGCACCACGCTGGACACTCCATCACACACACACACACACACACACACACACACACACACACACACACACACACACACACACACACACACACACACACACTCACACACATATACACACACTTATACAAGCACAAACGCACTCAGACAAAACACACACACAAACACAAGACCACGCCCTGACGCCCATGCTGTGCCAAGCTGCTCTCCGCTACCCGTGGCGTTCTTTCCACACTGAGGAGTGGGCGGGGGCGGTTGTTGTTGTTGAACGATAAAGATAGAAGATTCAAAAGGGGATTCATCAGAAAAAAATAGGGAAAAATACACTGACACGTTCCTACACTCGCTAAGAGGGTAGGTAATTGTTGCACACAATGTTTGACTTGGTTGGCACCCCTGCTCCCTCAGTCGACCCCACCGCTGATTCAATCTTCCGTCCCCCCCTAACCCACACATACTCCCCCCCCCCCCCGCCCTCCTGCTCTGGACAGATGTCCTCCTCCGTAACAGCAGCAATAGGGAGGAGAGGAGCAGAGAGGAGAGGAGCAGAGAGGAGTAGAGAGGAGAGGAGAGGAGAGGAGTAGAAAGGAGAGGAGAGGAGTAGAGAGGAGAGGAGAGGAGAGGAGTAGAGAGGAGTAGAGAGGAGAGGAGAGGAGAGGAGTAGAAAGGAGAGGAGAGGAGTAGAGAGGAGAGGAGAGGAGTAGAGAGGAGAGGAGAGGAGCAGAGAGGAGAGGAGTAGAGAGGAGAGGAGAGGAGAGGAGTAGAAAGGAGAGGAGAGGAGTAGAGAGGAGAGGAGAGGAGAGGAGAGGAGTAGAGAGGAGTAGAGAGGAGAGGAGAGGAGTAGAGAGGAGAGGAGAGGAGTAGAGAGGAGAGGAGAGGAGCAGAGAGGAGAGGAGTAGAGAGGAGAGGAGAGGAGTAGAGAGGAGAGGAGCAGAGAGGAGAGGAGAGGAGCAGAGAGGAGAGGAGAGGAGAGGATTAGAGAGGAGTAGAGAGGAGAGGAGCAGAGAGGAGAGGAGTAGAGAGGAGTAGAGAGGAGAGGAGTAGAGAGGAGAGGAGAGGAGAGGAGTAGAGAGGAGTAGAGAGAAGAGGAGCAGAGAGGAGTAGTGTGGAGAGGAGAGGAGAGGAGCAGAGGAGTGAAGAGGAGCAGAGCAGAGAGGAGAGGAGAGGAGAGGAGCAGAGAGGAGAGAAGAGCAGAGAGCAGAGGAGAGGAGCAGAGAGGAGAGAAGAGCAGAGAGGAGAGGAGAGGAGCAGAGAGGAGAGGAGTAGAGAGGAGAGGAGAGGAGTAGAGAGGAGAGGAGCAGAGAGGAGAGGAGAGGAGAGGAGCAGAGAGGAGAGGAGAGGATTAGAGAGGAGTAGAGAGGAGAGGAGCAGAGAGGAGAGAAGAGCAGAGAGCAGAGGAGAGGAGCAGAGAGGAGCGTGGAGGAGCCAGCCAGGCTGCACACTGCCAGCCCCCGCCACTCTCACACCTTTATATATCCTGTCCTCCTCTTCAGGCAGTATCTGTGTGTTTGTGTGTGCGTGTGTGCGAGTGTGTGTGTGTGTGTGTGCATGTGTGTGTGTGAGAGTAAGGTTGGTAGGACTGTGTTTATATAGTGGATTTCATGCATGCCACTAATGATGTGTTTTATCAGCATTTTACAAGGCTGGTAAAACACACTACAATAATTACCCATTTATTAATAAGTATTAACTAACAATAAGCTTATTGTTAGTTAATACTTATTACTGCATGAACTAATATTAATAAATGGTTAATTATTGTACCATTATTGTACAGGTAATATGTACAACAGTTACAGTTTATTAAAGGTCTAGAAATGTAATGATTACTAAGGGAGTTCAGGTTCACTATGGTTATGTTATTACTCTATACATTATTGAAAAGGATTAAACCATATCCCTTATCCTATTCAATTATCTATTAATGAAGACCTTAGTTAACATGAATACTATTCGTAAATTATTGCTAGGCTGTGGTCATCAGTTAATCGGTTAATGCTGATTAATGGTTAGTAAGGGTATTATTGCACCCTTTTAATAAAGTGTAATATATGCCTCTAATTC
The DNA here is from genome assembly GCF_949987615.1 of Pollachius pollachius. Taxonomy (NCBI): domain Eukaryota; kingdom Metazoa; phylum Chordata; class Actinopteri; order Gadiformes; family Gadidae; genus Pollachius; species Pollachius pollachius. The sequence goes on along the minus strand of NC_136946.1, from coordinate 9,321,809 downwards.
AACAACTCACCTCCAGACACATTTGGGATTAGTTTGGTGTATAGGAGTTCCCCTGATCCAAGACACCTCCCACTTTCTGCCAGACTCGACCAATAGGAATTGTACCCACAACCCCTGCTCTAGTTGCCAGGAAACCTACTCTGCTCATTGTGTTGTTGTTCCAAATGTGTGGGCTGTATTTCTGTTAGGGTTTTCTACAGATAGGACGTTATATGCAGACTATATTGTATAACATCAGACCCTTTGTGCTGTTAATGGGATGCGTCTTTTGTTGTGTTTGGATTCATCTTGTCTGATGTGTCGTGAATAGCGAGTGATTGAGGGCAGGTGGAGGTAATTCTGGGTTCATTTGGCCACGCCCATCATTTAGTTTTGTTTGGAGGCAGACCGTACAAGATGGCCAACTCCTGGTGGAGTGACAGAACAGTGAAGCACATCCCACATCCACATAGTTAAGTAGGAACTATGTTTTAATGTGAGTGCATAGTTTAAGGGACTAAAAGACATTGTAAAGAAGGACCCTGGAAGACTTTCCCTTAATGGAGTACTGTGAGATTTCCACATGTGGATTATAATGGACTCAAGGTTGAGTTTATATTTCCCTCTGATTAATGTCACTTGCTTTGTTTCAGCATCACATTGACAGTCTGCGTATTGTAGCCTGAACAGTTTAGTTTATTTATCGCCCACCACATAACAGCAAAAGTGGAATTCTTTAGATCTATTTTAAAGAACTGCCAGATAGTTTATCTGGGCGTTGAATATAAAAGCAATGTAGTGGTTTAATGCACCTTTTTCCCTGTATGTGTGTATGTGTGTGTGTGTGTTTGTGCGTGTGAGTTTTTGTTTTCTGTTGTGCCGCTGGTGTGCTGATGTGTGTCTTTGTGTGTGCACTAGAGGTAACCTCGTCCCACGCACGTGTTTGTGTTCAAGTCTTCGTGCGCTTGTGTCTTGCCTCATAGCGATGGCCTTCATCACTATTGTTCTCTGCGCCCCCATACGTTTCCTTTGTCTCTCTCTCCCTGTCTCTCTCTCTCTGTCTCTCTCTCTGTCTCTGTCTCTCTCTCTCTGTCTCTGTCTCTCTCTCCCTGTCTATGTCTCTCTCTCCCTGGCGGTATGTCTCTCCCTCAGCTTCACAATGTCTCTGCGGCCATGGTAATGGTAGGTGTGTGGGGTAGTGAGGTGGGAGGGCTGGAAGGGGGTGCGGTGGTGATGGGGGGAGGGTGAGATAGAGAGAGAGAGAGAGAGAGAGAGAGAGAGAGAGAGAGAGAGAGAGAGAGAGAGCGAGAGAGAGAGAGAACTGAGGGCTGAAACAGAAGCATCATCAGACAGACTTGAAGGAGCCCAGGCTCCAGTTATAAACCACACACATCCCCCCCACCCCACTCCTCCAAACACACACACACACACACACACACACACACACACACACACACACACACACACACACACACATCCAGTCCCGAGCCTGTCCAGTCCAGATGTCCCCGGTTGGAGCGGCAGACCAAATGACCAGAGGAGGGGGAGGCTGGAGGCTGGAGGCTGGAGGCTGGAGGTTGTCCGCGTTCGATGGACTCAACCCGGAGGACAGGAGAACTCGATAGCCCGGGTTCGCTGTGAAACCACACTGGCGGTGTTGGATGACTTGGAGCTTCTTTCAGCACGGATGAGAGACTATCACAGAGGAAGGGGTGGAGGTAGAGAGAGAGAAAGACAGATAGAGACAGAGTGAGAATGTGTCTACAAAGGACCAAACGACAGTCGAGTGCTAAAAATACCCCATACGTACGCCAGCCTGAACCCTCTTAGTCCTGAGACTGGTTAGATCCCTATAAGGGATGAATCTGATACTTTACACACACACGCACACACGCACACACACACACACACACACACACACACACACACACACACACACACACACACACACACACACACACACACCCGTCACCATCCTTAAGGCATCATGTCTCCCAGGTGACCCCCCCCTACTGACACACACTCATAATCCTCACCTTTACCCCCCCCCCCCCCCCCAACATGCCTCTCCTCCACCCGCTCAAGCCCCAAGGTCACCGGCCGAGAGAGAGAGAGAGAGAGAGAGAGAGAGAGAGAGAGAGAGAGAGAGAGAGGTGTCTGCCATTAGAAATCAGACTCTCTCTCTGTCTCTGTATGGCGCAAGCACTCACACACACTCACACACAAACACGTTCACAAACGTGCAACACCAAAAGCCTCACAAACACACACACAGAGACCCACA
>NC_136946.1:9314047-9319346 GCF_949987615.1 Pollachius pollachius | reverse complement strand
AGGAGGAGGAGGAGGAGGAGGAGGATGTGGAGGAGGAGGAGGAGGAGGATGTGGAGTGGAGGAGGAGGAGGAGAGTTGGAAGAGGTGGAGTGGAGGAGTAGGAGTTGGAGGAGGAGGAGGAGGTGGAGGTGGTGGAGGAGTAGGTGGAGGAGGTGGAAAGGGTTCGGAGGGGAAGCGTAGCTGATGCCTGCCTGACCCCGTCCACATGGAACAGCGGATCAATAGGTAAGCCTTGGAAGGGTGGAGAACGCACTCGGGGGTGAATACAGAGGCTCTGGGTGGAGGTGCGGGGGGTACGGTACCACCGCTCATTTCTCACACTTTATTGACGTCATTTATTCATTTTTTCCGCTGTGCTTTCTTCCCTTCTATTCTACGTTTATTTATTTTTTGGTTCTTTCTTCCCGTCTCCATTTTGTTGTGCGTGTGTGTGTGTGTGTGTGTGTGTGTGTGTGTGTGTCACGGCTCCCCTGTATTAAAAACATAAAGAAAGGATTGCAGGGTTGCTGGGGTCCTCCAGGGCCACTCCAGTCCATGATGACATTGAAACACACTGAGACAAACACGCCCGCGCGTCTCTCTGTGAGTAAGAGGACGCTGACCTACTACAGGTTAACAATGGCGTTTCCATGGCGTTTTTCTAACTCATTGGGGCCTACTCGAAATGCATAAAACAGACGTCTTCACATTTACCCGTTCACACACCTGCACAAACACACGCAAACACAAACACACACACACACACACAGACACACACACACAGACACACACACACACCGGCACCGACAGTGGTCTCAACCCTGCGAGGGGTGCACATGCTTGGCCCAAGGGCACACACCTCAACGCCTGGGCGAGAGGAGCCGGGAATCGAACCGGCAGCAGACGGATAGACGGAATAAGAGGAAGAAATGAAAGAAAACCGCCCCTAGTACGTTACTCTCCGCGCCCCTGGTGCGTGGGTCTTGGCTGAATGGACGTGACGACAGGTTGGGGAATAGGCTGCAGGGAGGAAAACGGTTTTGTTATTCAGCGGAATCGTCCAGGATTTGAACCCAACCCCAACCTCCCTCACCCCCTTCTCCCGAGACACTGGTGGAAAAACATGGGTGATACTTACAGTATCGCTGCTGTGTGCGTGCGTGCGTGCGTGCGTGCGTGTGTGTGTGTGTGGGGTTGTGCGTGGTTGTGTGTGTAGCGTAGGTTGTAATGAGCCATCGTATTAATGATGATGATGATGAATAACTCATTGCGTTTATATCGCCCATCTCATGGCACCCTAAGCGCTGTACACAGTGGGTACGTGGGACATGACAGCTCCCATCCAGCACACCGGTGTGTAGCACCCACCTGGGTGGTATGGGTGCCAGCACCCGCCAGAAGGCTTACCACACACTGGCTACCACAGTGGAGAGGTGAGGAACGCTCTAATGATGAATCTCCATCGCTATTATTGTCTGTTGTGTATGCTCCTCTGCATCTCTCCAACAGCATAACCCTGGGTTGGGTTATGTTATGTATCAGTGCTGGGGTTGGGGCTGGTGGTGGCTGTGGTGGTGGTGGTGGTGGTGGTGGTGGTGGTAGCGGTGTTGGGGGCCTGGGAGCAGGTCTGCTCAGTGGGGGGACACTGGGGGAGGCCTGCCTGGGTTATTAATGACACAGATAGCCTGGACCTCACGCACACTCCATCACCTCACGCCTTACTCACTGCCGGCTCATCTACCACACTGACACCTGGCAGCTTTGCCCCCCCCCCCTCCCCCCAGGTACGGAGGGAGAGGAGGGAGGCAAGGCAGGGCTGGCCTCTTCCTGGGTATAGAGTGAGATATGGGGGGCATGGATGGATGGATCATAAGTATTGATAGGTTGGTTTAATTGATTTGTTGTTTGATGCATTGATTGATTGTCTAAAGAATAGAATTGTTGGCTTTTTAATCGATTCATTGATGGATAGGATTAAGATCATATGATCAGAGTGTGCCGCTCCCTAAGCATGCAATTGTTTCCATCCTAACAGTGTACGATGCATACTGGTCTATCTGTTGTATTTGAGCTAAGTGGAGTTTATAGCTCTTTATTGCAATGACAGCATCAAAAGGCCTCAGTGGACCCACACTCAAGAGTAATAGTCATTATCACCGGCTCACCTTAAGCTCTCGGACGTTCACAGGGAAGAAAAAGACACTATGAATGCTCACACACAGTCTCTAGATGTACTGGTTTGTCCAAGGCCAGACATTATACTGTAATAACAACGGGAGGGATATCTAGGTAGCGGGAAATGGGTGGTGGATGGAAATCAGATTAACCAGGACAAAGCAGACAAAGGCACAACCAAGACAAAACAAGTGTGTACGCGTCTGTGGTTCAACGCTTGATAGAGATGGATAAATAAAGCATAATGACATCGATTGGGATTCTTAGGGTGCATGTCCAGTGCAGTTATCTTTGATTATCTCCAGGCAGCGGCAGTTCCCAAACTGGTAGGGGTACACCAGGCACTGTGATTTAAAATCGAAATGAAATTGTCTGGGCGGCGACGGTTTTGCTTGGATTTCTCAGGAGATACGAACACTAGGAAAGGACTGCAGCCCGGAGAACGTGAGGGCTTTACTCCTAAAGCATGTGTGTCGTTTGTTCCCGGTAGTGTGCGACAAACACTTAACAAGGATGATAACACTTAGCATCCACCTTTAGTCTGGAGACAGGAGGGAGACGAGGGGAGATGGGGGGGGGAGTGTTGGGAGAGCAGGGAAGGCCGTGTCCTCGTTCAGCGCTTCATTCCATCCCACCCGGTCTTATATTACACGGCTCCACAGAGTCGTAAAATTATCCCACAGCTGCAATTATTTGGCTGCAGAGGTCACAACAAGCAGAGAGCGGCCGTGCGGCAGGGATGGAAATAGACCAATGAGAGGCGACGTCTGACGGCAGACAGACAGACCGACCAGGGGGTTTTATTTCGTTTTTTCTGAAGGAAATTAAACAGAGACAAGCTCACACGCAAGAACGTGTCCGGCAGAGTCGACTGTCGGTTGTTTGTGTGTGTGTGTGTGTGTGTGTGTGTGTGTGTGTGTGTGTGTGTGTGTGTGTGTGTGTGTGTGTGTATGTGTGAGATTGTGTGTGTGCATGCTCATAGGTATGTATGTATGGGTGTATTTATATGTATGTGTGTGTTTATGTGTATGTTTGTGTGTTGAGGCTTGTGTATGTGTGTGTGTGTGTGTGTGTGCATGCATGCTTGCATGTATTTATATGTATATGTATGTGCGTGGGTATTAGGAAAATTTAACTGAGAAAAGCGCACACGCAAGAATGTGTCCAGCGGAGTTGAAGTCGAGTTGTGTGCGGGGGTTTGTTTGTGTATGTATATGTATGTTTGCGTTAATGTGTGTATGTTTGTGTTTGCATGCGTGTATGTATTTGCATCTATATATATGTATGTGTGTGTTGAGGTCGTTTGTGCGCATGCATTTATGCATGCATATAGATGTATCCGTGTGTTCAGGTGTGTATGTTTGTGCATGCGTTTATATATATATATACAGTATAAATATATATATGTGTGTTAAAGTGTATGTGTGGAACCACCATTCTTCTAGCCTGGCGTGGAGGCGAGGTGAGTTTAGCGGTGAGAACGTTAGAGGAGAAGTAGAGAGAGGGGAGGGAGGGAGCGGAGGTACAAATGGGGGGGGCCATGTGCGGGTGTGATTGAGGGTGTGATAGGGCGACGGCAGAAGGTAAGAAGGCAGGTATGGAGCTCTAAAATAGACGTGGCAGAGGGCGGGAGAGGTAACACACAACGTGAAAGGAGGACATTTCACGCGCCGAAAAAGAAAGAAGGGCAGGAAAGAAGCGAGGAAATCAAGACGCCGTTTCAGAGGAATCTTTCTCCTTTATTCTCGGTATATATGTTTTTTATTTCAGTTTGGGACTGGAAAGAGTCGCTGGGATCAGACAATCAGCGGAGCAGGATTGTGGGGGGGGATCAGCGCGCGCTTACCAGGCTGGCGAAGATGATGAGCAGGGTGGGAGAGAGAAAGAGAGTATCTGGGTGATGGGGGAGGGTGTGTGTGTGTGTTGGGGGAGGCAGGAGGGGGGTGGGGATAAATAACAGCAAGCGGACAAAGGGGTGATTTTTATTTTTTTCATGAAAGAAAAAAAATGAATGCTGCCAGAGGAAGTGGGCTGATTCGTTGCCGACGGCTATGTGAGTGTGTGTGTGTGTGTGTGTGTGTGCCCCTATTCATGGGTGTGTGTCTCTAAGCGTGTTTGTGTGTGTGTGTGTGTGTGTGTGTGTGTGTGTGTGTGTGTGTGTGTGTGTGTGTGTGTGTGTGTGTGTGTGTGTGTGTATCTAAGTGTGTGTGGTTGGGTGTGTGAGGGCATGGTGTGCATGCATGACAGTCCATGGGTATGCCTGAGTGTGTGTGTGTGTGTGTGTGTGTGTGTGTGTGTGCTGTTGTGAAACGGCGCGGGCATTGCTTTCGAGCTATGCCACATGGGCAACCCCTCCTCCCCCCCAGTGGCATAAACAAGCCAGAGTTCAAAGGTGAAGGACGGTGGGCTGGGGGGGACGGGGACGGGGACGGGGACGGGGGGGGGTGGGACTGACGGACAGATGGCCAGACGGACGGTGGAGTATTCTTTTTCTTTTCTTTTTTTCTCTTCTCTTTTTTTCATCTCCAGGACGCCTCCCAGAGCTGTGGATGTGTGTGTCCTTCACCCGACTCCCACAGGACTAACAGACCCCCCCCAGCGCCCCCGCCTTCCCCTCCCTCCCCCCACCGCCCCCGCCCACTCTCCATCCCTCTCTCTCTCTCTCTCCCTCTCTCTCTCTCTCTCTCTCTCTCCACCCCCTCTCTCATTAAAACTGCGCGCCTCGGCTTCTAATTAAATCCCACTTGAAAGTCTTAAAAGTCAGACTCAGATTGATTCAATTTGCATTTCTGAACAGGGAACATTGCCTAAAAGGATTAATAAATTGGTTGAAAATGCCTCTTTCTGCGATGTGCTGTTGTTGCTTGTAGGACAACACCCGTTCAATTCCTCTCTCTCTTTCTCTCTCTCTCCCTCCCTCTGTGTCACCTTTTCTCTCTTTTTATGAAACGTTTTCACACTCACCCGTATACGTATATGCACACACACACACGCACGCACGCACACACACACACACGCACACACACACGCACACAAACACACACACACGCACACACACACAGGCTGTGCTCCCCCTTTCAGTCATCAATGGAATTCAATGTTCAAAAACATTATGTCCTTAAAACCAAAGAATGTGCCCACAACA
>NC_136946.1:9299047-9309047 GCF_949987615.1 Pollachius pollachius | reverse complement strand
TTTCCCACTGTGAAATATGACCTGGGCAACGGAAGCTTTAGGCAGCTTACAGTGACTTCTACGTGAACCCAGACATGTGTGATTACTGAGCAACAAGGATACCTACTGGGGACTGAACTCAGAACCTTTCGGGAATTGGAACGCCCTAACCACTACACTTTCCCCTTAATTTGCCCGGTCGCCCCTCGACAATCTGTGTGTGTGTGTGTGTGTGTGTGTGTGCGTATGTGTGTGTGTGTGTGTGTGTGTGTGCACCATCACACACACACAGCGGTGGAGCGGCGAGGTAGGGCGTCTCCAGGGTAACCTGGACCTGCTGCTGTCAGAGCAGCGGCTGCTGACCCGGGAGGTCTGCCTGCAGAACCGCACCATCGCCGCCCTGCACAGACAGCTGCGACGCCGGCCTCCCGCCCGGGGCCCCGCGGCAAGGGCCGCCGTCGGGAAACTGAAGAAGAGGAAGACGACGGTGACAGAGGATTCGGACACAACGGCGGAAGGAACCACATCGACCAATCCGCTGCTCTCTCCCCGAGTGACCAATGAACCATGGGAGGTCGGAGAACTTCCTGGCTTGGGAGGTGTAGGGCTGTTGCCAGCGGGACAGGACCCCAATGGGTCACTGGGGGGGGCGCTGTGCTGCCGGTGTAGAGCACAGGACCCCGGGGCCACCAGAAAGTATAGACTCTGCCATCTGATGTGAAGACGAGGGTCTTGAATACACAAACACATGGATAAGTGGCGTCCTGGTGTTTTTATTCTACTCACCTTGCATGACATTCGAGGAAAGGATCAGGCGACAGCACGCGTTATCATGTGTCCTCTTATGTCACTCTTGTGGCGCTCTTTGGGCAGCAGGTGGCGCCAGAGCACCAAACCGTACATTCGAGGGGAGGTTGTGACGTCTGGATGATTAAAATCCTGACGAGGGCGATGATGCTGATGACGATGATGAGTCACGAGGAGGAGGTGGATCGGTGACTGGCTCTTAAGACCTAGATGAATACATCTGTGGCCAAGAACTGATAAATAGATAGATGGATATATATATATATATATATTTATATATATATATATATATATAGAGAGAGAGAGAGAGAGAGAGAGAGAGAGAGAGAGAGAGAGAGAGAGAGAGAGAGAGAGATAGATAGAGACAGACAGAAATACTGCGCTTCTCATTCTAGTCTAATTCAGTTTCATGTCACGTAGCGTCCGTTGGGACACGAAACCATAACATCTGTGCACGCCTGGATGGCATTATTTCTCTGTGGTTTGGCTCCACCCTAGACACGCACCCCAGACCAGCTGTGAGCTGGCCACGGTCAGCCGCCATAGCTTCACAGCCGCAAACTGACTGTGTAGGCCTTAGAATATAAACACGGCTGAGCGGGCTACACAGGTTGTGGCAAAAATACGTCAGTCACATAACTGCATGTTTCCAGTGAAAAAAAAGGCAATGAGGATATTAGTCATTTAAATACTTGTCACACCATCTCTCGCCAAAAAAAAACTCCTGACACAGCAAGGGTATAGCATTATGGTAACCATACTGGGATGTATTTTCGGCACATTTTCCTCTTCTCCGCTCTATTTGTTTGTGTTCACTTTGCTGCTTGTGCGCAAACCCATAGAGTGTGTGTATGTGTGTCTGTGTGTGTACAGTATAGTCAAGTCTTGACTGACTCATGGCCAAAGGTCGGCTGGTTGATGCGTGTTTGTTGTGCACACGGACTCTAAACAAATTGGTTACTCACTGTATGTCGTCAGGTTTGCTTGTTTCAATACATGCCTTTCAGCATGTCTGAGTACAAGGAGAACATAACTCTGTGTGCGCTTAAACTTCTGTTCACAAGGGCTGTGTGTGCCTCAGGGTATAGGAACATACACACACACACACACACACACAGACGACAGCTCTGACTCACTGCAACGGTAGGGTTGTGTGTGCAAGCCTGTCCTGTGTGTTCCCAGCAACACCTGCAATCTATGACGGTGTGTGTGAGGTGAAGTCTGCGGTCCTTCTCAATTCAATAGAATTCAATTTTATTTGTATACAACTTAATCACCGGTACAGTCTCAAAGGGCTTAACAGGCCAAATATTTATGACACTGTGTGGTGTCATGTCCCATAAACGTGTAGACTGTGTGTGTGTGGGTGGGTGGGTGGGTGTGTGTGGGTGGGTGGGTGGGGGTGTGTGTGTCTGTGTGTGTGTGTGTGTGTGTGTGTGTGTGTGTGAGAGCATCCTCCCGCTGGCTAGGGGAAGCCTGGGAAAGGGCTGTTGAGACAGAAGGAACAGTCATGTGACCCACCAACAACACACTGCTCTGATGTCGCTCTGCGGTCTTAATCGATAGGCGAGGCTGCGCCATCACAGCCCCGGTGTGCGCGTGTTTCTGAACGCTTCACCGTCCGGCTTATCGTCGGTTGTGCGGTTCTCGTCGTGTGCTTTCTCGCTGCCGTGACCGAAAAAGCGATGAGTTTAACTCAGAGGCAGAAGCGGGGTGCGTGCTAGCAAAGGCTAATCCTTAGCACTCAATAATCACACACTCCCTAATACAACCGCCACCGGAACATCTTGTGTCCCGTGTCAGCTGGATCTAAATGTGCGCCCCGTTGACATGGATTTCCTTTCAGAGGGACAATAAATGACTGTCTATCAATATGATATTATTATGGGGATTGGTTGAGTGATGATTGATATTGCTTAAACTGGCATCATGGTGAAGGATTTTAAAAGCTGCTATCCTATTGTGTCGGGAGGAAAGCTTTCAGATATAACCTGATCATGTGGCATGTATTCTATCACAGACACTCTTTCTGTCGACCTTTGCTCTGTGTCGTTGTTCTGAGCTTTTAGGCAGGGCAGATTCCCCTCATTGTCACAATCCTTTTTAGTGAGACACAGGTATTTCTCTCAAAACCCGACCCATCCCAACACTACATAAACCGTGATAATCATGTCGACCTACATTGTTGTGCAGTGCCAGACAGCCCCCTCACCCCCCCCTGTGTGCAGACATTGCTCACGCGGCCGGCAGACGTACCGTTTGGAGATAATCAAAAGTCAATATTAACACGGTTAAAGAGCCTCCCGAATGCCCCCAATCAATTCATCGCCGGCGATGAATGTGTTTCAACCGAAGCACGAGAAACAAATGAAAAACATGTCATTTGGGCCACGAATGCAAACCTGGTGCTTTGTTTTTTTTCCTCCTTTGGAGCAGTTCCGCTTTGCAGACTGCGTGTGAGTGTTAGTGACAGTGTAATGCCATGCTTGTTAGGCTGGCTCAGAGGGAGTGACGCTTGTGACTGCTGTGTTCCAATCAAATCAAAATGACAGAGTGACCTTGGAGAGGCGCGGAGAGGGTGTATTTTTAGCCCCGCCGCCGTCCTCACTGGGATGTACTGTTTGCCTGCCTGCTTCTCTCTCTCTCTCTCTCTCTCTCTCTCTCTCACTCTTTCTCTCATCTCCCTGTCTCCAATCTCTCTCTCTTTATCTCCCATCTCTGTGTCTATCTCTTACTCTCTCTCTGTATCTTCCATCGCACTCTCTCTCTCTCTCTGTCTCTCTTTCCTTGTCACTCTCGGTCTGTGCATCTCTTGCTATCTCTCGGTGTCTCTGTCCCTCCCTCCCTCCCTCCCTCCCTCCCTCCCCTGCTCTATGGTCGTGCCCAGCCCACGCTGGGTGGCTGGCTCTGTTGCCTGGCTCTGCCCAGGGACGTCTGTTTACAAAACAGCTTGCAAGACAACAAATGTCTCTCGCCCTCTCTTTCTCTTTATCTCTCTCTCTCCCCCCCGTCTCTCTCTCTCTCTCTCTCTCTCTCTCTCTCTCTCTCTCTCTCTCTCTCTCTCTCTCTCTCTCTTCTTGCAACGGTTTACGCCACCTTCAATTGGTCCATTTTGAACGAACGCTTGACAAACCGCACCGTTAGGTGCGTGGCAAGGGTTTTTTTATGCTTGGGCCTCTCCAAGTGTGTCAAGCGGTACAGGCCGCTCCCTTCCGAACGCCTTGCCATGAGTCCTATTTCTTTTTTTGGTCACCTTGGTCCCTCCGACAAGCATCAGAGAAGGGAAAACAAGCCACACTCCTGATATTAAACGTAGGACCATGGAAGGAGTCCCACGGTGATCTGTTGGACTAATAAGACTTTGGTTTGTCTGCCCAGAAAAGCGAGGGAGAACGTGGTATTTAGTCGTGGTGAATACGAGGCGTCAAATGTCGTCAGCGCTGCTAAATTTGACTGTTGCTTCCCTCTCGCCCCTGTGTGTGTCGTACCGGCAAATATTCAACCTGTTTTGTCCACCCCCTTTCCGTCCCTCTCTTTCCCCCCCGCCGTCTGTCCAGAATCTGTCGATTGTCCGCCTACAGTTAAGGATAGACCAGTGTTGCAGAAGTTGCACATTTTAAGTTTGGCTGAATGTGGCCCAGAATAAAAGCAGTGCTTAAAGATAAAGAGAAAGAGACTGCATATATGTGTGTTTTTGTGTGTATGTGTGTGTGTGTGTGTGTGTGTGTGTGTGTGTGTGTGTGTGTCTCTTGTTAAGTGACTCCTCAAGGACACAGTGTGCTGTGGGAGCCAGGCTAAGGTGTTGCAAGCGAGCAGCGTAGATAAGTAGGCTGTGTGTGTGTGTGTGTGTGTGTGTGTGTGTGTGTGTGTGTGTGTGTGTGTGTGTGTGTGTGTGTGTGTGTGTGTGTGTGTGTGTGTGTGTGTGTGTGTGTGTGTGCGTGTGTGGAGGGGGGAGGGGGGAGGGGGGAGCGGGTCGGTGGGAGGAGGCTATGGAGAGAGGCAAGACTGCTGACGCAAACGGGAGCTGGAGCGGAGTGCACCGGTGACGTCTGGACAGCCATGCAAATCTCAGAAACCAAGGAGACGGGTCCTGGTTCAAAGTCTGCCCGGTGAACCACTGCAGGTTCTTATAAAGGGAGAAATGGGCCGAGAAGCGATGTGGAGTCGCATGGCAGAACGTTACGTCTGATTAGACGTTAGCATTTAAATACAAATAAAAGGTATTTTGTATGTGTTTTTTTTCTGGCCACTTTTAAATGCTATTAGTTGATTTAGGTCGATTCTTGGGATCACAGATGGGGTTCAGATTGGAGAGGGACAGCTCCTTTGCTATCTCTGCCCTCCCCCCCGTGTCCCCCTAATTATCTCGTTCATATGCAAATGTGATGGATGAGCTTTGAAGCTACGTGTGCTACTCTTTTCAAAGTAAACCTCTAACTGTCGTCCTCAGTAATATATTGACCTAGGGAGTTAAGAAGAACTATACAGAACTTGAGATACACAGTGCAACCATTTGAAGGGACAGACAGGAAATGAGAGAGTAACACACAGGAAGTTATGCATTACACACGCATGTACCACCACCGCTTGCATACTTGAAATGAAAGTAACTGTATTTTCAACGGCATGTGAAAACAACAACACCTGACGTGATTAAGAGGAAATGAGAGTAACTAATATTGTTATCAAGTTATCATCATGTGTGATAACAGCAACATTTGAAAAACAAAGGACATTTTGTTACAAAGTTGGAACAATTCACATTCATTTGTGATATGTTCAATCTATTTGTTATATTTGTTTGTCTGTGAATAAAAGAACAGCCTTTGAATGGTGAAATCCTTGGTAATGGTGACTAAACCACTCCTGTGGTGTCAGCAGCGGCAAAAACATGTCACTGATGAACTGCATTTCTGAGCTGGGGTAATGTAATCTCTCACTCAGCGTAAACACTAACAGGAAACAAGGGCCAACCTTCCCAGCATCAGATACACGTCTCATCCATTTCCCTTCCTCAAAACAGTCCTTAAGGCCATTTCTTATGTGTGTGGAAAGGGTTCTGTTTGGTTTCACATCAACGTTTTGGGCAATTCAGTTGTTGCGAGAGATCTAGTGTGGTTGTCAAGTCCAGTTCAGGTCGGATGAGACATTCTTTGTCTTGGTATATTATCTCCATCTTCTTCTGTACTTTGTACAGAAGAAGTACAATTCAGTGTACAAAGTACTTTGTACTTCTGTACACTAAATTAATGGAATAAAATAAATCATTGTTAATTTTTCTATTGTTGCTGGGATCCAGCAACAATGCAGGTTTTGTACATCTTGACAAAAGATCGTACTGACTACCTCCATTTCCAAAGTATAGAAGCGTAGGAATGTTAATAGTAGTATGTTTGAGTCATTGTAATTACTTGTGAAATAATTAGTCATTATGGGAAGAAATTGTTGTGGTTGAAACTGAAACGTGGCAAAACAACGTTTTGACTTGCCTACGATACAGTATATTTACGTTTATTTATGGTTTTAGATTACTACAACCCTCTTGGCTTATCTCAAAATGGGGTATTGGCAACAAAAAATCCCATGATGCATTCTGATGTATGAGCCCTATTAGCCCTAAATTAGCTCTTGATTGGCTTGGTTTTTATTTTATTTGAGATCTGCATCTTGCTTTGTTTGTATCTACTGAAAGTTAAATGAACCGGATTGAACTTATTCATTTTCAGTCTATTGCGATCCCAAAGCACCCCGTGCTATTTCTCAGGAAATTTGCTAATCCACCTTGCCACACACTATTACCACAGTTTCAGTCCACAATTGAATCAATCTAAAAGACAGTGCCATGGTAATAAACCGAGAGTGACGTTGTGTGTTCGTTTGAAAGCCTGCTTCGGGTTCCTTGACGAACGCCGCCAAACGCTGTATGTTTATAATGATTACCATTATTTATTTATTTATTTTGGGCCGTTGCGCTTGTGGGTTGAGGCAGGTGGGGTGAGTCATTTCGCAAGAGCCACTAAAGAGAGAAAAGAAGAAAACGAGAGAGAGAGAGAGAGAGGCAGAGAAACTCAGCCAGAGGGTGTCCCCCCCCCCCCCACCCCCACCCACTCTGTTACACCACCACCGCCAGCTCACAGCACCGTCAACACCAGCACGACGGTGAGCCAAGTCTTGTCGAGACATGGGAAAACAGACCAGAGCCAATCACAGAGTAGAGCCGGCCGCAGAGCCTTGACACCGTGACGACGTTACCGCCACCGCACTCCTCCAGGGTTGAGAGAGAGAGAGAGAGAGAGAGGGAGAGAGAGACGATGGGAGTGACAGGCGATAACATTCTACAGTCAACAGTTTTCCTCCCGCGGGGTGGAAGAGAAAGTAAGACCTGATGACACAGGAGCTCTGATGAAGGGTGCGGCCCACAATGTGCCACTTACCAGTGTTGAGTTCTTTCCTTGGAACACAACAACACAAAACCTCCTCACCTGTTTTTGTGTTTTTTTTATTGTCGTTAGTCACCGTTTTCGAATGACACCACACGTTGCAGCAACGAAAACAAAGTGCGGTGTAAGGGGCATGGCTGAGGTGCCGGGTAGAAACCTGTGTTTAAAGGCTGCCACGGTCACCATTACACTCTGACACCTCCAACTGCTGGTTACGGAGCGCGGCCCTGAGACAACGGGGAGCAGGCTTGTATTATGGGACAGCCATCGGAAAACACACTGTGTGACGCAGTCCGCGCCAGGGTGGATTAGCTACCTGTCTACACCTGGACAGCTGTCATAGCCGGCATGACACAAAGTGCAGAGGAGGGCGACACACACACACACACACACACACACACACACACACACACACACACACACACACACACACACACACACACACACAGCAGACCCAGTGGGCAGCGGGGACCCGCTGGGTGTCACCTGAACACATTGCTCAGATCGGGTGCTGTTAAGAGTACAGATTGAGGCCGTATGTGAAAGAGGAAAAAAAAAAAGCATTCACACTTCTTCCTCGTGTTGTAGCCGTTCTGTGTGTGTGTGTGTGTGCGCTTGTGTGTGTGTGTGTGAAGTATGACTCACAGCGTTCACATACTTTTTATGTAAAAGTTGTGTTCACACACACTATGCAGGCGCACAGTTCCTGGAGGCTCATCTGTTGTTTGTTTAAAAGTACCTGGTATCAGCAGTTGTGATGCTTCGTCGCCTCCCTTTACCAGATGTGGCCGTCAGGGGGGTGTAGGGGGTTAGCCTTCCGCCACCCCCGTGTGGAATTGGCAGCGGCATCATCCCCCTGTCCGGGCTTTTATTAGGGTACAGTAAACACAGAGGCAGGGGAGGCGGGGCGAGTGTGGGCGGACTGGTCCACGGGGCTGGTGACAAACGGCAACAGGGAGACTGGAAGGAGACTCCTCCCGGACAACGGAGGGGCCTTAGAGCAGATCCAGCGCTATGGGCCTGGGCTCTCTTCTGTGTTGTTCTTCTCCTTCTTCGTTATTAGATTATAGATGATTATATTATATGTGATATGAAGGCGCATTGTCCTTGTCCCTTCCCATTTAGTGAAAGTCATCAGATCAGAAGATTGTGTCTTTGCTGTTCGCACTTTGGTGCATGCAAGTTGACTGTGGGTTGGTTGTTTTCATCAGGAGAGCTGTGTTTTAAAAGGCACTTGTGGGTTTGCGAGTGAGTCGACTGCATGCATAACCTAACCTCAACGGCCACTCGAAGCGCATGGAAATCAATGTGGCCCCGGATCAATGGCCCGAATGAGCATTAACATGCACTGTTTATGCAATGTCAGCCATGGCTGGCCGGGTGTTCAGGTGAGAGGAGGCTTTCATGAAGCACACTCCGACAAGCTAGCCTGAAGTAACCACACACCACAATAACACCAGTTGCACGTGTGCGGGTTTGTGTGTTTCCGCCCGTCCTTGAGAATTGTGTCGTGGCATTTATTCATGATCTGATTTTATGTGACTGGTAATGCCAAAGTGTAAAGGGCAAGGCCTCGGTTTTCTTTAATCACTTTAAGATGAGCTGCCTGGTGGTTTACGTGTGCTGTACGTGGTTCATTGACATTCACCTATTCCTTTAGCAATTCTGATCGTATGTTTTGCCATAACCAGGCTAAGAAACACCATCAAGATGATAAGAGGGAAAACACATCAGTTTCTTTAAATAAATATTTTATTTGAAAATAAATACATTTTCCCAAAATAGAATCAATAACATTACAAAAGCTTTGGGGGGAAGGGCAGGGGGGGAGAGATAGAGGGGGGTGGGGGGGAGAAGCAGGGTTAACCCAAATAGAAGTTGTGTCATTTAGAACAAGGGGAGTACAATCTCACGCATGAATCTACCATCTGGAGACAGGTTCCCACAACACACTACTGTACATTCTCATAGGCCCTGTGGGTCGTTCGACTCTAAAACTTATGATATAGTCTCTTCAACATTTACAAAACAAAACAAAAAAAAAAAGGAAAATCTGCTGTTTGTTACATTTACATCTTGACAATGTTTCTCGAAAGTATCCTTAAAATGCATCTAGGTCGATTGTTCACCTCTAGTCTACAGTACAGAGATACGATTACACAAGGCTTCTCTTATTGATATAGCACACCTTCCGAGGCCACTATCTCACTAAGGCCAAAGGAAGAAGTTCATCGATTTAAATATGCAGGGGGGCTGGGGGGGGGGAATAAAACATAAAAATCGCCTGTGGTTTAAAGTTGCTCCGCTTACATCTTCTAGCCAGTCTTCAAAGTAACTGACCTTGCTGGGCCAATTGTTTGAGGTGAGAACCTACTAGGAGGGGAGGGGGAGGGGGGGAGAGAATTTCCAGTGAGGTGATGAGGAATGGGGGGAGGGGGCCCAGCCACATACTGCAGGGATTTCAGTGGAACAGAGAGAGCTGTCTGCTGTCGTCACCCCCGACACAGCCAACAAGCCATCGACTCTCCCGACAACGACGCAGCGAAAAATAAGATAGCAGCACGAGCGCAGGGAAGTATTCCATGTTCAGCCTTGCCCACATGACACACACAAAAAAAGGGAAAATCAGCCAGAAGCTGCAAAAATGGCGACCTTGACCGAGAAAGGGAGCGAGAGAGAGAGCAAGAAAAAGTAATTACAAACTATGCGGAAAGGGGCGAGAAAAAAAAAGCAATGCTCCACAGAACATGTCCGTTTTATAATTATTAAGTCAT
>NC_136946.1:9294396-9298847 GCF_949987615.1 Pollachius pollachius | reverse complement strand
AAGACGACCGCCGCTGCCGCTTATAAACTTTAGTTTTGGTAACGTCGTCAGCGTCGGTAAAATATATTAATAGATAAATAGAATCTAGAAGACCAGGATGGATTGTCTTTTGACAGTGCCCGCCCCCCCCCCCCCCCCCCCCCACCCCCACCCCCCACCAACCCGCTCTGTTACAATCGTGTTGCAGCAGCCTGGACACCGCAGGCACAGGTGCTGCGGGGGCAAGAAGGGCCCCGTGGTGGGGGCCCCATGGTGTCAAGATGTCCCCCTTCCCCCCCCCCCCCCCCCCCCCCCACAGTAATTTGGCCACAGACAGCAGATTCTCACACAGGTTCCGGATCACCGCGGAAGGATAAAGACCCAGGCGTTTTTTTTCAGTTTTTCTCTCGTCGTTTTCTTTAAAGTCTTTGCGGCAAGTTTTACAGGCAGGCCAGTGCGCGGTAAGTACGTACGCGTTCGTACGCAGGGTCGGTCTTCCAGAGACCGCCAAAAAACACATAGACACCGAAAAACACCCACACAGATATACAGAGAGATTGTCTCCTTTTTGCTGTGCTACCACGGCGCCCCCCCACCCAACACTCGCGGGCCCCGATGTCCCCTTATGGCTCAGCCTGAAACCCGGGGCCCGGGCGGGGCCCTCGACTTGCTCCCACGCCACCGTCCTGTGGGCGGCGGCGGTGGTCCGTTACGGGTGAGGGGGGGGGGGGGGGGGGGGGGAGAGCTCAACAGCTGACGGTGCTGGTCTGCTGCTGTTTGCACACAAAGTCTGACAGGAAGTCAAACTCGTTCTGTCCCAGGAAGAGCTCGGGCAGCTCCTGCACGCGGTCCAGCCCCAGCTCCAGCACCAGCGACGTCAGCACCTCCTCGTCGATAAGGTCCATGTCCATGCCGCTGGGCGCCACGGGCCCGCCCATGTGCTGCATGCCCGCCAGCTGGCCGGGCCCCACGCGGTACTGCGCGCCGTTGGGCAGGTGGTGGCCGTTGGAGGCCAGCGGGTGTCCGTGGTACTGGGTGTTGAGTTTCTGCAGGTGCATGCTCGCCATGAGCTGCTGGGAGGTGAGGGTGCCCTGGATGTACTGCTGTGGGTGCCCACCCTGCTGCTGCTGCTGCTGCTGCTGGTGCATGTGGTGGTGCTGCTGCTGCTGGGACTGCCCGTTGTACATCATGTTCCCAGACATCATATGGTGGTGGTGGTGGTGGGCCTGCTGCTGCTGCTGCTGCTGCTGCTGCTGCTGCTGCTGGTGGTGGTGGGCGTGGGGGTGGTTGGCCATGGGGGGGCCGGGCACCTGTCCGTTCATGGACCCTGCGCCCACCATGCCGGGCCGCTGCCGCATGGCCGCCTCCATGGGGTTCTGGGGCCCCCGGCCGTAGTGCACCAACTGGCCGTTGGGGACCCCGCGAAGCCCGGGCTGGCCCACCCCCAGCTGTGAGGGGCCGTTCATGCCCATCCGGAAGCCGTGGAATCCCCCGCCGGCGGAGCCGTGGGTCATGGGCATCATCATGTGCTCGGCCATGTCTTGAGGTGGTCCTGTGGGCGGAGAAGGGGCGGCGGGGGGGGGGGGGGGGGTGTTAGTGGATGCAGCTCGGATTCATTAGCGTCCTGTGGGCATGCATGCGTTGGCATCATAGGAAAATCACTTTTCGTTATTGGCCCCCCCAAACACACACACACACACACACACACACAGAAAGAAAACGCTCTGCCAACTTGAATTGATTCTTGACATGATTCTCGTTGGCATGGTCATGTTCATTCAATATGCAGTGCACATGTCGGTTATTTAACCATAACAAGGGTTTGGAAATAGAGGATCGCACTGGTGGTTGGCGCGTGAGGAGCGACGTGCAGCCAAGAGGACGCGGATGGGCGCTTTACGCATCTCAATCCCCAACAAGGTTATCGCGAACCTAACAGCCGTGAAATCTTTTATCTTTGTAAACAAATGGCTCTCTCTTAAAACCATAACCGGCAACCCTCGTAATCTATGGACTACGTGCAGTCTAAAGCCATTTGTCGCCCTGAATACATTACTATGGACGTGACTATGAGATTTAACAGCCAACGATTTTGTTTAACAATTAGACCGTTCAATTGTTCCACATTTTTGAATTTTTCCTCAAATATCCATCTGTTCCATGCCAAATCAGATCTCAAATAGGCTTATGTGAAAGTCCGGTGTGAACGTCTATGCGCTACCTTCCTTTGCCATCAATGAAAACAAAGAATTTCTCGCTTCTTTCTTCTCTTTTCCTCAAACATCTCCTCCCGTGCCCCTGGCTGTTGGCCTATCGGTTTAAACCTTGCAATGGTCGTTGAGTTAATCACACACTTCTTGGAGAATAACCTCCCTCCTTCGAACAACCCATTGTGATTTCTGTCTATCTTCTTCCTAAACAGCACGGGTCCTCTAGCTGATTCTGCCCGATCGTCACTTCACACAATCGGAACCGTGAAAGAGCATTATTCACTGTTATTAGCGTGTATCTGTGTTATTAATAAAAGGGATCGATTACGTGAGCCAATTGAACTGACCCAACAGCTTACCGATTATACAACCAATGAGCCATTCATCGACACGGAGGCTACCATGTAAAAGAACACGTCCGACCACGGTTCAGATCAATAAGGCAAACGCGTGGAATAGGATTTCAAGATGATAATAGACACCTCTAACACCCGTGTCATCAACCTCACCTAATCAGACTACAGCATTAGCCACGACAATATAAGCGGTCCTAAAATACACACAGAACGAACGAGCGGTGCCCATTAACATGCATGCATCTGCTGCCCCTTTCATTACCGCAAAAAAAAAATCAGCTTGATCAGAAAACACCTACCGAAATATCCCTATTCAGAAGTTGAGCGAGTTGAGCACTCCGAAATCGGATGGTCGGATTACTTCCAGTCGACGCCGAGTCCACCGACACATACAGTCCAGTCTGGCCGCCGTGAGTGAAGCGGTGCTCTCGTCTAACCGCGGCGAAGGGGCGCTCTCGCTCGGCAGTCAGGAGTTTGTTTTCTGGGTCAACTCTGGGATTATATCCATCTATAAAGCAGCGGAGATAGGGGCGGGGCGGAGCTACCGTCCTCTCCGGATCCTTTGTTGCGATTGGTCCTCCCCTTAATCACCGTGCAAAGAAACATTCAGGACTGCTCACAACGTGTCCTAAAAGAACACATCCACCCAGATTCCTGCCGTGCAGTGGGAAATTGAACGTTTACGCCGAAAATGATAATCCTTTATTCTTGAAAGATGATCACTTGATGATTATGATGATCTAATAGGCCATGATTACGTGTAGGCCTGTTTTATTTATAGAAACGACATGGGCGTTCAAGTGGACGCAGTAGAAACAGCCTTACATATTTCTTTCTAAAGATCATTTCGCGTTCTTAACCTACGCTTATTTGTATAAGTTTGTGGTGGGAACAACAATGGCGTGCCCGTTTTATTTGTTTATTAGTACTATTCCTCCCATTAGGTCCCCGCGGGATCATTTTCATGTGAAACAATAATGCCCGTTCTCCAATGTCTCGCGAGCCGCGCGCGAAACGTCATGACACACGGAAGCACGCGCGGCGCGACATCAATGAACAACCGCTGCTCGAGCGGCAGAGCAACAAGCTGGGCCCCACTCCATGGTTGCATCGGCGTTATCGCGTAGGCATTTTCCTCCTTAATGCAATGGAAACCACTCGACTAGCAAGTATGTAGGAGCCCAGCGTGAAACCCTGTTTACACACAGGCTAGTCCACACACCCATTGGTGCGCAGGAATGTGTGTATGTGTCCTGCCCCCTCTTTTGGGGACGTTTAAATGCGGCTATGCACTCCTGCGCGCTCTCTCTCTCCCTCTCGGTTTCTGAACCCCCTGCTTTACATGCCCATTGTTGGGGTTCAGGAATGCTGTTACTTGTCTGTTTCGGTCAGTCTTGTCGTTGGTCGTTGTGTAGGCCTGTGTCTCTTTGAGTTGACCTATGTCCGGTTGTCGTCGTGACTTGACTCCAGCGCACGGCGTGGCTGTGCACGTCTTGCTCAACCCAATCTGGACTTTGGGTCTTTGTGTGTTTGGTGCGTTTTGCAAGTAAAGGAGTTATGACACACAGCAGACGTAGCATCAAGGTGAAAATGCACCCGCAATGTTTTCACGACTTTTGTCCCCCAGCATACTGATTGCTTAATTATTACAAAAGTGGGTCTTTGTAAGATTAAAATAATAATAATAATATTTCTCTCAAAGTGCATCCACCAAAAATGGCAGTCCTTTTAGTGGAGCTCTTTATCTGCCAAAGCTTTTTGGCTCTTCATATCGTTCATATCCATGGATGTATTACATTAGGACGATATCCGGCCTCAGAACACAGAACACAGATCACTGGTCTCTCTCTCTCTCTCTCTCTCTCTCTCTCTCTCTCTCTCTCTCTCTCTCTCTCTCTCTCTCTCT
>NC_136946.1:9279396-9289396 GCF_949987615.1 Pollachius pollachius | reverse complement strand
TAAACACAGTACTGCTGCTACTGATCCTGACGAAACTCCTACCACGATTACCACAACCGCTGCTAATTCTTCTACCTCTCCTGCCACCTCTTATGCCAATACTACTTCATTTGTATTAATACACATTTCAAAGTGCTCATAGTCAAGCCAGAAATGTGTGTGAGTGACTGAGAGAGTGTAACAGGGAGGGAGAGAGATAGAGAGAGAGACCTGTGATCTGTGTTCTGAGGCCGGATATCGTCTTAATGTAATACATCCATGGATGTGAACGATAGGAAGAGCCAAAAAGCTTCGGTAGATAAAGAACGCCCATAAAAGGACTGCCGTTTTTTGGTGGATGCCTTTTTTTTCCATGTGTTCATCCCCAGCAGTTATTCAGCTTTAAAGCTCAACCTTGGAAATAAATAAATGACGATCAGTTTTTGGTCATAGAAAAGCAAATAAGGGGTACAAGAAAAGCAAAAAGTTTTGCAAATGCCTTTTTCTTTTGCTTATAATAATTATTGATCTATTCTAATCCACCTTGGAAACCAAAGTATTATTATGTAATCATTTATGTTTTTTTTTATTGTAGACTTATCGTTCTTATTAAGAAACAGTTTAGGGACTGCAGTTCGTTAGGTGATTTGTGTCCTTGGGTTTCTGTGTGTGTGTATGTGTGTGTGCATGTGTGCATGCAAGCGTTTGTGTGCGTATGTGTCTGCGTGTTTGTTTGCGCGTGCAAGCCTGTGTGTGTGCGTGTTTCTGTGTGGCTGCATGAGTGCGTGAGTAGGAGGACTTTATATTCCAGCCTGAAGGAGACATAGAGACTAAAAACAGGTCCTGTAATGTTGTGTGCTTCGCTCTCACTAGGATACTGGCAGCACTGATTTCAACATACCGGTTTCCCTCACAAACAAATATACCAACAAAAAACAAAGTTTGCCTAATTAGGCTGTTTATATTAATTCAAAACGCAGTGTTATTATGTCTCTTTTCATTCAGTAGCCTTAAACGTGGACAATCATGGCAATGTTTCACTAATCCGCTGAACCACACAGCGTGAATCATTACGCGTATGATTCACTTAAATGTGTTTATTTATGGACGTCTCTGCCTCAGAGGTGACGTGCGGCCATGTTCAACCCCAGAACACACATCCTACATCACGTAATCACCATCAGAATTCCCCGGGCTCTACTTCACTTTTAGGTTTTGTTTGACAATTAGTGTGTGAACGAACGGCTTGCGGTCCTGAGGGGGTTACTTTCGCAGTGGTGTCGGCTGTTTTTCTTGTCGTAGCATGGGCTGCTGCAGCCAGTCATGAGGAACAGCGTCTATTAATATACGTACATTTCCTTTGGGGGCCTGGTTTCACCCAATCAAAAGAAGGAAGTTGACTGTGCTCACAGAGGTGTCAGCTTGAGCAATTCTTACACATATCTAATGAAACTCAACATTTATGTATTGGTTTGTCAATATTATTCAACAAGGTTTTTCTTGCGTGCAACTTTCAAACACGCTATCAGTACGGGGGCTAAACCACACAGGTCATTAGTTAGCATAGTTCATGGATGATTTCATATCTAAATTGTATTTAAAAATATAGACACAATATATTAAAACTATCTTAGTGCATAGGGAGGTCTTTCTGACATACATCATTCAAACAAGCTCTTGGTCTGAGACCTGACTTTAACCGATTTATTTGTCAGCCTTCTACAAACCAGATCATATCACACGTTTGTTTTCACTGTTGTCGCAATCAAAGTGAACTGATGGAGAAATGTCCCAAAGTAAACAAAGTTGTCCATTTGGCTGAAGGATCCCTGCTGTTGTTCTTCAATATCCCCCAGTGCATTGTGGGTACAGTCAATAAACAAGCCCAGGCGGAGGAGGGGGCGGCGCCTCAACGTTCAGCCTCCACACAAAGGGATGTGTGGTACAGTGTTCTAGAAGCCCCCAGAGCTGAGTCACTCTGAATGCAACACAGCGCAGCGGAGCACACACAGACAGCAATGCGCATGCATACACACACACACACACACACACACACACACACACACACACACACACACACACACACACACACATGCACGCGCATGCGCACGCACACACACACACACACACACACACACACACACACACACACACACACACACACACACACACACACGCGCGCACGCACGCACGCACACCCATGCACATGCACACAGACACACACACACACACCCATACGCATGCACACATGCACAACCCATGCACATGCACACACACACACACACACACATATGCCATTGCATGGACACACACACACACACCACATGCACACCACATGCACACACACACAAACACAGACACATGTATACACATTTAGACATATAAACACACATACACACATATATAGACACACACGCATGCTCAGCCGGCCGCCTTGACTCCACCACCGTTACCATGGTGATCCCTTGGGAAAGGTCATAAACTGCCTGGCTTGCAATGTTTTGAGGTCTGCGAATTGGCTATTGATGGGATTGAGATTGACTCACAGGCAGGTACTGGCCACTGTCAAAGGACAATTTTTCCAACTCTGATCTTTCTCTCTGTGGGCTGTGTCCATGTAACATTGTTTTTATACATGCAAGAAAATAATGTTTTAAATCCAATATACTGGTTCTGTATATATTTTTGGTTGGTAAGTTGGTCAGTTGGGTAAAGTGGGGTTTTGTTTTCCCTAAACAACGCATAATTACGTTATTTTCTTTGGATGTAGTGGGACATATCTACAAAGCTAGATAGCTGCCAAAACCTCATGGCTACCAAGCTACACAGCTAGCAGCTACCTGGCTAACAATAAACCTCGCTACCGACCTAAAAAGTGACGTGGTCATAAATAATCGGGCTATTCTATGAGGAGAAATTCACAATGTTGCATGTCGTTTAGAAATCCAAATTGAATTGGCTTTAGTTGATATCAAAAACGTTTTTGAATAAAAATGCTTATTTTGAGGTCCATAATGGATTTTCAGATCGTTGCAATTAACAATAAAAGATTGAACGAAAAAGAGAAAGAGATATTGGTTTGCAATACAGATTTCCACTGACTTTACTGAACACTTATTTGTGTTAGAGCGGTTCCATATGATTTGTATCGGATGTGCTGAAATTCCCTTCGGAAATTGTTTTACAAGCAAAACATCAGGAAACGACTAAACGTAGTAGGGATAATCAAGGAACAGTGGGAGCAGGCCTTGTTATCAATTTTAGCAGGGGTTGGACTTCCTGTCACATACAGTAAACAAGTAGGCCTATTTCTGAGAGGAGATGGAGTTAAAAGTCTATTTTTAGTCTCTGTCTTTATGCTGTGTGTGGGTCTCAGCTCTCTCCCCTTGATTGATACAGCCCTATTTCCACAACTTAAGACGCTAAATCATACTAAAGTCAACATTAGTGCACACTCTACTTAAAGGGGAAAATGTCACAATCGGCTATTTACTGCTGGGTACTGCTTCACAGGCGTGTTGTTAAAGAGTGTGGCCTGCAACAGCAATTCCACTGAAAGGTTGACCATTGGCATCATTGGTCTTGGATTTGCCTTCTGCTTCACTCCGATTCTAAAAAAAGTGACGTCAATTGTGTGCTGTGGCTTTTTGTAGACACCGAGCGCATGTTGCGCAACAGGATTTTATAACAACGCACGTATAAAGTATTACACACTTGTATAAGAAAATCCCCATGTTTTAAAAGGATCCCCATTAAACCTCTGCACCGTTCGTGTCCGTAAACATGGACAACAGTAAATGTTTACGGGCAATAAAATTAAAAAAACATTATCGTTACATCGAGCCAAGCCCAGGTGAGGCTGCTGAAATCAGCCGTCATCCCCACACACTCCACTAACACCATTTAATGTTTACCGCCAGGAGTAGCCGTATGTATTTTTAAGCATCTAATCCCTAATGTGTGTTATTACCGTTACTATTAACCGTTACCGTGCCGACGGTGGTCGAGGTCAGTCGCTGATGGGATAGCAATAACCCTGTCAGCGGTTTTTTACACAATAACCCATTTCAATTTTTTTCCTGAATATATCGATGCAATTCCACCCCCCCATACACACACACACACACACACACACAGACACAAAAACACTCAAGCAGCGACAGTCTAACTGTCGCTGCTTGAGTGTGTGTGTGTGTGTGTGTGTGTGTGTGTGTGTGTGTGTGTGTGTGTGTGTGTGTATGGGGGGGATTGCATCGATATATTCAGGAAAACGGAATTTGACTGCCGTAGAACGGACAAAAAATTGTCAGCGGTCAGCGCACAGTGATCGTTTGGTAACATCATCATCGTCTAATCCTGTTATGTGATGGACGGGTATTAACCACAGGGCTATGGATTCTAAGACATCCACACAAATGTAAACACAAGTTTGGCACCAGGGTCGAGCATTTATAAAAAGAAAATAGCACTTCAGTGAGGTTGAATAAACTCCTTTGCCTGTTTAAAACACAGATCACAGTACAAGGCGCTGCTGTGGGTGTGTGTGCATATGTATGTGTGTGTGTGTGTGTGTGTGTGTGTGTGTGTGTGTGTGTGTGTGTGTGTGTGTGTGTGTGTGCGTGTATGTCCGTGTGTGTGTGCTCTTGTGTTTCTGTTGTTGCTGCTGCGATCACTTCCAATGCGATGTACTCCTCCAGGCAACAGGGCTTTTTATAATTGTCACACTAGTCTGTTGTGACCCATTTCTGCCTCCCATTCCAAAACACGACGCAAGTAGGGCAGTTCTGCAGCCCAGAAACCACTCACAGCCTGCCAAACAGTGACTCAGTATAGGGTCGCGGCGCAGGGGACTGCTTCATTAGAGGGGAATGATCTGTTCCAGCAGCAGGTACTGAACAGACACAACATGGAGAGTCACAGGAAGAGAGAGAGAGCGAGAGAGAGAGAGAGAGAGAGAGAGAGAGAGAGAGAGAGAGAGAGAGAGAGAGAGAGAGAGAGAGAGAGAGAGAGAGAGAGAAAGAGAGAGAGAGAGAGAGAGAGAGAGTGTGTGCCAGGGCGAGAGAGGGATAGCCAGAGAGAGACAGGAGCGAGCTAGAGAGAGAGAGAGATTGATCTAGAGAGAGAGAGAGAGGTAGAGCAGCGATTGGGGTTGGGGTACTGAACCGATGATGTGACGTGAGTGACATCGCAAGACATGTAGTGGAGGGCTGCATGTAGTGGCGGGCTACTGGCCAGAGTCCTGCTCTCTGCCAAAAAATGACACTTTCCCCCCGTTGTTTTGTTATAGAACATGAGGAGGAGGGATGGGAGGAGGGGGAGGTGTCTCCTGGGCCTTTGTGTTTAAGACCAGAACACAGGAATGTGGGTTCGTGACGGGCAGGGGCCAAAACGAAACTTGGATTCCCCAGATAATCCAGGAAATACTCGGGCATAATGGAGGTCGCTCTTCCTTTTTCTCTCTTGCTCTCTCGCTCTCTCTCTCCTGTCTTCTTTCTCCTCTCTCCTATCTCCTCTCCCTGCATTTAAAATTCTTTACTGGAGTTAGTTTAAAAAGTAGGAAAGTGCGTGGTGCAGATATATTGTTGAAGTATCAAAGTAAAAGTACCCCTTGAAAAAAATGATAATGCCGTTTTCAACACAGCGTTCACAATTCAGCGTCAATCTGAATTGCAGATGAACTACTTGATTGTGTGTTAGTGATCAGCAGCAAATTCAGTCGGTTTTAATCAAGCCATCCCTTTTTGTGTAAGGCTTTGCACTTGTGTGCATGAAAGTAGTACATTCTGTCATTGCCGTTAAAGCTGGGAAGCATTTTTGGTAATATTTGTTGAAATTCCTAGCAAATAAATCCACAGCAATCTGCTCTGACACAAAGAGATTACAAAACCGAGTACCTGTGGCTAACACAACCAGAGTCTGCCACAAGGCTAGGCAGAGCTATTGCTACAGCTAGCAAGCTAGTGAGTGTTTTTTTGGGGGGGAGGCCTGAGGAGAGGGACGGTATTTTTCAGTTGGGTACTTTCAAAATCTCTGGCTGGTTTCTCCAAATTGCCTACCATAGCTTTAAGGCTTTTGAGCTGTTCCGATTTTGATTTACCAATATGTTCAGAGTCATGTCTGAGGAAAAGTATAAGGTATTGCTGAACATCATAGAGTAACAGTAAGGTGGAATTTATGGTCGCCTTGATGTGTCGTTTGCCAAGTCTGCCGGTGGAGTGCGCACGGCCGTGGCATTTATAAATGTCGTTCTGCCGTAACATTGGTGTGGATGCGCAGTTGGCACACTCAGCTTCAAAATCTTCGAGGTGCATGATGACAAATCATCGTAGGCACAGCGACTATGAATTATTGTTGCTTTTTTGTATTTTTTTTATTTGTGTGTGTGTGTGTGTGTGTGTGTGTGTGTGTGTGGTTAGGCACAGGGAAGGGGGGGCATATTTGTTGAGGCAAAATTAATTGCACAGAATTTTTATTTGAGCAACAGACAAAAACTGTGTCTTTGGAGAGGAAGCTGCACAGACCGGCTGGGATTGGACAGCTGACCAAATGTCAATGAAAGTACAAGCGGTACCATAATGAGACTCCATAAAATGACCTTGATGTCGGGTTGAGAGCAAAATATGACATTATTATAAATGCAATTGGCACACAGATACACTGTGCTCCCCAACCAGGGGAATCAAGTCTGAAATACATTCTAAATAATGCACTCGGTACCTCAGTCACTATTCTCAATGCCAAGAAATCAATGTTAAGACTTAAATTTAAATTATTTATAAGGATTTATATGGATTTCTCTTTTGGCTACACCTGTAGCAGACAGCATCGCCATATTTGTGTTTGGCCCAGCGCACAACAGCCCATCAAGGAGGTATAGTAACAGGGTTTTTGAGGGCAGCGAGCCAACATACTCGTCTTAACTGGAGCAGGCTACGAGCAGGCTGCCTTAAAGTCAGTGAGAGTGACACAGACGCCAATGTGGCGTGCATTGTTATGATCGGAATAACTCATCACAGCTATTCATTTTAATACATCGAGGAACGGTATGCAACGCATCACTCCGGTTTCTCTTCATCCATCGACTCAGCACAAAGGGCACAAAGACAATAATAGTACCACACAATAATAACAAGACACAGAATCAGTGACTAAAGGTCGCTGGGGGGCTGGTGGGAGATGGGCTCGCGCTTCAGGTCCGCCAGATGCAGCCCTAATCAGAGTGAGGGTGTTTTTTATATCAACACCCGCGTGGCTCGCGTCCACGTCTTCCTCCACGTCAGCCTCGGATCGCTACGGTAACTGGAGCGCTTCCCGGGGAACTTGAATCAGTGGTCTCTCGCCGGTCAAGGTTGTCCAGATGGACACGTGGAAAGCCATTGATCAAACACTTTCCCAGGCAAAGACGACATTTCGGCAATTTATTCAACATTTAAATCCAGAAGGACATTCGTTTTTTTCTTTTTCTTTTTTTTTTGCTGCTTCTGAATCCGCTCGGACCAAATCACGGGCTCCCGCCAAATCAAAGAGGGCCTGGATGGAATGCTTCCCCCAGACGAGGATCAGTGGAAAGGAAGACAACCAAGGGATGTTCAGCGCAGAGGCACACAAGCGTTTGCGTCCCCAGAGGTGCTCCTCAGAAGAGGCTGACACAGTGGATCAACCACAAAGCCACCTACTTCAGAGGCGAGCTCCTACATAGTCTCCCTTGCTCAGCTACTGCCCCTTTGCAGCACCATAGGGGGAGAGAACCCTGGCAAAACAGCTCAATGATGGAGGGGGGCTGGGGGGGGGGACCGTCTGGTATGTCAAACGCTCCAGAGCCACCGGAGGCTTGAGCGCAGACATATCACGCGACCTTCATGAAATGTAATAAGGCATGCATAAGTCAGTTCAACTAGTACCGTTGATATGTATACGCTAAAACAAAAGACTTGTATTGACCACATGTGTTTGTTTGTTTTTGATTCACTATTTATTGGTACATTTGCCTGGTAATGGCAATCCAACACCTCTCCCACGTCTGATTGCGTGGTCACATGACGTCAAGCTACTATCCAGGGTACTCTTCAAAGCACAACAAAAGCTTCTAAGTACAACAAAGAAGAAAAATAAATAAAATAAAAAGCCCTGGCTCATGCTTCGGCCACTCAAGCATCAACCAGGTTAGCCCAGCAGCTGGGTTGGACGTGCTCGCAGCCTTCATCAACAGGAGGCTTAGCCTGTGATACTCATGATCAAGGTATCATAGCCTAGACACAGAAAGGAGAAGTTACAGCCACAGTCTTAGTTACCTCATTATGACTTTAGGTCCTCTAAATCACTCCTTTGTGCCAGACGTGGCGAGCTTGAAAGCCAATGCCTTGTCATTAGCAAATTTTCTGCCTGTAAATGGCCGGGGTTGGCTGTGGGGGGTGAATGAATATTACGCAGGTAAATTCCCCTCGTCATGGTGGCGGAGAGATCCCTGCCCCTCGCACTCGCAGAATGTGTACAACGCAATCAGGAAGCATTGTTACTTTGCTGGTAATGGAGGAAACTGATATATTTATATATATAATGATATTTATGTGTATATGTTTATATCTATATATGTTTATATATATATATATATATTCATTCAGGCCTCGCTGAAGTGCCCCAATGACACCAAACGGTATTCCCCTTCCACATCTCAGCCAGTGTCGTCTGCATTTCGACCAGATCAATCCAAGGAGCGGCCCCCTGTCTGAACGCTCTTCTAGCGCTGTCAAAGGCTTTGTTGAAAGGGAGGCCAAGGCTGAATTAGACCCTTATATAGTGGACACAGGAGCCGATTCACCAAGATAGGTTCTTCGTGGAAGACCCAAGGTCCCTCGCACAAAGCCCGCTGTTGTGCAGACAGGAGACAAACTGTCTTCCCATGACCGGCCCCAGACTAGCCATGGCTGAGAGCTAGCGGTTATTGTCCGGCTGCTTGTGACAGTCCTCTGTCATGGACACCACCGCCGCGCTCCCACCACTCAAAGGGAGCCAGTGACTTGTGTCAAGACCTGACCCCTGCTTCGTCGGACAGCAGAAGGTCGGGGTTTTAGGGGGAATTCTGGGCCCTTTGATTTGGAGTGTGTGTGGCTAAAACGTACAGTGAGGCGTCTGATGAGATGAGTCATGTGTCGGAGCTTTAAGTGACTTGAAGTTATTTCGGGGCGTTTGAAAAGATGGGACGTCGAAATGTTTGTCCTCAGGGCCGTGTTTGCGATGTAGCTTACCCAGGAAGGTTTGTTTGGGTAAATATATTAAGACAGCTGGAATCTCCTTACCAGTGAGTCTTGTTCAAACGTAATCGTTCACTAAGTCTGCGGTTACATATTACAAAACCAAAACACGTCGCACCACACAAACTAGTTCTTACATACACTTAGCAGTGGCTACATTTTTAAAGCTATCCCTAATCAGGAGTAAACAATGTAAACGCTGGCAATAAAACATTTATATAGTTATGGGGGCGGGTTTGCAAGCAGCGACGCTCACTGCACTTGAGCAGTGAGCCAGCAGCAGCCTGTTTCTACACAGTGAGATACTGTGCCAGCTTAACTTTATAACTCATGTCTTTTTTACAAGACATAGCACTTCCAGAGAACATGAATAAAACAAAACGTACAGTCGATTCCAACTGTGCCACGCCAATCAATATTCCCTATTCTCAAGTACTTCCTTGATTACGTCCTAGCTCGTTTCGAAGTGTGACAACTCGGCTGTCGTCGCGTCGAAGTGACAAACCTTCTGATCAAGGTTAACTTACGCATTGCTGAGTTGTTACTAGCAAGGACTTTTGAAGGACTAGTAACGTATTGGTGGTGCAACACAAATTGAGCAAACTGCTGATGTTAAGCTAACATGTGATTACTATGGTCTTTACTCACAGATTTAATAACAAATTTACTCATACTAGCTGTCGCAGTATGAGTATTTGGCCGGTGGGTTCTAAAGGAATTAGTATTAGGATAGCTATTCTAATGTCTTGGTATTTAAAACATGGATGTAT
>NC_136946.1:9259396-9264396 GCF_949987615.1 Pollachius pollachius | reverse complement strand
TGCTGCGCGCGAGGGGCTGATGAGCATTAAAGCCCCTCCCCTCTGATGCCAGTTTTTTACTTCCTGCTTTTGTCTCCCAGTGTGTCTCAGAACGCACATCGGTGGTGTGGATCAGTGAGCGCGTCAAGCCACCGCCATGGTAATCGCTGGTTGTCACCATGGCGACGGGCGTTAAATAGAGGGCTGACAGTTGGTACATGACCATGGATAGACAATGCACCGTAGATCCCTTTGCCTGTGCAACGTTAGTTTCTGAAACTTCTTTGCCATCGTGTTTTTCCTAAGTATATCCCCCGCAGCATTACTATTTTTCAGCATATTTAGAAGCAGCCCGCGTAGCCCTTGTGCTAATAGCAGGGCTTGTGATTTAGACAAATTATATCACACACAGCTATAGATGTAACCACCATCAGCATCATTTACCGTGGGATTTATTTAGCCAAAGGCAATGCCTTTCTTCCGGTGGCAATCCGTTAACACACGTTAAGATAATCAACACTCTCTCTCTCTCAGACACCTGTACGCCCCTGCAGCTCATTCCGCCGCAGCCTGTCGTATCGGATCGGCAGGCAATTACCGCTTATTGGCCCTAATTGGCTGGTTGTCACATCTAGTCCTCCGTCGTTTGGATCTGCTCCTGCTATGCCGACGATCTCCCCGTGATGTGAATAGCCCTGAAGACACTGTGCTTCAGGATCATTGATTACGGAGCTCCCACGCACGCTGTTTACCGACGCACCCATGGCACACACCCCTCCGGCACTTCACCGTGTTTATGTATTACCAATGACCCCACTGTTGTGATACGATGGCGCTGTCTTTGCTTTTGTTTGAACACAAAAAAAAGGGAATGGTGCCCTCCTTTCCTTTTCTGTTTTTTGAGCGGCCCACTTCATGTGTGCCACGCGCGCTAAGACGTTAGCTTGCATGCAATGCTCTGGAGAGGATGATCGAGGAGCAGGAAGCGAATGCTGTACGTCACGACGTGTAGGCGTGGGCGTCTTTAAATCTCTTCTGCCGTCATTAGAAGAGGAAGCCCTTTGAGCGTTGCGTGGCACAAAAAATACATTTCGTTTTTTCTCAACGTTTACTCTGACTGTAGGGGATCCATTTAGAGCAACAGAGCGTTGGTACAATGACACAATTTGGACTCGACAGCTAAGAAGAAAACAGCAACCGCACTAGAGGTGGCCTTTAAGCCAGCCCAGTCAAACAAGCTAATCGATTAACCTTGACCTCTTTTTATGGAGAGGGGGGAGGGGCATTACTGACAGTCAGGGAAGGATCCAGGGACTAAGGTTGCGGTGGGACTGAAGTTCATCACCACCCCCCCCCCCCCCCGCACCACCCTGGTTCTGGGTCCTCACCGACTCGAGGTCATCAGGTGTTCCAGGGGGGTTTTGACCAGGGTCGCTCTGGGCGGAGCCCCCTCAGCATTCACCCCTCACTCAGATCCTCCACGTGCATGCGCTCACATGTTCAGATGCTGTCACACACACAATCACACGCATGCATGTGCATGCAGGTACGCAAGCACCGTCATGGAAATGTTTTTCATACATATCGGCTCGCACTTGGCCTTAGTACAGAGATACACACTTGTGTGCATGCACACACACACACACACACACACACACACACACACACACACACACACACACACACACACACACACACACACACACACACACACACACACACAGTTGAAGGATGGATAGCTGTGAATGCCTGATAGCTCAGTGTGCACTGTCAGAGAACCAGTGGTAGGAAAGTGGCCAAATGCATGTGCAGGGATGGGGGTAGGATTAGAGCTATTTAAAGCTTTACACGTCTGTCTCTCCAGGCTGAAGCACCACATACACTCCCTCCTCCTCCTCCCCCCACCTCCTCTACTTCTCTCGCTCTCTCTCTCTCTCTCTCTCTCTCTCTGGCTCTGGCTCTGGCTCTGTCTCTCGCTCCTTTCCCTATATCTCTTTCTCACCCCCCCCCCCCCCCCCCTCTCCCGCACAACTCTTTCCAGAGCTACGGTACAGAAGACATACGGGAAAGTGGACAGACGGGGTCGGCAGAGAAACAAGCAGACACACACACAGACAGGCCGTCAGGCAGAGAGACAGACAGGCCTTCAGATAGGACGGGAGCTTGGCAGATAGGGACTTATGTCGGACAGACGTGGAGGGAAGGAGGGAGTCTGGCAGACAGCGAGTAAGGCAGACAGCGAAAGCGAGGAAGACTGCTACAGGCCTTAAGGCAGTGAGACAGGCAGTGAGGCCGTTAAGCCCGAAGCTCCCGGCCCGTGTCGGGGGGGGGGGTTGGGCAGACGTGAATGCAATGCTTTAACATTGACATGGCCACAATGGTCTGGTGGACTCCTATGCAGAGTGAGCAGAGACAAACCAGCCCTGATGCATTAAAAATACTAGATGATTCAATTCGTTTTTTGGGGGATTGCACTACAAATGCGAAAGGCAAATTTTTGCCCTCCTTGCGCCGGGGGCTTTAGGGAGACAGACAGGCCTGAGAGCGGGCTATGCAGGCCAGTGCTTAGCTCCTGGGCTCCCTCCACTTATGTAACTTCCTCATTGGTTGCAGGAGAGGCCCCATCTGGACCCTGGGCCTGTACGGCCTGTCCCCCTGCTCCACCAGGCAACGTGTGTGTGTGTGTGTGTGTGTGTGTGTGTGTGTGTGTGTGTGCGTGTGTGTGTGTGTGTGTGTGTGTGTGTGCGTGCGTGCGTGCGTGCGTGTGTGTGTGTGTGTGCGTTTTGAATGTGTATGCGTGCCTGTGTATCGGTGTGTGTGTGTGTGTGCGCGCATAAGTGAGAGTGCGTGTGCATGTGTGCGTGTGTTTATGTGAGTGAGAGTGCATCTGTGTGTGTGTGTGCGTGAGTTTGCAGGAGGGTGTGTGTGCATGAGTTTGTGTGTGTGTGATTTGAGTCATTTCAAATCAACGTTCCTGTATAGAGATAGACACACTCATTCACTGCTGTATGTGTGAGTGTCTGCGTGTGTGTGTGTGTGTGTGTGTGTCTGTGTGTGTGTGCGTCTTCCCCTATGCTCCTATCTTGTTATGATGCGTGTTACTGTTGTGCAGACATGCACACGTTTGCATTGATAACGTAGCCGTTTTCCCACGGGCCTATTGCTACTCGTCTGTGGGTATGAATGAGTCTACGAGTGCTTCTTCTTCCAGGGAAGGTGTGTGAGGGGGACTTCCCTGTTCCGCGACCAGACAAGCATCGGGAAGTAGCAGATAGCAGGCCGCAAACGTTTGAGGGCTTGTGACAAAATTCCAATGGCACTTAAACAGCCTCATTGACCTTTCATAGAGGAGCACTTTTTGTTGTCTCCGCCCTCCCTGTGTGCTCACTCTCTCTCTGTCTCTGTCTCTCTCTCTCTCTCTCCCTCCCTCTCCCTCTCGCTCTCTATTTTCTCTTTCCCTCCCTCTGTTTATTTCATGCTTCAGCAACTAAATGGCACACTGTTGATCTGCTGCAGGTTATGAGAGAGAGAGAAAGAGAGAGAGAGAGGGAAAAAGGGAACCTAAACCAAACAGGCCCCCCACTCTAACCCCTGTAGGTAGAGAGGACGACCCCCGCTGAGCTTTAACCCGACCCGCCACTCCAGCCTTCTCCACTTCCTCTCTCTCTCTCTCTCTCTCTCTCTCTCTCTCTCTCTCTCTCTCTCTCTCTCTCTCTCTCTTTCTCTTGTTGCAGCCAGGGTAATGACCTCCCTCTGCTCTCTGGAGCACCTTGCAGCCTGGCCCGTGGGCAGAGGCAATCTGTCGCTTGTTTGTGCCTGTGACATCTGCTCCCAGAGGGAGAGGGAGATTAGTTACCCCCTCTCTAGCTCTCTCTCTCTCTCTCTCTCTCTCTCTCTGTCTCCCTTCTTATATTCAATATCTCTCTGCCTCCTTCTCTCTCTTTATACCCAGTATCTCACATCTAACACACCTGTGTGTGTGTATGTGTGTGTGTGTGTGTGTGTGTGTGTGTGTGTGTGTGTGTGTGTGTGTGTGTATGGTTGTGTATGTTTGTGTGTGTGAGTCGGCGGGCCATTTGAAAGTGATTGAGATTTGCTCTGAGTTTATCTTGTTAAGAATAGCAACCACCGATAATCTTTTTGCATTCTCTGAGCGTCTCTCAAAGGTTTCCATGGAGTTTTACTCCTGGTTGTGTGAACGTGTGCGTACCTGAAATCAATGGTAAATACAGTGGAGCAGGAAAAGGCTGTGCACCTGGAAACAAACAAAGTTAAAAAGTAGCACGCAAGTCCATGTTGTCACATATTCTAAGACGGATGATATTGCATAGCGTTTGTGTCTGTGGTTTTATTATTAAAAAGAGAGAATATAGCAGTGAGGTGCACAGGCAGACACGCACACACATACACAAACCCACAAGTACACAAACACACACCCACACAGGGATAAACCACATGTCGTTAGACTATGTGCACGGATAAGAAGAGGAGGAAGACAGGCATGGAGCTGTGCAACAATGCAGTTGATGAAGGGTAATTGTACCTAGCTCTCGCTCTCTCTCTCCCTTTCTCCCTCCCTCCCGCTATCTCTCTCTCTCTCTCTCTCTCTCTCTCTCTCTCTCTCTCTCTCTCTCTCTCTCCCCTCTCCCATTGCTGCCTTTACACATCCATTAGCACTGCTAAACGGCTGCAGCTTGGCCCACCGGCACACTCTTCTCCACACACACACACACACACACACACACACACACGCACACACACACACACACACACACACACACACACACACACACACACACACACACACTTCTCCACACACAGACACAAACTCATACACACACACACCACGGCCCCGTGGCTTGTGTGCGCTCCATGCCACTTCTTCTCTCTTGTTGTTTTTTTAATCAACATCTTTCTTTTATCCCACATCTTTGTTGTTGCTCTCTTTTTTCTCAAGCGTATCCCTGCTCTACCGCACAGCACACTAAAAACACTCCAGGAACCACTGGGGAGGAAGAGAA
>NC_136946.1:9199555-9257055 GCF_949987615.1 Pollachius pollachius | reverse complement strand
GGCTGATCTTACAGACAGCTTGCAACATTTAGCAATGACTTTACTTATTTTTCTAATTTTGTTCTCCATTTTGACATTTATATCAACTTTCTACCCTTGAATTAAAGTAGTGTACAAATATCTCCTTAATATAATTATTCTTCAAATGTGAAGCCTGCAATCAATTCGAAGAGTGACAGCCAGGTAGCTATTAAGTACTTTTATGGCATTACAAGGTCATTCTTACTACGATCCACTTATGAAGTATTATAGTACAATTATTATTTCATCTCATTCTTTGCTCTGGGCAGAGAATACCACAAATAAAAACTTTAGCACCTTCAGCTAACTTCCTGGGCCAACTGCCCAGGCTAATCAATATTTGGGGTGTCATCAAATTGAAGGGATTACAACTTCGTTACGAACGCAAATGGTTATGTTTTCAAAAGACCCAACTTCTTTTGCAATTGGCCCAAAGCAAGAGACCTCTACACAGAAAGAGGTATAGCTCATAAAATTAATTATGGGTTTGTTTGATTTAGCTATGGCAGTGCACCAGTATAGACACAGCTAGTCAAGTAAATACACATTGACCATTCTGGCGCTAATGAGCTGATGTTAGAATTACAGTTCCAAAAACAAAAAGTTTGCTACTATTAACTCAATTACTTAAATTTAAAATTTAACTAGTGTAGCTATTCGCTTTGGTCTGCAGACAGCAGCCGAGCCTAGAGGAATCTTTAAATATAGATAGATAATAAAAATGTAGGCTAGCGTATTGCTGACATGCACGCTCTCCAGTCTCCGTGGAAGGGTAGGCCCTGCCTGCAGTCCCACACTCTTCGGCTGAGGACTATGGGTACGTCATTGTCTCCTGCCACGCGGATCGGGTGGGAGGCAGCGATGCAGGTCACAGGACACTGCTGACGCGCGTGTGTACGTGGGTTTATATAAAGGTATTGATGCATTGATTGCAATCCAGGGGCCTGGAAAGGGAAGGAGCGGGGGGACTGTCTGCCGCACCATCTTTTAATTATTTTTCATCTAGATGTTTCTATTGTAATGGAAAACTGGAAATGGAAACATTTCAAGTTAGGAGAGAGGCACTCTGCTCAAGGGGAGGATGAAGCCAATATTTTTTCAATAACAACGAGTGAATGGAACATTTTTGGCTCAGACCGCTCTCTTTGACTAGCATTGTAAGCTCAATGTTGAATTATATTGGCGGCTTGAGTTTAGCATAATGGTCCATGTCCATTATGCATCCTTGCATCATTGCGCAGGCAATAATCCTGCCATAAAGGTATGGAAGGGTTTCCTCTGTACGACTTTACTTAATTCTTAAGATAGATATTAACCACAGGGCAATAATCAACGATAACGGACACCAGCTAATTATTTAGACATAATAAGCGTACACTTGCTTGCCAATGGATCAATGCATCTGCACAATCTGATCCTGGAAGACCACCATTTTCCAATTACCATGCATAAACGCTGTTCTTCCGAGCCACTGGTTCTGCTCTCACTTTGGTACTCCAAACAAACACACACAGACGACAGAAGTAGCTCTTTGTAGCAGAGCCAGAGGAGAACTCTAGGAAACCTTTTGTAATCGTTACAAGGCTACTGCTTTTCCCCCCAGAAATTCCCATCAGGGCTTTAACCGTTGTGCATTATCATACGAGTTCAAACCCTTCCGCCTGACAATGCAAGCATGTTTCAGATGTATTCCTTGTGGGGGGTGTTTGGCTCTTGTTGTGCTTGTCCTAGATTGCTGATAAGGACAGTGTTAACTATGTTTTTGGAAGCGTGGCTGGGGGATTGGGGTAATGGTTCGGATGAGTTTGCCAGTGACTCATGCTGTTACACCATGCCTACGCAAAACTGTTGCCCGGCACCTTTTACAGTCTTCTTTCTCTCTCTCTCTCTCTCTCTCTCTCTCTCTCTCTGGTTCTCTCTCATGCTCTCTTTGTCTCTCTCTCTTTGTCTCTCTCTCTCAGTCTGTCGCTCTAATAGCTCAATAGCTCTACTCTCCCCATCACCTTTCCCTATCTTTAACTATCTTTCTCTCAGCTTATTGTCATGCACACACATACACACACACACACGCTAGGGCACACACCCACACACACACACACAAACACACACACAGATTAATATCCCCCCCTCCAGACGTCATTGTGTAAGCCTGTAGCAAACCATGCCCTTGTTTTAAATATCGCTCCTGTTCTGCCTAATTCACCCGGTTACATAAGACACACAATTATACAACACAACTCACCACGTTCCTGGAGCTCCGCGCTGCAGCGCAGGCCCGGGGCAGGGGGGGTGTATTATCCGCAGAAGGAATAAGCCACTAGTGATTTTAATAAAGCATGAGGGTTAAAGTTAAAAACAATAATGACAGGAAATTAATGTTGTATTATTGATGGCGGTCAGTGCTGGTGCGTTGGTGGGTGTAGTGAAAGGGTATCTGGGTATAGAAGAGGGGTTTGTGTGTGTGTGTGTGTGTGTGTGTGTGTGTGTGTGTGTGTGTGTACCCAGACCAAAAGAAAGTCTGACCGGCCAGCCATTGTAAACGCTGCTTTTATGGACACGAGACATGTCCCAACATGTAATTGCCTAGTTTGGGACGGGGGCACTTGTCACCGCATGACCGGCCATGCAGAGACCTGCGCCACTCCATCTGATTCAAGTGGAGCCCGGAAGATTCCAGGACATGTCCTGTCTCTCTCTCTCTGTCTCTCTGTCTCTCTCTCTCTCTCTCTCTCTCTCTCTCTCTCTCTCTCTCTCTCTCTCTCTCTCTCTCTTTCTCTCTCTCTCTCTCTCTGTCTCTCTCTGTCTCTCTCTCTCTCTCTCTCTCTCTCACAGACACACATTGAGCGTGTTGACCTCATCGGTAAATGTGGGCCGCTTGTTATTTGAAGAACAGCCCAACTTAACTTTGCATCCTATATGGCCGTGGACCAGTATCCCCCCCCTCTCGGTCCCTAGTACTGACATACCAACGGCTTCACGCTAATTCCTCAACATATCCTCCCCCCCCCCCCCCACCACGCTGCACACAATAGCCCCTCCATAGGGACTCATGGGGGGAAACAAGCCGAGCGTGTTTGAAGTGAAGAACGGCGGGTACTGTACGTACGGAGCGCTCGCAGTGTGGCTCCTGCTGCCCAGTGTGCACAAGGGTCACTTATTACCCAACCCAAAGAGCCCTGCTCCTCCTCCTCCTCCTCCTCCTCCTCCTCCTCCTCAGATTAAAAAGCTCCCCAACTCCTTGGTGCTGTGTGTGTGCGCGTGCATGTGTGTGTCTGTGTGTGTGTGTGTTTTTCCTCCTTTTTTTTATACACATGCCTGTGAGCCTCATGCTGCTCACTCACAACAGAACCCGGCATTCCAGAGAACATGTGACCCCCGCCCCCCCTCCCTCCTCTCTCTCTCTCTCTCTCTCTCTCTCTCTCTCTCTCTCTCCCTCTCTCTCTCTCTCTCTCTCTCTACTACCCTAGACCACTCTCGGCCACGTGACTGTCCGGTCTTGCTGGCTCGTTCGCTTGCTGGAGTGCATCCAACTGGCCGACATGGAAAATGGCTGAAGAGATTGAGGAAGGAAAAAATGATAAAAAATACCAGGCGGTTTTAGTTCACTAAGTGTCAGTAACACCTGATGTGTTTTTATACCAAATCATCTTACTTTTGGATTTGCAATGTCGCATTTGAATGCTTTCATAGATCGAAAAAGTACCACAATTATCAGCAGAGAAGAGAAGGCCAGATGGCGGTGATATTTGAAATCACAGTGATAAGAGCCAACGCCAAGTCTGGCCCACTCAATCCAGAAAGGTCACCATGTTAAAAAGGTGTCTGAAACATCATATTTGTGCCCATGTGGCCCAACAATATCATCACCATTAGTGGTAATGATGGGGTGAAAGCCTTCAGATGTTGTTCCCTGTAGTGTTTCAAAGTGGGCATAGTGTTTCATTGATTTTGTAGTGTTTCATTGTCTTTCATAGTAGGTCCTAGTATCTCAAAGTATCTCATATGATCTCATAGAATTACATATAGTATTTCATGGTATTTCATTGTTCATAGTATCACAAAGTATTAGATATTACATTAATATTATTTGATTATTGTTTCATATTTAATGGTATTCGATAGTATCTACTAGTATTAAATGGTATCCGATAGTATCCACTAGTAGATAATAGTATTACAGAGCACTCACTCTGTGGAACAAACATGTTGAGATGCAGAAATCCTCACCTTGCCTGGATCCCCTTCCCATCCCCCTTCCACCAAGCCAGCTGTGCTGTTACAGCTGGGCCGGGGGGGGGAATGAGTGTGTGCTTGTGTGTGCGTGTGTCTTTATGTGTGCATGTGTATGTGTGTGTGTGGGAGGGGGGGGGGGAGGGGCAGCGTCTCATGGTCAGTCCAATCAGATAACACTAACACCCTCCTCTCCCCTCATGGTCTAGGTGGACAGGAGACCTTGTTCTGATCCCCAGCCCACCAAGGACACCCAGAAGGAGATGCATGGTGCCTGGGGGTCCGTCTCCATGTCAGCCTTGTAATATCCCGTGAACGAAGGCTCCCTACACTCCACAGTGAACGATGATGTCAGGCGTATATATAGAGCTATACATCCATAGATGTATAGATATATTTATATGCGTAAAGACCATCCTATTGTTGTCTTTGTCCTTGCCACCTCTGTCTCCATCAAGGGCGGTCAGGAGTGTGTGCGTTTGTGTTTGTGTGTGTGCCTGTGTGTGTGTGTGTGTGTGTGTGTGTGTGAGGATGGGGTCATGGAGGGTGCGTTTGATTCATGGTTTCCTCGGTATGGGTGCTCCAGAGAGTGCACCCCAGCTGCTCTTGAGCCACGGCCGACACCGGGCCATAGTGGCGGAGGAGGAGATGGGAGGGTGTAGGGGGTGAGGGTTGGGGGGGGTAATGTAATTAACCGGCGAATGGGAGGCCGAGATGGAGAGATGAGCCCGCAGTATTTGGCATGGCGGTGGGCTGGTGGTGGTCGTAGGGGGTGGTGTCACTGTGTCTCACAGAAGCTGGCGCTCCCCCTGAACGCCCTCTATATCTGGCTGCTGAAATGTCATCCACTCTGGTAGGCGCAATTAGACGAGATAAAAGTCCACGTAGTCAGCCTTCTGGGACGGCCATTTAAATATTTATTTATTGTAGTGGTGACGCCGTGACTCAGGGGTAATGTTTCACCAAGAGCAGCGCGCGCCTCCTCCACGCACAATAGTGTTTGATGACATCTCGGCCCTCGGCTCGCACACATTGTTTCTTGAAGCTGAGAGAGAGATGGACAGGAGAGAGAGAGAGAGAGAGAGAGAGAGAGAGAGAGAGAGAGAGAGAAGGAGAGAGAGAGAGAGAGATGGACAGGAGAGAGAGAGAGAGAGAGAGGGGGGGGCAGGAGAGAGAGAGAGGAGAGAGAGAAAGGGATGAGAGAGAGAGAGAGAGAGAGCGAGAGCGCGAGGAGATAGAGAGGGAGAGGCAGGAGATTGAGAGAGAGAGGCAGGAGAAAGAGAGACGGGAGAGAGAGAGGGATGAGAGGGAGAGAGGAGATAGAGAGGGATGAGAGAGTGAGAGAGAGTGAGAGAGAGTGAGAGACGCCGAGCAGGGGATAAGAGAGGTTAAACATAGAGATTCATTATCACTGTGGTGTGAGCCGAACGCATCCCCCCCTCCCCCGCCGGTTGCAGCGGCCCTGGTTCAGCACTGTGAACTAAAACACTTGCATGTCAAAGACAATCAAGGAAAAACGGCTCCCAGCCCTCGCACTGTTTAACCCTTTAGTCACTCCAGGGTTACCATTCCACTCAGACATGCCTCCGTTTTTACTCTATTACATCATTTCAAATATCTGTATTTTCAAACAAGTGGGTTTGGATATATATAAAATAAAAATGGGTGCAGGAGAACGAGGGGCCCTGTCAGTCAGT
The DNA here is from genome assembly GCF_949987615.1 of Pollachius pollachius. Lineage (NCBI taxonomy): Eukaryota > Metazoa > Chordata > Actinopteri > Gadiformes > Gadidae > Pollachius > Pollachius pollachius. Next base: position 9,251,107 of record NC_136946.1, on the reverse strand, counting down.
GCATTACAACTCATACAGGATTAAACCCTGTATCTGACGTAGAAACGCACACACATGTGACATTCTTGATGAATTACAGCAGGACAGCAGAGGATATTCGATTTTTTTGTTTACAAAGACGACAAAATTCCTGGAAAGGCATCTGTGGCGTATGCAATTGCTGCACATATTTCTTGGAAGACACCAGGCTACATTAGTGTTAAACGAGAATCAGTATGCAGCATTGCCATTAACATAACATCAAATATGCCATTAGCACAGACAGGAAGGGAAAGTTACACCACCAGGCCTACCGGTGAGAACAACAGACTCCTTCAAGGAAATAATAATATTGGTTGAGCAGCTCTATACCCACAACACGATAAACAAACATAATGCTGTGACTTGTAGATGGGCTAGTCCGCCCGCTGCTTGCTGCTCCATAATAAGGAGGAAATGGCTTGAGGCGAGCGGGGCAGCAGGAGCCCTTCTGTGGGAGTTTAATTCAATCTCAGCGTTGGACAGAAGTGAATTAAAACGCTCTCATTACGCCCCGTGTTCCAGAGGGGAGGCTAAACGGCGACGCTAACATGTGGGATTTGGGTACTTCAGCAAAGCGAGGCTGTCGAGCGAAACATCCACGTTTATATAGGGAGCCGAGCCCTGCCAAAAGCTATGCGTCTCTGAGTCAGCTCTCTGTCACCCGCCAACATATTTGTTTACTTTAATTTGCTTCACTCTTTCTCACCCACACAGTGACTCTGGTGGTGGACCCCACTGTAGACAAGGAGACTGGATGCAATAACAAAACCGGTGTACATTGCATCCTGCAGTTTAAATTATACTGCCCTGTCACTACCAGAACGCGATGTTCCTAAACACATCATATCACCAAATAAAGCCAATCATAGACCTAGAGGTATGACCGGGCATCTTTGACTTCTTCTAAACCTGCCATGGCTATTTGTGTAAAGAGGATAACACAGCAACCTGTAACTTCCCAACACAGAGCATGGAGTGAAAAACGAAGAGTCGCAGTAAAAGTTTCCTTGTAACACGAGCGCCATCTGCCGACATAGAAACGCATGGCAAGCCATGACTACGAAAGGTAATGGTCTGTAGAGATAAATAAAATCGAGAGATGGTGTCAAGATGGCGGTTTCCATTACGTGGGGTACTTGTAGCTCAAAGCGCAGCGGAAGACGTGGCTGTCTCCATCACTGCCGGGCGCTACGCTGGTGAAACGCGTGCATGCCACGACACACGACGCACAGTATACACCACGCAGTCTGTACGTGAGGGCGTCCTCTCACGCCATTTTGCTCCAGTTCCTGTGAATGGAGAGTGGGCAGGGCTGCGCGCCTCTACACATCGCCCTCTCTCTCCCATTTATATCTTTGGTTTGGGCCCACGTGTGTAGTCAATGTGGATGCATCGTAGCAATTGGTCTGCAGTTGATCGTATATATCTAAATACAACACGTTTGAACTCTTTGCTGTTCGCTGAATTACGTCAATTAAAGAAGTGACTCTGGAAGCAGTTATTTGGTGAGTTTGAATAGTATATTGATGTAAAAGGTTTTGTTATGCTTGTTAGCCAGGGGTAGTGAGGACGCAATGTGCTTTGTCAACGCGTTGTCAACGATAGGATACCAATCTCCGCCAAAAGTATCGCAGTATTAGTATCTTCAATCGGTGTATGATTTTTGAATGATTTCCTTGATATTTTGGGGTCGATTGTTAAGTGTCTTGATTGCACTCACTGCTTCATTTGTTCGCTCGCGTGTGTTAAGATAACATATGTATTATTCGACATTTTTAATTACCCACCCTCGATTTGCAACGCGTTATTCTATATCGACAGAAATAACGAAAATAATCAAAATCGTATCATTTCCATGTGACATTGTTGTGGTCAAACAAAAACCCATGTGATAAACAACTTCGATTAGATCAAGATAGTGACGTCAGTGTGTTATTGAAATTAGCATCGTTTCAAAAATATATATAAATAGCATGGTGCACTATAGCCAAAGAGGTATCCATAATATACTGTACTATTACTTGTGGATTTAAATGTTTCCCTTTGCCTTTCTTCTCCCCATGCTAGACTCCAGAGGGCTACGATGAAGTACATCCTGGTGACCGGTGGGGTCATCTCTGGCATCGGTAAAGGAATCATCGCCAGCAGTGTGGGCACGATCCTCAAGTCCTGCGGCCTGCATGTGACCGCCATCAAGATCGACCCGTACATAAACATAGACGCCGGCACTTTCTCCCCATACGAACACGGTGAGCACCAATGAAAGAGCATCTGGCCTTTCAGTACAGGCATGTAATCAACGTTTGTTTCGTGAATGGTTGTAAGCTTGGTTGCCGCGTGGGACAGTCCTGTTGAATGGTAATTGGACTTCATTTATACAGTGCTTCACTAACCAGTGGCCACTCAAAGCGCCTTTAGAATATTGCCTAACATTCACCTATTCATGCACACATTCATACACAGATCGGGGGTGTCAACCATGCAGGGCGAAAGCCAACTCGTCGGGAGCAGTTAGGGTTAGATGTCTCGCTCAGGGACCCTGAGCTAGGAGGAGCAGGGGATCGAACTAGCAACCTTCCGTTTACCGGCCAAACCGCTCTGAGCCACATGCCGCTCCCTGTTCCCGCAGGTGAAGTGTTTGTGCTGGACGACGGGGGCGAGGTGGACCTGGACCTGGGCAACTACGAGCGCTTCCTGGACATCCGGCTGACCAAGGACAACAACCTGACCACTGGCAAGATCTACCAGTCGGTCATCAACAAGGAGCGCAAGGGCGACTACCTGGGCAAGACTGTGCAGGGTATGCCAGCTCCACTGCGGTTTTTGTGACGTGGGCGTGGAGGGAGGGAAATGTAGCAGTACATTTGCACCAACAAATGAAATGGCATGCTTTATGGTACGCTCATGTAGAGGCAGGGGGGAAATAGGGCTCTGTTATGGTTTTGAAATGAAGGTCTTCCCTTCCTTACTGTTTGTGTTGCCCTCTTCACACAGTGGTGCCACACATCACAGATGCCATCCAGGAATGGGTGATGAAACAGGCCAGGGTGCCTGTAGACGACGACGAGGTGGAGCCTCAAGTGTGTGTGATAGAGGTAAGAGACCAGGCCGACCTCAATCATAATTACAGAGAAGCACAACGAAAGCATCCACTTTTCATGTAGCAAGAAGCATATGCAGAGGTATCTTTTCAACAATGGCTGGAGATGGTGGCCGTTTTATGACAATGGGCTCACCCTTAAAGTGATTGTGGTCATTACGTGGAAGGAAGTAACCCTTTGATTCCTGGTGTTTGTGACGGCTCGCAGCTGGGAGGGACCGTTGGAGACATCGAGAGCATGCCCTTCGTCGAGGCCTTCAGACAGTTCCAGTTCAAGGTGAAGAGGGAGAACTTCTGCAACATCCACGTCAGCCTCATACCACAGGTAAGGTGTATTATTGATTTGTCTATATGAAATACATATAAAATCTGTGGCCCCATGTGAGTAGCAATCAGACTATTGTGGTTTTGAGTTTGCATATGTGTTTCCTGACCTGTGATTGGCTGTACCTTTCTCAGCCCAGTACGACCGGGGAGCAGAAAACTAAACCCACACAGAACAGCGTCCGGGAGCTGAGAGGCCTGGGCCTGTCTCCTGATCTGGTACTTGACCTTTTTAGTTTTGCTTGTTGGATTGTTCATGTGATGTTTGTAATAATGTACTGATATAATGTTACTGATGCAATAGCAACACCCAAGTTAAGATGGTACTTCCACAACCCCAGATGGAAAAGATGGGTGTTATAGCAGAAACTACAGGAAAATCAGTAGAAATGAAAGAGTAAAAACGACCCAGATATAATGCACGATAAGTTTGATTTCAATTATTTTCCTAGATCATGTGTCGCTGTGCGAACGCTCTTGAAAACGCAGTCAAAGAGAAGATATCCATGTTTTGCCACGTGGAGCCCGAACAGGTACACACGCGTCCACGCACACACTATGCCCTATGAACTCTGTGGTAGAAACGAGGCCTCAGACGTCGACACCGGCTCCCGTGTTCCTCTTGCAGGTGATCTGCGTGCACGACGTCTCGTCCATCTACAAAGTGCCCCTGCTGCTTGAGGACCAGGGTGTGGTGGGATACTTCAGCCACCGGCTGGACATGCACATAGAGGGGCGGCCTCGGAAAATGCTGGCCAAGTGGAAAGAGATGTCCAACAGGTGGGTGATGAGAAGCGGGGCGTAAGAGTTGTGTTTTTTTGGATTGAGGAGTCTTTCCCCCTGGATGCCCTCACCAAGCAGTGGTTGCGTCGAGGTATGCCATCATTTCACCGAAACGGAGAGTGTGGATGAAATGGACAAGATGGGATGCATGTATCGTTTTGGGTTTCTTATTTTAATGGCGGTGCAAACGTCTGGGGGAAAGTACACTGGTTGGTTGGAGGCCGCTATGTTTGGGTTTTCGGCCTTAAGGCCATCAGTGAGTGCCTCAATTGGTCGAGTTAGTTGCCTTTCATTGCGAATGATAAAGTACAAATGGAGGAAGTGGTGCTCTGGTGCTCTATCCTTCCTGCAGCATGTGCCTCATTTGAATAATTCATTTCAATGCACTTCATTGAGCACCGGTGTCGTGAAGCCACACCACACAATTATTTATACTTTGCCAACTTTTTGGTATTGATGGATTAATCCACATTGTTTCACTTTACACTTCAAAATGTTATAATGATAAAAAAAGGGTCTACAACGGGTCTCCTTTACATGGCGCTCGGCAACATTGGCCAAAGTTTTTCACCTAGCCTACTTCTGGCTAGCATCCCGTTCTCATCCAGTAAAGGGCATTGATGATGTGAGTGCCCTTGTGGAGCTCCTCTCCCAGGCCGTGTGTTCACGTCGGCGCATGTGTGTTGCGTTTCTCCAGGTCTGACAGACTCCTGGAGCACTGCTCCATCGCGCTGGTCGGGAAGTACACCAAGTTCTCCGACTCCTACGCCTCCGTGATCAAAGCTCTGGAGCACTCGGCGCTAGCCATTAGCCACAAGCTTGACGTCAAGGTACAATAGAGCAAAGTCATCCCCTTGTTCTCTTTGTTGGTAATACGATCGCTTTAACCGGTTGTTGGAGATAAGATTGTAATTTCAGATGTGCTTGCATTATAAATCCCAAACGACCAGCCACTGAAACAACCTTTCTTGATTTCCACCTTCTTATCAAGCCCAAGAAAATGTACGCATCCTTCTTATCTGTCGGCAACTTACAACCCTAAAACCTGGAAAATTAATTATGGGCGGTAATTGAATCTACTGTAGTAAATCTCTTTTTGCCATCAAGGAATTACAAATGTGTACAAGCTAGTACTCAAGCACTATGTTAAGTGAAGTTTGAATATCAACATCTGATGAAAGTCACTCAAGTCATGGCTATTCATTCATAATTTGGTTCAAAAAATAGATTTTTTTTTTAACTTCCAATAGATACATTTTTTACTTACATTTCTGAACATATCCAGATCTTTTGTCTCATCTCACATTCTTGTGCTTTGAGTTATTTCTATATTTAGAGGCTGAATGTGCCTAGCTGCACAGTGTCAGCCCTGAACCATCCACACGTCCTTACTGTGTCCCATGTCTCCCCACGGCCCCCAGTACGTGGACTCGGCAGATCTGGAGCCAGGCATGCTCCAGCAAAACCCGGTGAGGTACCACGAAGCCTGGCAGAAACTCTGCATCGCCGAGTAAGTTCCCACTCATCGGGCCAGGGGTCCTTCCCCCCCCTCCCAGCGGGTGGGAAGCCCTCCATGTTTGTCCTAAGTACAGCTCGTCTGGTGTAGTGCGGTGGAATAACGTACGCTCCGCATCTGCAGTGGCATCCTGGTCCCCGGGGGGTTCGGAGTCCGGGGAACAGAGGGCAAGATGCGCGCCATCAACTGGGCTCGAAAGCAGAAGAAACCCTTCCTCGGTACGCGAGACTCCACACTAACACGAAGCACTGTTTTTTATTTGAAGGACAATAGCACATTGAGCCCCATTTCTGGGTTGTCTAGGATGAAATAGAGTGGTTGACACCGAAATTTTGACTATTGATCCTGTCCAGGGTATTTGGCTCTTTTCGAATCGCCCCTGCCTGCTTCAGAATGGCTGGCTACGGGCATTCACAAACCTGTCCTTAAAACAACCCTAAACGTTATTTTTGAGAAATGTGCAACTTACCGAGTGGTTAGTGGTGTTCGTTGATGTTCCAAATCGTCAGCGAACGATGATGATTGGAACATCAAATTTCAGTGTCAACCAATCTATTTCATCCAAGACAGCCAAGAAAGGGGGCTCAATGTGCTAAATACCAGAATTGTCCTTTTAATGTGAAGTTTAATGCAGTAATAGCAAGCCTACCCATCCCTGTGTCCTATAGGGGTGTGCCTTGGAATGCAGTTGGCCGTTTGTGAATTTGCCAGGAATGTTCTTGGCTGGGAAGGTAACACCACCTCTTCCACACCACCATCAATTATTATGGGATGCTTTGTTGCACCAGGCTTATATTGATGAGAACCACTCAACCAATGAAGGCAAAAAGAATGGGAGCGTTTGATTGTCTTATTGATCGATATTGTTTTCCTACCGGTAGTGAATTGAGTGACGTTAATGTAATGTTTGGCACACTGCCTGGTTTTATCAATCAAGCAGAACAATAAGTACGTAGCTGGATCCCTGACTTTTGCATTACTATAACTACATGAGGTCAGCTCTGGCAGTGCTGATGAATGAAGTGGTTCCCTTTCTTTTGGGCTATCTTAATCATATTCATGCTACAGTGATTTTTACTTCTGCAACATCCTAGATGCCAACTCCACGGAATTTTACCCAGAATCGAAACATCCAGTGGTAAGACATGGCTGTAGATGCTAAAATGCTTAAAACCCGTTTGTTATTTTAGCTTTTAATGTTTATGCATTTGTTATTTTAAGGTGATTGACATGCCAGAACACAATCCAGGGCAAATGGGTGGGACCATGAGGCTAGGGAAAAGACGGACCATTTTCAAGACGACCAACAGTGTATTACGTAAGAAGAAACCCCTTCACCTGTTATCTCTATGGAGCACTTCGTCACCCAGCTCCGCTGCTGTGCTTACAATGCTTTCTATCTTTTAGGAAAACTTTATGGAGACGTGGAATACGTCGATGAGAGGCACAGACACCGTTTTGAGGTTTGACTATGTCATTATAAAATGATGGGAAGCAGGGCGACGGTTAGTTTGTCGGCACACCGGAATTCACCTGCCTCTCCCTACCAGGTCAACCCCGAGCTGATAGGACACTTTGAGGAGAAGGGGCTCCGCTTCGTAGGTCAAGATGTGGAAGGAGAACGAATGGAGGTCATAGAACTGGACGGTACGCTTGCCAAGCACCACTTCTGGGATCAAGTGCCTAAACGCGATGCTTAGATGGTCGACTAAACGGCTCTCTCGATTCTAGATCATCCATACTTTGTTGGCGTTCAGTACCACCCTGAGTTCACCTCCCGCCCCATCAAGCCTTCCCCCCCCTACTTTGGTCTGCTGTTGGCCTCCGCTGGCAAGCTGCAGGGCTTCCTCCAGAAAGGCTGCCGTCTCTCTCCAAGGTAACGTCAACGTCTTATCCTGGCAATTAATTTGCAACATAACCATTTTTGGATGGTACGTTTTGAATTTTTGTGACTGAACTCTCAATATGCATTATATTTTCGTGCTATGCAGATTTTTGCGCAGCACATGCTATACTTAAACAATCTATTAGTGGCAAGTCTGGGTATACTGTAATGTTTACAGCATAACCCTGGGTCTTTGTTACAGGGACACATACAGTGATAGAAGTGAGAACAGCTCAGACTCAGAGATATCAGAATTAAAAATGCCGTCTCTTTCACAAGACTAACGTCTCCACCAGGTAAATGATGATCTCCTTTGCCTTGTTAAATACATTTTTGTAAGTTGAAAGTTTGTACCTAAAATATCTAAATGCTAACATGCCTGCTTATTTATAGTCTTGAAAAACATGAGGAAGAAGCCCATGATGTAGAATAGGACACCGCTACCACGCTCCCGGACCGCGACCAAAGTGGATGAAATTGTGCGTTTATTCCATGAACATTGTGCTCTAGACCAATGACTTGGGTAACCGGTAACATCTGAACCAAGCTTGTGCTAATGGAATGACATTTATGTAAATATTCCTATTTGTGGTCAAATTTCATTTTTTCTTTTCCACATTAAAAGTTTTTTTTAATTAATCTGAAGTGTTTTATCTCCAGTATCTGATAGAAAATGGTTTGAGTAAGTATATTTTTTCCTTCAAAGCGAATACTTTGCTGATCTGAAGTTATGTGCAGAAGTTGATTTAACTTCTTAAACTCTGAAGGATTTACCAGGCATTCCATCTTTAACACAGCCTGTTAAGAGGATTGACAGCTTAACAATTGATCATGGGTCACCATAAAATATTTTGGATGCACCGCTTACATTAAGCCCAATGTAGTGGGGGATGAGCACTTCTAGCTGATCATTTGGGTTCTGAAAATTCACTTTGTACTTTATTGGTAACAGTCAAGGATTCAATGTTATGGACTTAACCTGCCTGTTGCAGCCTAAACATCTGAAACCCATGTCCTCACTTCCGGCTAGTACAGGGGTGGAATAGTTACCTAATGGATGTTTAAGGTTTACTGAACCTCCTAGATTTAAAGCACAACTTGTTCATGTATGAACCACAGCTTTGGCATTTTATAATGCACTGCAGAGGTCTAGCTGGAATTGGCCCACTAAAGGAAGTCTTCAAAGGATGCCCACACAGCAGTTGTGTTCCATCCACTAATTGCCTTGGCTGAAGTTATTCTACTTTAAGAAAGTCTTAATATAGGGTTTTCCTTGAAGTAATGTCAGTTTGTTCAGTTTCTGGAAAGTGAAGCAAAGATGAATACATGATTTGTTTTAACGTTGACATTTATTTGAAGCAAAATAGCATCCTCTTTGAACAGGAATCTTCAACAACTTTACACCTCTACTTGGTCCAAGTCCTTCCAAGCAGGTAAGCTTTCACACCTAAAAAGAGAGTTTGCATTAGTGTGGTTTAGAATTTCTCAGCTAAAGCAATTTTTTTTTTAGCGATCTCAGTCCCATATCCGCTAGTTTCATCCAACAGTCTCTAGTAAACTGACTCATCATTGATCAGCTTGCTCATACAAAGCTTTCAAATGGACAATCTTGGAGATTACACCAAACTATGCAACTTTAAAGGACCACTAGGTCCTTCGACAAGATTGCAATATGGCATTATCCCCAAGGTTAGCCTTTAAGTGTTAGTGTGGCACCAGCCTACCTTAAAGTCTAAGCACATCCTGCACCAGCATCCTGATCCAGCTGCCAGCTCAATCTGCATCATGCCTATGAAGACATTACATTAACACCACACAGGTACAGAAAAGGGATCGGCTTTATTTCCAGCATACATGCAATTGTAGGACAGTCATTTGTGCCAATAGTCCATAAGGGCCACAGCTGTCAATAACTACCCATTGGTATCGCAGGCAATTTGGAGGACCATGGACTACATATCAAGGTCCGGTCCGGGGATTAGCATGCCATGTTGCTTCCCTTTGGACTCGCCTGGTGAATAGAATTACCTCTTCTCTTCTCTTATCGAAGCATGTCTCCAAGGAACAGCCATCAGACTTCACCTGGCCCCTGTGAGATAAATGTATTCCGTTAGTTTACAGTGTTAAAAACCCTAAAGGGCGTTTCTCTTGATGGATGTGGCTCAGTTAATAATAACTCATAATTGAGGTTTTTATAACCTCTCAGTGAGGGCAAGTTTGTAATCACAGCCAGGCTTGTTGATAAGCACATGTTCCAGGGCATCTCACCTGCTGGTCATTTAGTCAGCTTATCCATTTTGTCTCCTAATCCATTTTGTCTCCTAGTACAAGAACTATAGGAAATTAAATTCACAATTTAGGGCAATTACATTAATATTTATATTGTTGAAATGTTCTTCCCTTGATGCTGAGACAGCCATTTATAAACTGAACAGCAATCAGTGAAAGAGTTTATATCGGCATCCTCTTGACCACCAAGTGCTACATAAACACAAGGCAGTTCAGTAGGAGCCTGCAGAAGAACTACAACTAGATTTGAACGCTACAAACTTAAGCTCACCTTCAATATACCATTCTGAGTCAGGACAACCCACCAGGGCCCCATCGTTGCAGGCAGGCAACCTGAAGAGGGCAGAAGTTCAAGTTAGGAATTGAAACGCAACGTTAACGCTTGATAAGACTACCACTAAATACTCTACAAGTGGCTCAGAAATAAAATAACTCATAATCAAGACGAATCTTTCAGTGAGGGCAAGTTAGTCATCACAGCCAGCTCAATGAACACCATGCGTCAAGACATTACCTGCGGTCTATGGTCTTCTCTGCAAGTCCCATTCATCCTTGGATCACACATCTGAACGAAAGAAAAGCAATATTGTCAGGTTAGGCAAACATAATCAGTGGCTCAAAACACTCCATTATAAAGACAGTTCAGTAAGGGCTTATGGTTAATGAAATATAAATGGTTAATATCCTTTCCCTTAATGTTGCTATTACAGTTATTTGGTAACTGAACAGCGACCGTCGGTGAAAGTGATGCTTTTGGCCGCCTGTTGACCGCCCTGTGCTACAATAAGCACGAGCGGCTTCGATAGGTGCCGGTTGAACCAACTAGTCTCCGTAACTAGTACCGAGACGATCCATCGTAGCACAGCGCGGAGGAGCATTAACCGGTCATCAGAATTACTACACAACTTCAGGAACAAACTGAAAGTAAGTTCCTTTGTATGAAAGAGTCCGCTTAATAACCGTGATTAGCATGTGCTAATGCTAGATGCCCACTTAACAAGCCTTACAATTAGAACGCATAGGATTGAGTCTCATGAACTAAAAAATAAAATACAGGTTGAACAGTATTCAGATATAAACAAAGCTATCATTTCATTAATGTTGCCATAAATATTAACTTAGGTGCTGTAGGTACTGGGCCTCACCACGTGTCTTAACGGCAAGCCTTTTTCTGGCATGCCACGTTTTACTTAAAATGTACAATTAGTATAGGTTGTAAGAAGAGACAACAGTAGGATCAAGTTGATAAAAACGAATGAAAGTAGTCATATTACAGGCCAAAAGGTATTAAGTTATAATGTCGAACAACACGGTTCACATAGCCATGCACATTCCCCAAGCTAATCGCAGTACATTACCACCTTGGTAGAATTAACTTCCAAACTATTAAGAAAATGAATATAACTTTAACAACATTGGTACAAAATAAATGCTAACGCGCTTACCGTAGGTGACTGCCAACCCAGTAGGAGAACTAGAAGAGAAGAGACTGGTTGACGGTCCGGATGCGTTTATATACTGCTGCGCATTTCTTCATTCCTGTGATTGGCCCATATATTTTTCACATGTTGAAGTGCATGATGGGATATGAAGTACAGGCAGTCATTCAGTGTAGCGCTTTTGTAGGTTGGTTTGGGGTGATCACATTTTTAGTAAAACAGAATAGATATAGATGTTGCATATATATATATATATATACATACTATTTTTCAAGTTATTCAAACGAAATACGAACATTCGGTGTTATTTAACGAACCTCGACCACTCCTGCAGTGACCTATTTCAGAACCATGGAGAGCCCAGGGTTTCAGCGCTTGTTGATCAGTAACGTTAAGACATGAAAGCTTTTGATTTCAGTTGCCCAGCTATTTAATTCCCATCCCCCCCATAGGCATTCGTCTTAAAATACCAATGGGGCTTTCTTTCTCCGCCCGACGTATCATTATTGTTGCAGATTAATAGTATTACTTGTAGTCCGTAAATCTGTCACATGATTGCAGCATCAGCCCGCTCTGGTACCCAAAGCTGGGGCTACAGTTCACCGTCCTTACCAGAGGGAAAGTGGTAGCATTCAGTGGCTTCATGTAAACACAGTGCGTGCCGGGCTTTGTTTCAGTCTCGCTGGGGTACGTTGTTCTAGACATGCAATGGATATTTTGTGGCAATATCAGTTTAGGATCATTTTACTGGGCGACTCCACGGTAGGTAAGTCATCGTTGCTGAAGCGCTTCACGGACGGGATATACAGCGATGTAGCGGATCCCACAGTCGGTGTCGATTTTTACGCTCGCTCGCTTGATATTGAACCAGGGATTAAAATTAAACTTCAGCTTTGGGATACGGCTGGACAGGAACGATTCAGGTAAGATGGAGTAGATATTTATTTTGTGGACGTATCAATGAATTGAATCATAAACCAATAAATTACACGCATCGCTGGCGCGTCCAGCATAGCCAACAAATAAAGGCCTCCTTGGTTGGCTGCAGACTGCTTCAAAATGACCCATATAACGTGATCTATGTTGTTCTATCTTATATTCCTTATTACGCATTTACATCTTTCTACACAGGGTAGGTGGCCACTAAAGAGATCAACATAATTTGCGTGATAGTCTGACCTATTTCAGGATGTCAACACTCTTACTAATCGGGTCGCATCTTCTCATTAATTTACGGATGAAGCAAACCTCATATCAATGATGTTTGCTTCCTTGGTCTCCATAGACTTTTTAAGGCAGCTGTTACTACAATAACCGAGATAACGTTGAAAAATAAGTGTATGATGTAACCAGGGAGCTTTGCAATACATAATCGAAAGCATCAATGATTTTTGTGTCTACTAGGCCCAGCTGTCTACATTCATAAAACAACAGTCCTCGTCTAGAAATGCAGCCTTTAGATCTGCTATTTCTCTTTCGAGATTGTTCCTGTATGTACTGTCTGTGCTGCCCTAGATTCAGTCTTCTTTCAGACTAAACGGGTCATCCTTGAAAAGCGTTTGCCTTGACTTCTACATCTACTTCTAATACATTGTTTTGCAGTGTGACAGGTTTTCTCTCTTCAAGTGTAGATCCACTTTTTAGATCCTCATTTTCCTTTCAACCACAAGCTTCTAAGATGCTTGCTAGGCTGGTAATACCCTGCAGTCTGCAACAGGTCCGACCCAGGGGCGTTGCTAGACATAAAGCTTGACTGGGACTTCCCATTACTTAATCAAACAAACTTACTTTGCTTGCACTATTACTGCCACTGCCATACTGCTGCAGCTGCAAAAATTTTCAACGAGGCATAAAAGTCCTATCCTGCATATGCAAATGATAACAAATCCTGACTCAATTCATTAAATTATTGCACATTTGCATTCTTCTTCATTCCACAAGTATACAAATAAACAATAATTTCTTGCCTTGAGTCAACCATTTAAAATATTAAGTATACACCAAGATTTAAGGTTTGGTTCAGAGTTGGTCAAACACAAACTCTGGGTCGGGTTAATTTTTTTAAAATTATTAAGCTGCATTCTATTTTTCAACTTCATCTAAGTGGTCAATCACTTGACTGTGAATCGACTTCCTTCCTTCTTCCCCCTCAACCAACAACACAGCAAAATGGTGAAGCCTGTCATGTCCCATCGGCCCCCTCAGACAAGTGCCGAGCCCTCTCAGCACTCTGAACGACCGGCCCCCAAGGTGACCCACTTTGGGTCCCTTCAAATTATCAAACCTCCATCCTGATTTGTGTTGAGCAAGCCGATAAGACGGATCGCTGCGTCCTGTGTGCGGCCAAGTGTACTTCAAAGTCAACCCTGTATATAAAACCCCCATGCTGCCGGACCATCTCTCACACACAGCTTCCCCCCTTTTCTCACCCAAAACAGGTCCATCACCACCTCCTACTACCGCAATTCCGTGGGCGGCCTGCTGGTGTTCGACCTTACCAACCGCAAGACCTTCGAGCACGTGCGGGAGTGGCACAAGGAGGTGAGCGAGCACATCCTGCCCCACCACATGGTCTTCATCCTGATCGGCCACAAGAGCGACCTGGCGTCGGACCGCAAGGTGAGCCGCGATGAGGCCGAGCGGCTGGCGGGCGACCTGGGCATCCGCTACGTGGAGACCTCGGCCAAGTGCAACGTCAACGTGGACCGCGCCTTCGAGCTGCTGACGCGGGACATCTACGAGCTGATGAAGATGGGCGAGATTGTGACGCGGGACGGCTGGGACGGCGTGAAGAGCGGCCTCACCGCCAAGGTGCTCTACCCCAGCGAGGACGACGACGGGGTAGAGCTGGCCGCCGCCACCGCCGAAAGGGGCTGCAATTGCTGACCGCGTCCACGACCAGGCGGGCGCCGTCCCCTCCACCACCACCACCACCACCACCACCACCACCACCACCACCACGTCCTGCCCCACCGACCTCCCCGCCTCACCCTGGTTGTATCCCAAATATCCTGGTTTCAAACTCATCAACCCTTTTCCTCCAAAAGAGGAAGCAAGTTGCCTTCATTCAAACTCACACACACTAACATACACACACACACACACACACACACACACACACACACATACACACATCTTGGTGTCTCTGCAATAGTCCCGCCAGATACTACCTACTCTGAGGCCCTCCATCTTATGTGCACTGCTTTTATTTTTGATAACTGTGAATGTATTTATTATTTTTTTGATGAGGACGGGGTGGTGGGGCAAGTCATCCCATCCTGATGGGCATCCGATTGAGCGTCTCGTCACGTGTGTGTCTTGGTAATCAATCTGGTATGACAGCGAACCAGACAGCTCTTGCTTTGCACTGGTCAGAATTGTAAGACCTAGCGTAGCCTTGACCCCATTTGACACAAATGGGGTTAACGGACTACGATAAAGGCACTATTGTGGGTTTCTGAATAGTTGAGTTCCATTCGTCCAAGGCTTTGTATACATATTCTATCGACCGCAAATAATGAGTAAGAATAAGGAAATTATTATATGCCAGTTTAAAAGGTTAAATAGATACATTTGATGGTGTGCACGTACAGACACAGTGCACGTTAAGACACTAAATGTCAACGTGATATGAGTTTGGTGTGATCGTTTCGCTTGTGTAAAACTGTTGCGTGCACTCATGCCAAAAAGGACTGAAACCTTTAACAATATTTGTGAATAGATCAGGTCATGTTTTGTAAAACATATTTATATTATTTCTAGTGGAAGTATATGTTGATGTAGATCGTTGTTAGGCCGTAGCTAGTTGCCACTAAGCATTTGTTACGTTATGATGTCTCATCATCAGGGGATACAAGATGTACAATAGAAATCTACTAGATTCTCCACCTCCTGTGGCAAATCTCCATCTATAAAGGCAAAACTATAGTGACTGGTTCCTTATGTCAGTTCTCGTAGACTTCACAAGGGTTTAGAATTTGTCAACATTTTATTGACTTTACCCAGCTTTAATGCTGTGCTTGTGCATAGAGTCATACAGGAAACAGAGAATAGAGGCGAGGCTTTAGTATTTAGCGACCTGCCCCCAAATGTTTGGTGTGACATTCTTCCACTGTATACTTGGTAAGCTTTGGTGGCGAACCAGGCTGTACCGTGTGTAGTCAAATAGTTCACTCTTTACCGACATAGCCACCTGACATCAGTGTACCTATACCTTGTAACATATTACATCAATAAATGTGCTTCTGGGCCATGTATATCAGGTCATAATGCGTTGCTTCCAATTACAATAACTTATGTACAATTTTGGGAGATATACATAAGGCCACGTGTCAAGACATGGTACTTTTTTGTAAGGTGTGCCCATCGATTATTATACAATAATCAGCTATTAATATGCTGCCATATATACAATGGCTGAAAGGTCAGCTTTTCTCTTCTAATCTAGTCTTTGACCAGCAGGCCAATAGAAACACGCGTGGTTACAGTACACAATTGGATATATATAAAATACAGCTTTTATGTGATGCTTTGACTTATAATTATTATTATTATATTAAGATATTATTTGTTGGTTGAACATGGCTTATGAACCCAAAAAAGCCTTTTCCAGCATAATTTTCCCTTTATAGATGAAATGATTCACCTCTCTCCTATTCTTCCCCTACATATGTCAGTGCAACTATGCTGCTAACAGAATGCATCCTAATTTGTAGATTGCTTAATAAAGTGAGTAGGTCAGAGAGCAAATGAGTGATTCAACTAGTAGTGTAGATACGTGATAAGGTTCACTCAGCCTAACACTGTTTTTTTGGGAGACAATCATGTATCAACCTTCAATTTTCCAACTCATGTTTTGACCTTTAATGTAAGGATTCTATGTGTATTTAATTAGGTATTTATGTCTTTCTTGAGATGCCCAGACTAATTTTGTGTAGAAGTTGACTTTTCTAGCATTTGAATTATGTGAAACATTTGAAACAATGTCAAAGACTCACTGTGTTAATCTTTGTTTTGTTTAGTATTCTTTGTGAACGGTGTGTTACCGCCTGGCCTATGTTATTTTCAATGGTAATATATGGCTGTGCCGTTGCTTGACTTCTCTCTGTGACATGCCTTCCATCCACAGCATGATATCTAAGCCAAAACTCGAGTCCACTGTAGGATTATTTTAAAACAGAGGAAGATAATTCATTCGTTATTTGCTGTAAAGGCACCGGTCAAAGATTATCATTATGAACTCTTAAAATCTGATGTCTTAATCTTTAGGTTGTTGCAAAACGTTCTGGCTACAATACTACTGATTTAATATTGATGCTGATGATTACCCCTACAGCCCTAACACATTTAATCTCCCTGATCACCAATTTTCAAATGACATTCCACCGTCGGCTAGTGGAATTGTACAACATCTGAAACGTTAGGGATTATCAAAATATCTAAGAGCATCTTTGCTGCGAGACTATGCTTTTTCTCATTACCAATGACACATTTCACCGTTTTTAATAAATGTGATTTATTTTAAACTTTGTAGGTTTATCTGCCTTTTGTACTGTATTGACTTGTAAAAAATAACGAACCTACTTCTTGGGTTCTGGCGCCCTCTTTTGATAAAGGAATAGTATGACCCTCATCCTGCATAAATACCTACATATGAAAACTTATATAAATATAATGTTACAGTTTAATATAAAGTTATATATAGCTTGTGTTTAAGACAACCAGTCCAAATTATATTGACTATAATAGTAATATACTGCCAATGTACGACCATTGGGAGGATACCCAGACGTCGGATTGGTCTCTCTATTTACCCACAAGGCCTTGCAGTAGACAAATACGAATCTAGTTGATTTTAAAATCTATCTGAGGTCAATTACTATCGTTGATATCATATATCAAAAAATCCCGAGGCATGAAGAACGATAAATATATATATATATATATATATATATATTTTTTAAAACCCGGACTCTAGATGATGTGCACTCCCGTCGGTATAGTGGCTCAGGGCGTTCTTCAGTAAAAAGGGCTTCTGCTGTGAATGGCACAGGGAGGGTGGGGGCAAACCACCCCCCTTGCGGAATCGATATCAAGAGATTTCGGAAGCACAATTTTTAAAACCCGGGGCTGCTAGTGATCGTTATCCTGGCGCCCCAATAAAGCTGTTTAAAGAAAATAAATTGGATGTTCCGGGCACTCCACAAGCAGCTACGTACTTTAGTAAAAATGAACCGAGAATCGTATTGCACGGCTATGTACTCAGACACATCGGTGAGAGTAGCATAGACCAGTGACAACAGCAACACGTTGCACTCGTGTGCAACGAATTATTATAGAAAATATTTCCCATTTAACTATTTAAAATGTATTCAACATTGGTTAAATACGATAGTACCGATGTGTCTTTGATGCAACAGTAAAGCGCCCTCGTTTCGGGGAAATGTGCACAGTTGCGTTAGCGTCCTCGCAGCCTTTGAATGTGAAAACAAGCGAGCACTGTCGAGCAGGAAGTGTATGTCCTCCGTGTGCGCATGCTCTGCAGTTCTTCAGAATGTAGGGATGTATTTCGCTTCTTAAACGGTAAGGATAAATTAATCGGTCGTAAATTCATCACTTGTTGACATAGATTCGGACATAGACGCGGTTTCTGTGTCCGAAACGGCTCGTTTTGGACTCTAAACCTGAGCGGTTTAGGCGTCCAGTCAGCCGAGCCCAGAATGGCGGGGCCGTGCCGTCGTCGCGCCGTTGTTTGCCGTACGTGCTGCCGCACAGGGAGACGTCATTTTGAGGGGGAGCGGAGAATAAAAATGCAGACTACGAAGGGACGCACGATCCCAGAGACAAGTGGCACGTAATCGTCACGCTGTAAATGCAAACTTTGCCGTCGCTTGAAGTAGTCCAGTGCGTAATGTGGAAAACGCTCCTTCGTTTTTAACACACTACGCCCTGGTGTTAATAGTAATGGCTACCGTCAAGTCTGGGGACTGTGTGCTGCAGAAGGCGGCTGTGTATTACTTGTGCCTAAATGAACGCGCGGTTTGCTCCGATAAACTTAGAACGATGACTTTTATTTGTGTGCGGACTGGTCCCGTTAGGTGCTTAACATGCATACATCCCCTACTTGTTGTCTGTCTTCATTCCTCATGTACATAGCAGAATATATAACATGGGACAGCCGGTTAACGGATTATCAAACGGTATAGTTACATGCGGTTATTGCTGTATTATGTTATAAAAACAGGTCGGATCGCAGAAGGTCTGGCTCGCTATGTGGACAACCACAACCCGATTTGAAGTAAATAACGTTCACTTATTAGAGGCATGACTTAATATTACGAATGATTAAATCTGGCCA
Source organism: Pollachius pollachius (assembly GCF_949987615.1). Classification (NCBI taxonomy): domain Eukaryota; kingdom Metazoa; phylum Chordata; class Actinopteri; order Gadiformes; family Gadidae; genus Pollachius; species Pollachius pollachius. The sequence goes on along the minus strand of NC_136946.1, from coordinate 9,232,393 downwards.
TATGCCAGTGGTATGTATTAAAAACACCGATTGTTATGCTGTCTGTCTGTTGAGTTCAGCCATGTGTTGTCGTATGACGCATCAAACTGACTAGCGACCTGAGTAAACACAACAACATCCATATTTGCTACAGTGTGTACAGTGCGGGGCGATAGATGGCGACCACCGGCGAGGTCACCATGTCCATGGGAGAGGTGGTGGTGGTGAAGACCACAGAGGATGAGGGCGACGCCGATGACCCCAACAAGACCCAGGTCATCCTACAGCTGCAGCCCATAACATCTGGGTAGGGAGCTACAGCTATTTATTCAAAGGCTATATACTATATTTATATATAAAATTGTAGTATTGTTTTAAATTTTAGCACTTTTTTTATTGCAGTCGTCTGTCCAATAGAAAAAGGATTTCATTTGAACACACAGTTGTGAAAACCACCTTATTTCAGTAAAGTAATATCATTAATGATATCTTCTATGGGAAACAACGAATATCATGCTAACAATAAGCAAGTATTGAACGGTATCTATATATATTATATTATATCCGTGTCCAATAGAATGACCTACAGATAACAATTGAATGCACTGTTTTGAACACCACCTTATTTTAAAATTATAATCATTATAGATATCCTGTATGTGAAAGCACACATTTCATGCTAACATTAAGCAAGTATTGAAAACGTTTTCTATATATATATATATATATATTATATTGAGTATGTATGATATTGTCAATGAGCACACTTTATTTTCCAGTGATGAGTCGGGAGAAACAGATGCTGCCGTTATGACGGTCGAAGCACTTCCAGGTGAGAACGCGAAACTTAACGGCTCAGAGTCGACCAATGTATGAACACGGGTCCTCTCTGATGTTTAAACTACCTGTGGCTGCCCTGCTTGTGTGTGTGTTGGTGTTTTCTTCACGGAAGAACAAACGTCGGTGGACGGGGAGGAGATGGAGCTGGGCTATCCCATCACCTGCGGGGACAGCAAAGCCGTGCTGCTGGTCAAGAAGTTTGTGTGTCCGGGTATCAACGTGAAATGTGTCAAGGTGTGTGTATGGTCCCTCAAAGCAAAACACAACACAACTTATAGATTTATTACCCAATGAGTACTTTGTTCCTCAAGACAATGCTGTTACCTGGACATCTTAGAAGAGCAGATGATATTTCCTGTAAGTGTTGAACCAGTCATGAAGGTTCCTATTCCCTCATAGAACGCCTGCAACAGGTTAACACAGAGCCACCTGATGGGACTAGGGTATTTTGTCCCTTTCGCACCATGCAATGAACTCTTGATGGTTCTGATCACATTCCTTATACTTTGTTCGATGTATATATACACACACACACCCTCTTCCAGGATTATTAGTTGGAAATGAAACAACCAAAACCTCTCTTTAGTATGAAGACCAGTTGTTGGGCCAATCATAACCTCTCTTTAGTATGAAGACCAGGTTTTAATCAAATCATAACCTCCCTTTTAGTATGAAGACCAGCTGATCAGCCCCAAGCAGTTTGTGCATATCTCCGGGAAGGCCACTCTGAAGGACTGGAAGCGAGCCATCCGGATGGGAGGGGTCATGTTAAGGTGAGGAGACGCTCTACCATAAGAGATGTTAAGCTTCTCCTGTGTGCTGCATTTCATGTACACAACCTTAAGCATTGAGTTTTGTGTTGCTTCGCCTGTCATCGAATAACACTGTCGGTTGAGTAAAATGATATAATGTCACAACTGCAACAGGAACATAGCTCATCCCTCACATAACTCACATCCGTTATGAGCTATATTAGTTATGAGCAGTGAATGATATAGTAAACATTAACAGTAGCGCGTGTCAATGTTTACCGTGATGTTTACGATCTCCTCAAGGATATGGTCGGTCATGAATGCCAAGTTGGCGTGAGATCTCTGCTTCCTACTGTAGGGATGAGTGCTCAGGGAGCTGTGTTGCAAGTGTACAAGGAGTTCTATGTGCAGCCAAATACATATAAACGTCACAGCTAATACCCGTTTCCCCCCACACTTTAATGAAGCAATAGCTTCCTCTGTGCCCCTCCAACGCGTCATTATCAGGACAGCTTTTACATTTTGTTGTTTTGGTTCTGGATGATGCTTCTGGCAAGGCCGAGTTGAAGTAAGTTTGCAAACTTATTTCATTTGAAATGCAGATTCCCTCACAAAAAAATGCCCGCCACAGCCTGGTGATGTTCTCTCCAAAACATCTCTGGGCTATTTCTACTTTGAAAGTCTTCTTGATCCCCTTCACCCCTCATCGCTCTCCAATTCTACTGCTGGGTCTGCGTGGGCTAAAGTCCTGAACACATGACGCTAGTATTGGTCACGCACTGCAAGGCTGGCATTAAACTACGAAAAGGTGTCTGATATTTAAAACATGCACATGGCTTTAAATTGTACATTTTGTTTTTCTTTTTGTTTTTGCCCACTCGGTGGAGTTAATGGTTCATGCTTTGTCATCGCGTGTCATCGAGTGTCGAGTGGAAACATAAGTGTTGTGACAAGGCTTGCAATCTTCACACTGCTTGTAGGCCTAAGGGCGGGTGTGTGTGTGTGTGTGTGTGTGTATGTGTGTGTGTGTGTTTTTTATCGTTGGATGCAGCATATTTTGTTTTACAGAGCATGTCAGTGATTCATCTTCAGTTTCTGTCTGTATGTCTGTCAGTTTTTCTAATCCATCCGTTAAAAAAAGGTAAAGTCACCTAGCTTGTATTTCTTTATCCGCTGACGGTTGATACGTATGACAAACAACACGGTTTATTTGTGGCCTTCTTATAATGGGAAAGAAGGTCAGGGATGAGTGCTGTGTGCAATCTTCTTATATTGTTTGAAATCGTTTAAGTATCGAAGTTAACAGGCCGTAACAAACATGCCCACAGTACGCCAACATCTCCACTGAAGTCCCAGTAGCTTCATGAGGCCCTACAATCGTAAAAATAGATTATAATTCCATAATTAGCCTCCTGCTCCCTCTCCATGTTTGTAAATCGAGTCATGAATGAGGAACAATAGACAATTTTCACAGAGGTCACATGGTCGAACACATATTTTTGGGTCTGCTCTTTTTATGTACCAGAGCACGGAGTACTACTGAGTACAATTGCCAACCTCCATGCCTACCGACTCAGTGCTCTACCTCATACACTGCTATAACTGTCCACGTTTAGAAGATCATGTATCACACCAATCACTAACAAATGCAACGCTCTCTAAAGGCTTAGTTATGGTTCCACGTCGACGCAACACAAGGGGGGTTTACGGACCCATTATGTCCTTGCGGACCATCCTTGCGTCCACCGAACCTTGCGTCGAGGCGACCACAGCAAGGGCTTTGATTGGCCCAGTCACTTAAACCCGACGCAGAACCAAAACAGGTTCACGACCGCGTCGAAGCGTCTCGTGGTCATTGCGTTGCGTTGACTTGGAACCATTTTTGAGCCTTTAGAATTCGTGCAACATAAGGGACATTTGGGATGTCAGCTTGGATTAAGATAAAGAACTGGGTAACCCCAAATCCCTGTTTCAATATCGTAGCATTTGTTCATCCTCATGTCTCCAGGAAGATGATGGACTCGGGCCAGCTGGACTTCTACCAGCACGGCACCCTGTGCACCAACACGTGCCGCAGCACCAAGTTCGACCTGCTCATCAACAACACGCGCTTCCCCCCCGACGGCAGTGGGCTGACCACGCCCACCTCCTCCCAAGGTGAGGCCGCCTCCCCCTCTCTGACCAAACCCACACTACACCGACCGCCCGAGGGGCATGGCTGGTCGTGTGTGTGATCATCGTGTCCGCATCCGTCACCGTTTTATTTAACAGGAAAAGGAATGAGGTGTTTGATTTTTGTTACTTAATCACCTCACACTTAATGTATGTATAGCCAAGACATGCATATATCACATAGTGTAGTTGTGATATGTAATGTACGTTATCCATGTATATTTACATTCATTGCTAACGAGCTCCTAGCGCAGGCTGGTAGGGAGAACACACAAGCCGGGGGTTGGTGGACATCAAATGCAAAACTCAGCTAAGCTATGGATTTTCGTTATTCAACAGGTTATTCAACGTTATTCATCGGATTTGTTTATCATGGGAAATATCCCAAGTAAATTAGGATGGTTTTGTATGTTTCAAAAACTGCCTAATTTAAAATCTATCTGTCAATTGCTATCATTGATATTTTAAACGTTGACATTATTTAACTTTGAACAAATCCTAAGGCATGCGTAACGATATATATATATTTTAAAACCCTGACTCTAGATGATGTGCACTCCCGTCGGTATAGCGGCTCAGGACGTACTTCAGTAAAAAGGGCTTCTGCTGTGAATGGCACAGGGAGGGTGGGGGCAAACCACCCCCCCTGCGGAATCGATATCAAAAGATTTCGGAAGCACAATTTTTAAAAACCGGGGCTGCTAGTGATCGTCATCCTGGCGCCCCAAAAAGCTGTATAAAGAAATCTAAAACATATATATGGAGGCACACCAAAAGCAACTACGTACTGTAGTTAGAATTTACTAAGAATCGTTTACTTTTCCAGATAGAATGGCGAGACTGGAGGATAAGGATTATTTGAGCATTTAAAGATTAACTTAAACGACTTATAGTGCATATATGTGTATTGATACACGTAATTGGTTGCATCGACCATGATTCAGCGTTTTGAAGTTATGAAGCCCGATTGGTATGTATTATTTGATTAAACTTTAGAAAATAAAAAGATTGCGCTAGATATCATTAGAGCTGATCACTGTTCAATTAATGTTCAAGCAAAATGTGCTGAGAACATAATCCTTGATCTATATATATGTGATAGAGACCTTTGAGAAAATAGAGAAAATAAATGCCACCTTCATTTAAAAATTCGGAACGTCTTATATTTGCAAAACAGCAAACCTCCCCACACGGTTAGATTGAGACGGGGTTCAGCGGTCACCAGTCAGGCCTTCAGTGAACCAGCATAACCCTCTTCTCCCTCCACTAACCATACATTCACACTACATGCGTCCGTCGACGGATCTCATTGACTTTGCATGGGGCGGTCTCGAAATGCATTTTGGGTCCGTCCGTTCTGTCGTCATGAAAAACGAAATGTTCAACTTTTCAGGCAGCGACGGATCCGTCAGCCAATCACATTGCGTTATGCAAATATACGCAAGTACAGTGTCCAATGAAATCGCCTTTGTAATACAACCCGGGCAAACACATGGATACGTCAAAAAGACCCCATACGTTGACGGACGGGGGTAGTGCTAATGTAACGTAACGGTGTGTCTGGTCTGCTCACCGCCCGCAGCCCAGGTGGTCCTGGGGAACGGGGCGGGGGGAGAGGACGGGACGGAGACCCTGACCGGGAAGATGGACTGGAGCTCGGTGGGATCGGACTCCTCGGACAAGAGGGACGCCGGGGAACTCTCAGGTAAGAACCAGGAACCCACAGAGAACCAGGAACACTCAGGGAACCAGGAACCCACAGGGAACCAGGAACCCACAGGGAACCAGGAACACACAGAGAACCAGGAACACACAGAGAACCAGGAACCCACAGAGAACCAGGAACCCACAGGGAACGAGGAACACACAGAGAACCAGGAACACACAGGGAACCAGGAACACACAGGGAACCAGGAACCCACAGGGAACCAGGAACACACAGAGAACCAGGAACACACAGAGAACCAGGAACCCACAGAGAACCAGGAACACACAGAGAACCAGGAACACACAGAGAACCAGGAACCCACAGAGAACCAGGAACCCACAGGGAACCAGGAACACACAGAGAACCAGGAACCCACAGGGAACCAGGAACCCACAGGGAACCAGGAACACACAGGGAACCAGGAACCCACAGGGAACCAGGAACACACAGAGAACCAGGAACACACAGAGAACCAGGAACCCACAGAGAACCAGGAACACACAGGGAACCAGGAACACACAGGGAACCAGGAACACACAGGGAACCAGCAACACAAAGGGAACCAGGAACACACAGGGAACCAGGAACACACAGAGAACAAGGAACACACAGGGAACCTGGAAAATTAAGAGAACCAGGGTTCCACAGAGCCTCATTGCAGAGTAGTAAGCTTTGATTTCTGTCTAGGATATAAAGTAAAAGCGAAGATATCTAGAAAAGATACAGAATATTTATTTAAAGTATAAACTAATTTGGCTGATCTGCCTGTCACAACAAGAGCCCCAGCCATCCTGGGCCTTCACTCAGACGAGCACTGTGATTTGTATTTGACAAGAAGCTAATTAATATTCATGCACGCCAGGAGCAAAAATCCATCTCATTCTGTAGTAAAACAAGGCCATAATGTGCAGCCTAATTACCAAGTGTTTAAACAGAGGATACCTTCTCCCGAGTGAATGTTTTCAACCTTAAATCATTCGAGTTGTGCAACATGATATATTGTAGGGCTGCTCGATTCTGGAGAAAATCCTAATCACGATTATTATGGTCAATATTTTAATCACGATTATACAAACGATTATTTTGAGTTTGAAACATGATGCATTTATTCAGGCTTTCTCTCCAAAAAAACATTTCCCATTCAAAACTACACAAAAGTTTGGTATAGAAAATCTTAAAATTGAAAAGAATGTACAAATATGTATCCAGTTCTTCTGCAGTCACTATAAACATTTAATGAATAAAATAAATATCCTTTTTTTTTTTTTTTTTCCCTTCAACTCGATTCAATTACTTTGGAGATCGTTTGTCCCAAAAGTCGAATTCACCATAAAATTCTTTTTTATTAATTGCACAGCCCTAATACATTGTCAAAACCCCTTCCCCTTTTGACCAACGTATTCCCACTGAATCCTCCACACTGCTGCTGTCCCCCACAGAGGAGACGCTGAGCTTCTGGAAGGGCATCGCCGACGTGGGCCTGCTCGGGGAGGTGGTGGGCAACATCACCACGGAGCTGCTGGGCCTGCTGAACGGGGTGCAGCAGGCCGGGGACCAGGCCCCCATGCAAGACGCTGGTGAGTGGGGCCGACCGGGGGGCTTAGGGAACACCGGTCGGCTACGTGAGGGAGCACAGGTCACAGGGATCGCCGAGGGGCCCAAGACGGGAGTGGAACATGGCGGGGAAGTCAGTGGGTCACGGGGTGGGTGCCTGACGTCCCGTCATGATCACAGTGGACACGCTAAAAGAGAGACCGTATTACGGTGAGATGGGGCAGAGTAGACACGTTAAAGAGAGACCGTATTACGGTGAGATGGGGCAGAGTAGACACGTTAAAGAGAGACCGTATTACGGTGAGATGGGGCAGAGTAGACACGTTAAAGAGAGACCGTATTACAGTGAGATGAGGCAGGATGGACACATTAAAGAGAGACAGTATTTTGATGAGAGGGACAGAGGGGACACGCTAAAAGAGAGACCGCCTTATGACGAGAGGGACAGAGAGGACATGCTAAAAGAGAGTCAGCCTTATGATGAGAGGGACAGAGGGGACACACTAAAGAAGAGAGACAGCGTTATGGTGAGATGGAAGGTGGAAAAGGAGCGTGTAGGAGACCTTTATCCAGTAGCTATTGGCAGCAGGGTAGGCTCCGGCTGTGGAGGACAGGAGGGCTTTGCTGTGAGCTGAGGAACACTTGAAGGAGAGTGTGAAGAAAATGGGTTTCTAGTCTGAATGTGAACAGAGACGGCCTCCCTGGTACAGTCGGAAGACCACAGAGAGGGCCTCGATGAGAGAGGGCCTCGATGAGAGAGGGCCTCGATGAGAGAGGGCCTCGATCAGAGAGGGCCTCGATCAGAGAGGGCCTCGATGAGAGAGGGCCTCGATCAGAGAGGGCCTCGATCAGAGAGGGCCTCGATCAGAGAGGGCCTCGATCAGAGCGGGCCCTGCCTCCTGCTGCAGGGGTCGACCTGGGTGGAGCGACAGGTGGCCAGATTCTATCGCTTTAGATTACTGCCGTGTAATTGAAAGTGTTCCAGCGCTCTCGGGGAAACCCAGGTGAATTAAAGGGGATTGAATCCACCTACAGTAGATTAAACTATCACCTATGGTGATAGTTTAATCTACTGTAGGTCCCTGAAAGAGAGACCGTATTGTGGGGAGAGGGGACAGAATGGACCCACTGAAAGAGAGACAGTATTATGTTGAGATGAGGCATATGGAACACACTGAAAGAGAGGCTCTATTATGGTGTGATGGGGCAGGGTTGACACTGAAAGAGAGACTATTATGGTTAGATGGGGCAAATTGGACCCACTCAAAGACACGTATTTTGGTGAGATGGGGGCAAAATGGACCAACTGAAAGAGAGACAGTTTTATGGGGAAAAATGGACCCACTGAAAGAGATACAGTATTATGGTTAGATGGGGCAGGGTCGACACACTGAAAGAGAGACAGTATTATGGTGAGATGGGTAAAGTAGGACCCACTGAAAGAGAGACTGTATAATGGAGAGATAGGGCAGAGGGGACACACTAAAAAAGAGTTTAAACACAGCTGTTCAACCAAGAGGATGAACAGCTGTGTTAATTGACGCTATTGATTATTAATCCACATTATTGATTATGCAGTTATGTTTTAGTGCTGTCCTCTTCAAATGTACATCTGTGGGGTACTGGCAATCGTTTTTTGAAACAAAAGCATTAAAATCTCTTGGCCTAAAGCGGAGCTACCTTGTGATTGATTGCCACACTGATCCCAGATTCCTGTCTGGTAGAGGTGGCAGTGCTCAGCAACCTGGCCCAGGTCTTCGGGCTGCTGGACTCAGTCAAGAAGATCCTGGAGAGGAAGAGGGAGCAGACGGACCCCAGCCAGGAGCAGGTCATCACCGCGCTCGCCAGTGAGTAGACCCCAGCCTGATACGTCTCATACAGCCCCCCTGCCCAGCCATGGTGTTTCTCGTTCCTGGAGTGAAGCAGCAATGTGAAGGCAGATTGGTTTGGTTTTCGTTGAAATGAAAATGCAAAGCAGATGTGGATTTGTATGGCATTTAATGCTTTTTGCCTGCGACAGTAAAAAACAAATAAAAATGAGCTTACTGGTTTGCATCTTTCCGGATTATCGATGCAACCAATGAGGATATTTGCATACTGTTTCAATATCTGACATTAAGAGTTAGGCAGTTGTATTTGTCCTCGACCACTAGCCTCCCCCCTGCCATTATACCAGGGTAGAAACTATTACCCGTCCCCGATACTCTCCTCTTTGTCTCTTTCTGAACTGATGCTGAAGTTAACCTGAAACTGGTGAAGGTTCGTAGTTGAGCAGTCAAACCGTAACCCTGGCTAACACTACTAATCCTCCAAAACGACCGGGTTCAGCCATTATGGTCGGAAAACTGCTCCATCCAGTCTTTTGAAACGCTCACGCCTCTGCCCCCCCATCCCCCCAGGCCTGGAGCAGCAGCTGGAGGAGCAGAGGAAGCAGACGCCGTTGCGCGCGCTGCTCTCCAGCCCGCCGGCCGGCCGCTGCAAGACGACGGCCACGCCGTCGCGGCGGCCGGCGGCGGCCAAGCGGCCCCGCCTCCAGCGGCCCGCCTCCACCTCCACATTGCTGGCCTCGCCGCTGGCCGCCGCCGCCCAGCAGCAGCAGCACGCCGCCCTGGCGCCGCAGCAGTTCACGCTGCTGTCGCCCGTGTCGTCGGCGCTGGGGCAGCCCTTCACCGTGGCGGGCCTGCCGGGCCTCACTGCCCTGGGCCCCGCCTCCTCGTCCGCCGCCAACACGGTCACCCTGCTGCCCGCCGGCGCCCAGGTGTTCACGCGCTACGTGGTGGCGGGCGCCGACGGCAAGACGTCGGAGACCTTCACGCTGCACCCCTCGTCGGGGCTCACCCTGGTGGGCGCGGCGGGCGGCGGCGGGGACGGCGGCGGCTGCCAGCAGTTTGGCGCCCTGCTCAGCCCCATGGAGCTGGTGCAGCTCAGCCAGCAGGCCGGCGTGGGCGTGGGCGGCGGCGGCGTCTCCGCGGAGGTGCTGGTGCAGCAGCAGGAGGTGATGGAGGCCGGGGAGGGGGAGGAGGAGGAAGGGGGGGAGGAGGAGGAGGAGGGGTTGGAGGTGGTGGAGGTGACGGGACACGAGCAGCACGCGGTCATCGAGATCAACCCGGCGCCGGTGGAGCAGGCGGACGGCGTGGGGGTGATGGAGCTGCAGCTGAGCGGGGAGGTGGGGGGCGAGGGCGCCACGGTGGTGGTGGAGGGGGCGGGCGGGCACCACCACCACCACCACCACCACCACGCACAGACGGGCGCCATGCAGGGGCTGCACTTGGACGCCAACGGGCAGCTGGCCGGGATGCACATAGTGGTGATAGAGGACAGCAGCACTCAGGGAGAAACTAAGATCCAATGAGAGAGACATGCAGACAACCCCCCCTTCCTCCGCACACACACACACACACACACACACACACACACACACACACACACACACAGACACACAGACACACACACACACACACACACACACTCATATGCACACTCACACACACACACATACAAACACACACACACGCTCACACTCATACGCACACACACACACCCCTACTTACTCCTAAACGCAGGGAGAGTGAGCCTGGACCTGTGATGCCCCCCAAGTACCCCGACATACCGTTCACTGCCTTGGCCGTGACCAAGCACTAATCAATTCCTGCCGTGACCAAGCACTAATCAATTCCTTTTTGTTATGTTATTGTTCATTTTCATTACGTCTGTCCAACGCAGTATTTTAATGATTCACACGAGGATCGCCACAGCCCACCGGATAAACTTGGAGTTTCTGTTTCTTATTAGTTCATAATATCATTTTTTGCCATCCCCCTCAAGGACGAGAAAGTCCAGCGACAACTGTTTGCCATAGTTTTGTAGTCCCCAAGCTAAATGGCCTTTTCTTGGTCTTTGACTTCTAATTGCACTGTGTTTTGGGCTGTAGTGTTGCTTTAGAGCAATGACTTTTTTTTCCCCTTTTTTTAATATAGCTTTTTCATCTCTTTTAGTTATCTTTAATTTGTGGCCTTGCGGCCTATTCTTGAACATTACTTTAGAAGACAGCTGCCCAAGACATAATTCTTTTTTTTCCTTTTCCGTATCCAAAGCCAACATTCTTAGTTAGCACCCAAAGGTGTCAATGTGATTCCAACAGGTTGCGCTGTGGAATCACCTTGAACGTGTTTTCATTTCAACCCGTTATTTAGGGTGGTAATTTTACCCCTTTTTGGATTTAGTTTGATCCCAGTGTCATTGGTATTTCTAGGCAAATTTTCTGATTCAAGTCACTATTTATATAGTTTTGCTATTTGAAATGTACTCTAGTGTTGTATTTATTAGTTTCTAAGCGAAAGAAAGAGGAATTCTGTTCTCACTAAAATGCACATGCAAAGCATCAGTTAATTTATGATTTTGCTTATGACTAAAAACAAAGAAAACCTTGTTCTGTACTTGTGCATTTTTCAGGATTTTCAATTGAACAAATGAGGGTATTTGCAAATGGAATTTGTAATTTGTTTCAATATCTGACATTAAAACGTGTGAATTGCTAATTGTGTAGTGTCAGTGTCCCACCACCAGAGGGCGTCAGAAGGCTAATGGCAGAATGCTGTGGGAAAGGGGTAGCGATGCTCTGACAGACTGTTGCTTTCAGCTTGTCAGCTCTATTGTAGTGGGCTGGAGAATCCTAGCTGTCAGGCTTAGTCCTCTTTGGTCGGGCGTCTTTTTATTACTTTCCTTTTCCCATATATTATTTTTAAATCTTTGCTGACTTCGCTCTCTGAATATTGTGTGCGTCTGCAGCCAGGTGTGGATTTAGTGAGGGATGTGTGTGCGTGTCTACAGTAAGCCTGACGTCTGTACGTCAGGCTAATATGCTGATACACCGATGGGAGTTTTCGAACCCATATTGAGGTCAGTATTTTTTCCCAGGGAACGTCAGAGCAAAATGATGTCACTGAAACTACACCGGGGACAATGCAACATGTTACCTGTAGCCATTGTCGTACAGGACAAGAGAGGGTCTCTAAGGTGCTCCTGACCGGGGCTTACCCATTGACTCCTGGTGGTCTGACTGACAAAGGCCCCCAAACAACAATCACTGGTTCGCTGATGCCCAGAGGGCTCTTCAGAGATTGAAAAGGAGCTGAAGTGTCTTCTTGTGCTCTCCTGTGACTCTGCACCTCTATGGTTTCCAACTGCTACTGTGCATCAGTGAGCGTTGAAAAAAAACTAACGCATGATAATGCTCCATTACAGGTTTTTTTTTTCTAACAGACTTAAGTAGGTGTAGTTCATGAGCTAGTTTAAATTCATAACACATATTTCTCCAAGGCATGCTTATATTAACATAGCGATGAGCAACTTGGGATGTACCTGGAGTTGCCTTCATGCTGCGGCTTAATTTGAGTCAATACGTGATGGATTAATCTATCCTCACTTCATTTAAGCGAAACACCCGAAATCGCTCTGGAAGTCACTTTGAGTTTCCGGAGATCCCCTCCCACTAAATAACACGAGATGGGTGCCATTAGCTGTTTGGATCACACTTTGGCACGTTGGCTTGGGGCCAAGATAAACTAAATCAATAATGGGGGTCCTGATATTATAACTGTTGGAAGGGGGACTTCCAGGCATTAAAGAGACTGCTGTTGACAACATTGACTTTTTAAATGGGCCCTTTTTGGCTGTGATTGGAAAGTGGGGAGTAATGTAGTTTAAAAAGACAAAAGAGTCAAAGGGTTAGAGTCAGAGAGGGAAAGAGAGAGAAGGAAGAGAGATAAGGGTGATAAAGATGGAAGGAAAAGGGAGAGAGAGAGAGATTGAAGGAAAAGCGAGAGAGAGGGAGCTGGAAAAGGGCAAACACCCGCTGGCCTTATCCATTCATGTGGGGCAAAGATAGAGGCCTTCTTGTTTACATCCAGTCACGGTAGAGGATAGGACAGGCTAGGCGAGCCACCACAGCCCCGACCGTCACCTTGTCTGTCATGGAGGAGTCCTATCTGTCCAACCGCCACCCTTCCGCTCCCCCACAACCCACCCACCGCTGCTTATCAGGACGGAGAGGCAGCCATGCACGCCAGGAGTCTGGAGGGAACCAGACTGCATTGCCACCACGGCAACAAAACGTAAATCTCTTTCCATTATTATTATTATTATTTTTTTTACCATGCATAATCTTTATGCTGTTGCAGTGTTCTCGTTGACGGGACACACTCGGCGTTGAATCTTTTTTCCATGTGCGTGAAAAACCATTCGCAGCCCTGTAGAGGACTTCTTTATTATTGTAAGCCTGTGATGTATTGAGGAGTAGGCATACATATTACTGTGATAAAAAGGAACAACAAGTAGACAAAGGGCAATAGGGAGGTTTGATGTTCAGGCTGTAATGTCCTCTAGCTGGAGAGTGTTAATGGTACAGGACTGGGAACAGATAGAAAGTGCCTCGTATCTCAATTCAGTCTATGTCATTTGGGAAACTGACCTCTAAGTCAAGGTGTATTTCAACGTGTAATCATAATATTATAGATTTGATTCATTTTCAAACAGGTGTTATTGATAGCAGCCATTTATTTGAAATAAAAGATACATTTGGGCGATAGGTAAAAATTAAACCCTATTAGAATGGAAGATGGTATTCATCTTTCCCTACTTTTGACCAATTTCTAGAAGCAGTGAGCACAACGCAGTGTTCAGAGTAAAGCTTAGAGCACGACGGGCCATGGCAGGAGTCGCCTATGGGAGAGAATTGTCATCGACCCCAATGACTGCTGTGTTCAAAATGGATGGGCAAAGCTGCTGGTCTTTTGATTACAAGAATACTTTGTAGTGTACTGTTTTACCTCAAATGGTCTGCAATCTATGGAAACATTTATAAACGAATGAACAAACTAGAGTTTGTTGTAGATATTGACAAGTTGACACGCGGAGAAAGGCTTAAAATTAATCTGCACAGCAAAAGCACAAAAGTATTAACCTATTGTCATTTATTTTTGAATAACCAAACCTATTTTCTTGAGTTCATTTGTATCCACTGTTTAGCAAAATTTGCTAGTTGAGGTGAGCTAAAGCTATCTTAAGCCGAAGCCAGACTGCGCCAGGCCAACCAGCTGAGCTAACAAACGCCGCCGACTCCAAATGCTCAGTGGACCTTGGATGATGCCGGGACATTTTCTTTACAGAGACGACTCATTTAGTCTGCAAAAATAGGAAAGTTATTCTCATTGGTTTTATTTATTTATGGTTAACCCTTTACGATAATGGTATATTATCTAACTATTAAGTAACACTAGTTCATGCAGTTCTAAGCATTAACTAACTTTTAATTAACAGTGAACTAATGACCTAGTAGTCATTTACTAATGGTGTTCATGTTTACTACGGTAATAATTAATAAAATATGACCCACTACAAAGGATTGGATATGGTGTCAACCAGAGTATCTTTAACTAGCAAGAACTTAACTACAGTACAGAAATGTAGCCCACTACCCATTACGCTAACTCATGTGAACGCTATAAAATAATGCTGTGGCAATAACCAATGTCAATTTATGGTAAATTAATGGGCCATTATTTTAAAGTGTTAGCCGTTTATGCATTTTTTATTTCAGATAAGAGGTGCTTCATTGCGCCCCATCTGTTTAGCAGCAGTCCTATCTGGCCAGCAAGGATTAAATGTTTGTTTGGCGATAAAGGTTGTGAAACTGATATCAGCAAAGCTAATTAAACAAAGCTAATGTAAAAATAAATGTGAATCTTGCTTGATACAGTGCTACAGGGTATTACGTTTGTTTACCCGATAAGCATGCAAACTTGGCTGGCTCGTTCAGTAAGTTGGCTAGACTACCTGTACTGCTGCATGGTGTTTGACCCAATTCATCCAGTTCAATATTGAAATAACTAGTCTGCCACTGATAATTTCTCACTTTCCTGTTTTCAATTCAGGAAGTGTGCTTCATGCTCAAACTGTTGCTACATTGCTAAATTATTTGCCTGACAGCTATGCTCTTTCCATCCACTGAATTGAAATCAAATTGACCAACACGTGTGTGTGTGTGTGTGTGTGTGTGTGTGTGTGTGTGTGTGTGTGTGTGTGTGTGTGTGTGTGTGTGTGTGTGTGTGTGTGTGTGTGTGCGGGTGTGTGTGCGCTTGCATGTGTGTGTGTTTTTGTCTGTGAGTGAGAGACCACATCTATGTCTGCCTTTCTGCAAATGGTGTTTTTGTGCATCCGCATGTGTTCATGCTTGCATGAAAGCATACTCAGAGACCTGCCTATTCAGTATTATCTTAGGTCATCAAGGTCTCTGGAACTCAATTATAAGCAAATGTACACCTTTAAGGTTACCTTGACTGTTAACAGAATGATATATGCTTTTGAAAACATTCCAGAATACAAGTGAATCATACTTTATACTAGCTGCTTCTGGTGTTTTTTCTGTTTTAATGGTTGGCTTGGCTTTTGAAGAGGGTAGGGTGAACAGAGGGCAAGATGCCTCTCCACAACTCATGATTACAAGGATGAAAAGAAACCTTTCAACACAAGTATATACTTTTGAAAAGCATTGCAAGATCAAGATCAAAAAAAATGATGGCCTCCATCTTTAACCGTATTCATCTTGTGAGGTCATCTTTAGCAAATGCAAGTTCAGTTAAAACTGATAGAATCTGGCAGAAATTCCAGGCACATTTTAGTCTGTATGATTTTGTTTTTACATTTATCTCGGAAATCTAAAATCATTCTTGACCACTTTTTTGTGTAACTTAACTTTAGTGGCCGAGGTCAACACAACATTATCCATTGTAAAAACAACAGACACAAGCACAAAACTTATTCGCTCTTTAGATTAATCTTCCCTTTCTACACTACCCACCTTGCGTACGGAGAGAGTTGGCTGGACAAGCAGAAAGATAAAGAACGGATGAAGCAGCTGCCAAAGAGTCATGTCTGATACAGTTTCTTATTACAAAAGTATTAAAAAGTAAAATAGTTTTCTAAAATGGACCAGACTACCAGCTAATCCCTGGCGATGTTTAGAAAGAAGGTGGACAGCTGCTCTCAGAAGGTCCATCCAGTCCTGCAGGCAGGAGAGAATCATCCTGTGTGAGGAGGAACCTCTCCAGAAGGAGTCCTGAACCAAAAAGAGAAGTTTGCAACGAGGTTTTCAACGAGGTTGCCTCACGACTGGACTGGCAAATTAAGTCCCTGAGAGAAACTACACCCAGAAGCTAAAACCATCCCAGGCAGCGGAGAGGCGTGCATATCATCAGGAGATGGAGGCCAGAAAGCCCTTTGAGCTGGAAGCAGAAGAGTGAAGCTGGGGAGGGAGGTCTCCGGGGGGGAGAGGTCTGAGCGCTGGATGCATCAGAAGGCCGTCCCGCTGAGAAGGACCCGGTTTGCAGGGAGAGAGGGAGGCCGACGGCTGTGTCTGTCCCAGATGGGGCAAGGCTTAGAAAGACGAATGTTAAGAATAATAAAGGGATGGAAACGAAGAGAGAGGCAGGCTTCAAAAAGGCCAATAATAATAATCGTGACCTGCACACAAAACCAAACCAAAACACAGTCGAGGTCATACCATGGGGTCGGGAAGCCAGACAATCCCTTTTGACTCTGGCTCTGTTTGGCCTTGCCGGGATGTGAATGAGAACTGCACATGCTCCGGCAAAGTGCCATGTGGACTCAGACTGGGTCACTGTGGCCGCAAACACCTGTAATGTATGTAAAGCGCTATGTGCTGTTGTGTCGCCTTCCCTTCCCTTGTCTCCCCCGAACCTCCTCTCCCCTTCACTTCACTAGACTTTATTCCCTGGTTTTATTAACACTTAAATCTGTTGCAACCTTTTCTTAGTGCCACTTTTAAACACGGTTACATTTTACAGTTATCCCTGTTAAACCTTACATTAACTGTATTTTCAGATGTTGATGAGAGATGCATCTGCTCACGGTTGCCGCAACCTTCCACAAACTAAGATGGCTGCCGCAAAAGAGACTACAAAGAAAAGGTCACCAGCAACCTAACCCAGCTGCAGCTCATCATGCCTAGTTAACGAGGCCATCTGAACGCATGGTCTGTGATTTTTCCATATGTAACCTTTGAGGTGTTTGGTGGTCATGATACGTTTTGAGATTTAAGGGTTGTGTTGCTAGGATTTTAGCTTAAACCTGTATTTGTATGCATACACACCGCATGTGTATGAATCAATCCCCAACCCCTCTCATAGTGCCACAAGGCATAATGGACCATTATAAAATGTAAAAAAAAACAGCTAAGCCATGACTTAACCATCCTGCTCTCTTTAGCTAAGACATAAACACACGCTCAACTCAGCAATTTAGTCCAGGGCAGCAGTCACCCGTCACTATAACCTACCACTCACGAATCTATGATCTAACCACGACTATGAATACTACTTCATACAAGAGCGGCCATCGACGGGGAAAACAGAAGGCCTCCATGCCCTCCCCGAGTGCACTTTGCTGTACAAGCTGTTGAAGAGGTGGGGAAACGCACAGCAGAAGAAGTGAGTGAAGTCATTGAAAGGCAGTGCTCTATTTTTTGCCAGTTAGAATCGTTACGACTGGAGCGCTGGGCTGATTGGACGCCGCCAATAGTGGCGGTGATTGTTGCATGTGACGTAGCCTCATTCGCTGTGTGATAAGTAGGCTGTGCCTGTGACTTGGCAGCTGTCAGATATACTTGGCAGTGTAAATGATCTGCCAGATCCTTTACTGACGTGTGTGCTGTTAGCACCGATTTTACCACCCGAGTTACATTTCTTTTGGTTCAAATAAATCTTGCTGTGAGACATTCTTTTACTTTGAAGTCTATTGGTGGAAGCGAACAGAGTGGGGATGAGTAATAATAGAATAGAACAGTAATGTAGTCGGAGATAGCAGGCACAGGTTTAAGTAGTGTTTGTTGCAACATATTAGAAACTGTACTAGATTCTTTTTAGTTTGTTTGACTCATGGTTTGTTTTCTTTTTCTTGTTTATTATGTCAGTGTACACACACACACACACACACACACACACACACACACACACACACACACACAATCATACCAGTGTAATTCTAAACAAAATTGTGTTATCTAACTGTTAGAACACTATTGAGCTGCAAATTAATTCTGAAGGGTATATTGGATTTGGGTTTCAGATTTCATACTTTCTGTTCAGTCTATGGCTCTGACAGCTTACTTGGTTGGTTGGTTCATCTTAGCCAATTAGAATGAATGTTTGCAGCACTTTTGGTGGCCCAGATCTTCTTCATGTCTCGTTCACTATTATAAGAGTTGTTCTGTTTTGAGTGCTGCTGAATCTCATTTTCATTAATTAAACTTTCAAATGAAGACATGCTAATATACTTAAATAGCATGTGGGTATGCAGTTTAGGCTTGATCATTTTTATGTGTAATATAACATTTTGGGAAGACAGTCAATTATGATAAAGAGTCTTTTTTTCTTCCTGAGCTTTAAAATGAGACACGTCCAAGACGAAAACAAAAAAATCTGTGGAAAATGCTAATCATAAACAAAAGCATAATCCAAAGATAGTAAAGACTGCACACAGGCCCAAAGTTAAACAAAGACGAGCCAAGGGCAAGGGCATAGGTCTATTGAGGCAGTAGCAGGAATACATCACAAGACTAAAAAACAGTGTGAAAAACAATAGAGCTGGAAAGGCCCGAGGATATGCCAGGGCAGAGTCGGGCAAAGAGTGGTGATAGGACAGTTATTTCTGGGGATGCACTTGAAAGAGTGAGGGGGCGAGTACAAAGAATGTACATAGAATGATGGAGAAGACTGGAGGAAGAGGGTGTTGGCTGATGTTGGTGGTTGGGAAGGTAACAAAATCCGAAACCAGGTGCATTGTCCCTCCTTCCCACCCACCACCATCAACCCAGCTGCCACCGTCAACAAAATCGGCATCACCACCAGCACCATGGACAAAATGCCTGTCCAATGGAGCAGAACTTTTAAAATGGATGAGATTTTCCGAGAAAAAAGTGTGTGCTCCCGCTCCGCGGCGTCGGAGAGATAAGTGCAACACACAGAGATAGGGAGCGAGGGGAAAGACGAACGTTTGGCAGAGGAAGATTGTGAGGCCGCAGTCAAACAAACTTCAGTACTCTGTGTGTGTGTTTGTGTGTGTGTGTGTGTGTGTGCGTGTGTGCGCGTCTGTCTGTCTGTCTGTACGTATCTGGGTTTTAATCATAGACAGACTGTATCAAGTATTAACCAAAATTGAATGTGTAATTATGTGAGCGATTCCATTTATACTCTGAACGGTGACTCATACATCCCCATCAAATGATGAAAGCTCCCTTTAAAAATCTGTGATTTCAAGTATTCTCTTTTAAGGTGACGCCACAATGAAAAATATTAAATTGTGAAATGAAGCCTTAAAAAACAAAGTCACATTAATGTAAGGTGACCGAGACGTGTTGAACAAACTGCATTACACAAGCGCTTTCATGAAAAACACAAAGGCAAACGCAACGACACATACGCAAAAGCCACAACATTATAATGGAACTGAGGGTCGACCCATGTTGACAATCAAACTAGCTTCCTTCGATGTTGGTTTCGGACCATTATTGTCTACCCATGTGGAAGGATAAAGTGCTAAAGTTTAAGTACAGATTGCAATGTAGGCCTATTGTCATTTTTGCAGACGTGCCATTTTTGAGGAAATGCGTTTGAGTGTTAAGTCTCGAAGATAACTTTTTTAATAAGGCTTATGCTATCCACATTCTATACTGTATGAGTATATAATAATAGTCCGCTTTCAAAAGAAGATGACCCATTTCATTGCCAACGTCAGTGAACGCTCACTTCCGTTATGCTGTGGCTTTGGTGCAATGGCTTTTGCGTCTGCTATGAATGTGCTTCTTCTTTTCGAAATTGCAAAGCATTTTGGATATAGTTCTTTCAACATGGTATTCATAAAAATGAAGGTGCACACTGATTCTACATCAAAAAGCTTGATCGTCGACCAAAGGGTTGAGCCATAGAGCTGCCTGCAAGATCCTGTAAGGACAGAGCCAACCGACATGTCCCCAGATTGAGGATGGCCTTACCACTCCAAGAAGCAGGGAGCCATCCTGGGGAAACCACACTGGGATGGACTGGCTGGGTGCAGAGAGGGATCTGTATTCTGCTGCAGCACGATGGGGACCTCGGGGTGTTTAACATGGACCCCCTGTTCCTGCCTGCTGTCATTTACTGTGTGAGAGAGAGAGAGAGAGAGAGAGAGAGAGAGGGAGAGAGAGAACTACTGTCTCTATGCGTGACTTATCCAGACCTCTAGGGGTGTATGCAATTGTTCAGCACTAATGAGAGAAACCCCCAAAAAACTGAAAAGCTTACCCTGCCACAGTTGTAAGCCTTCAGAAGTGTCTCGGGAACATTGTGAAATATTTGTTTATTTTTGCATAGTTTAACAGGTGAAAGAGTGCAGCCCTTCCCTCCCTTCCTCCCAAACGAGCAAGGGCTGATAGGGGACTAAAAGTCACTTCGCTCCTTGGGGATAAAGAGTTTTTAAGCTGCTAATCCGTTTCACTCTGTCTGTGATTGAGGGAAACATCTGACATTTGAGGCTTCATATGAAGAATGTTTGCAGAGCTTGTGTGTTTTTGTGCGAGTGAGCACGTGTGTGTGACTGAGATTGTGTTTCTGTGCGCACGGGAATGTGCACACGCTGTGCTAGGCAGCGTCTTGTTGCTTTACGGTTCACAAAGCGAGCACATAAAGTTTTAGTGGAAGTTTTAGTTGCAATAGTTGTGTTTGTGGAGGTTTTATGTCAGCATGCTGTGAACCCGCGTGCTTTGTGTGCACATCTGTTTGTGTGTGTGTGTGTGTGTGCGTTTGTGCAAGGGTGTGTGTGTGTGTGTTTGTGCATGTGTGTGTTTGTGCAAAGGTGTGTGTGTGTGCACACGTGTGTGTGTGTGTTTGTACACGTGTGTATGTGTGTGTGCGCATGTGTCTGTGTTTGTGTGTGTGCCACCAGACAGTGCCACCACGGTGACAGCTCCGAGTCCTTCTACACACCGCCTCCCTTCCGACACTTATGAAAATAAATGGGGTGGGAGGGGGACCTCTAGGGGCGAGGGAGCCAGGGTCGTCTGGTGTCAGGACGGGGGAGAGACGGGTGGCTGTGTGGGCTGACAGGCGGAAGCCGCTGCTCTGCATTGCATGACGGCACCTCCCCCCCCCCCCATCCGTTACTGCTGACGGTAGGAGTTGAGGAGTGAATGGCTGATGCGGCCATTGGGGAGGCTGGTGGATACGTGTGTGTGTGTGTGTGTGTGTGTGGGGGTGGTAGATGATGGTTGAGTGAGGTGAGACCAGGGCGTCGATGTCCCCTATAGGTATTCCACTGGGGTTCATCACTGGGGCAACTGCGGTTGCCCCAGTGTTCCCCCCGCTGTCGCATTGCATTTTGGCAAACATCCCCTGACGCATTGTTTTATAAAAAATAAAAATAAAAGTTGTGTTTATTTATTTTTCTACTTTTTCTCTCCTTATGTTGCGGGCTGCGGCTGAACTTTCCTTTGACACGGCTTGGCTCTCGCCTGCTGCTTTTCTCTTGCCCCTGTCTCAGAGGAACTCACACAGCTGAACGTGGGAAGTAGCCTACATGCCAGCAGGTATACCCTGACAAACCATGACAAAATAAATAAATATATAGGGGCCTGTATATCCACTTTCCTTTGGCCACCATGTTCGATTTTCCTTTGAGTAAAATCGGGTCACTTCATATTTATCCACTACAGAGGCAGTGGTTGTTTGGAAATGACGGCTAGCCTTTTCACTGATTCTGGCCCTGTTCTTCAAAGGAGGCGAGGAGTGGCTAGAGGAGGAAGGTACAGACACATGGCACTGGGGGGTAATGGGGATGGGGGGAGAAGCTGTGGCTTTCTTGGCCAAAGAAAGACATGAGGCACACCAAAGGGTAGATCATTGGTCAGTGATGAGGTCAGCCCTAGCTGGAATGTGTTTCTTTAACAAAATAATAATTTACCTCTAAATGCAACCACATTTCTCCTACTGTGTTTTTTGGTTTATATTTGTTGCTGGACATATGTATTGATTGATTTACTGTAATACTTTGAGTTCTAAATATGATCAACATTTCCGACATAATGCAACAAGCCTGCTCATTTTGTGTTACAATTCCGGTTATTTTCCCTAGACGTGCTATATTTTTGCACAATGTTGACACTGATTAAATGTCACAACACATAACGGCAACAACAACAAGAAGAACTCAAAGGTTTTATTGGAAAATTGATGTGTGTGAAATAAACCAGAAACAACCAAAGCCCGGTAATTACACTGCCATTTCAATACGACAGAATAACGGAGTAGGCTGTCTCTGTCCCCCTCAAAAATATAATAAATATAAAGTCACTTATGTTTACTCTGTCTCTGTGCTGACTTTAACAGTAATAGGCTGTAAAAACCCTTCTGTTTGTGTGCACTCCAAATAAATAATAATGAGCCCTTATGTGCATAGTGTTCAAGCAGATGACGTGTTTCGATGTTGTTTTTTCACTGAAACGTTGCATAAGACCCCTTTTCAACCTCAAAATAACATTTCATTGCTGATCTGTAATAATCAAGTTTTCTCTTTCGTTTTGATCCTGTGTCTTCTGTTCCTTTCCAACTTGATAGATAGTGTGAGGCGGGACTCCAGCTCGTGAGTGACAGTGTGCCTATCCAGACGGTTGCAGGTGAGGGGCCAGGTGATGTAAACACCTAATGCTTGAATATTAAAGACACGATTAGCTCCAGCCATGGTGTTTGCCTTTGGACGGATGGGCTCACATGGATAAGGATATACTTTGCATTGGTCTTCCCCGCCATCATATACTATCATATAATACAACATTCATTTTGATGCATAGGCCTACTTATCTACTCATAGTTGTTCCTTCTCTATAATCATTTTAATTTGGATGCTGCGTATTCCTATATTTATGTTTCCCATTGAATGCTTCTTTCAAAATATAATCGGTGTACTTTATTATAAACGCCCCCCGGTGCAGTGCGTAACCCATGGAAATGAACACGAGAGGTCTCACTCAATAATGACTCATTTAAAAAACAGCCTCTCCTCATAAAGCCAGTATGTGCACATGTGCAAGGGAGATGTTGTGTGCTAGCTAGAGAGAGAGAGAGAGAGAGAGAGAGAGAGAGAGGAGGAGAGCACTGCCATTACATCGTCTGCTACTACTCATTGCAGCTTCAATTATGAACGAGACAAGGTCTAAAGTCTTGTCGACGTCGAGTCATTTCCTTGTGTACAGAATGCACAGAAGATAATGGTACCATTACCATAGTGCCACACAAGGCATTGTTGGCTGAGTAGCACTGAGCCTGATATTTTGAAACGGAGTAAGCTCAATTTACTCTCCGTTTTAATGGGGTTTTGTGTTTTATTAACTTCGGTTAGTCTGTCCTAAGGCTAACATGGGCCCTTGGATGGCTAGAGCCATAGACCGGCATCAGTTTAGCACACAGCGCACAGCGACATTTACTGGACTGAACATCCCCATAACTGTGGTGGTAATAGCTAGCCAATCAGCTCTGCAAACAACAACAACCTCTCCCAGGCAAAATACTGCTTCTGCAGAAGAACTCATCAAATTGCCAAACGAGTAAACAGGCCACCGGTGCTGAAAGGTAGGCCTACTGGTATATCGTAAGTAAACGTAAATATCCAGTGGATATACACATTTAACCCTTTAACCAAAGGGCATCTTTGGTAAAAATGTAACATATATAATACATATATTGTACTGGTTAAAAGTGGCTAAAGTAGAGATGGCATTACCATGTAAAAACGTATGACAAAGTAGGATAATACATAACTCTGAAGTTAAGATACTAATATTTAGAATGTAATGGCATAAAAAGTATGAGCCTCATAAAAGTCATAAATATAAAAGTAGGCTGCTCAAGTACTTCTCCCCCTGGCAAAGCGAAACCTTTTCAAATGCCATAGGCAGTACAGAGGGTCGCCCCCTCGTCGTTGCTCATTCTGCTGTCTCCGTGCACATAAACAGCTTGGGGCCAATGAACAATATAATAATATAATAACTCATATATAGAACAATCATATATATGAAACATTCCATTCCAACATTTCATTTGAAAAGCTGGTCAAATTAAGTCTGCCGCCATTGAAGCCCTGTAATAAGAGGCCCTACGTGTCATTAATTATATTTTAGGAACATAATGCTAAAATCAGATGATAATGAACAGTCAAAACACTTTTTTATATATACATATTGACGTGACTGTGTGTGTTGACTCGTACCAACCAAGGTGTATCATCATTCTCGATAGTACATTTCTGTATAGGGTGTCATCCATTACTGCGTTCGTTTGTGGTTCCTGGCTCCAGCGTGTCAGCGTGCCATCAAACCGACCGCGTGGAGGCGTCCTAGAGCCGCGCTGTTACGCTCCGGGTTGTCAGAGCAAAAGTAGTAGAGCCGTTGCAGGAAAGCTTTTTTTTTGAATTCTTTACACTTACGTCAGCTGCACCGGCTCTGTGTTCGGCTTCAGTAGGGACCCAGTAGGGACCCAGCAGCGAAGCTTTTTCATTAGGGATGCAGCAGCAATGAATTGAGTGGAGTTGAGAACTTCCACCCTGCACTGCCGGAGTTGCTTCCAGGATTTCTTTCTGATAAACCTGCTGGACTTTTGGTGGCGGCTGCAAACATGTATTCGGCGTTATGTCTACTAATGCTGACCGTGAGGATCTACGCAGATAGTATGGAAGGGCCAACAGGTAAAACCCTTTCGCTTTTCTCTGTGGGTCGCTAACGGAGCACCTGTGCCCTGTCGGCTTTAGTTTAGTTCAAATCTGGTCTGTGCGCCTCCCTTGTCGGGAAGAAATGGTTCTTCACATGCAATGTCTGTTGTCTCAGCTTTAGCTTTTGGCGTGAGCAACTTGAGAAGTTTTCATCGAAATGTTGTATTCATGAGAGGATTTATAAACTGTCGAAGTGCTTTTATTGGCGTTTTCCGATAACGTTGTCGCTGAGTGACCAGACCAAAAAAGTCTCCTTCGAAGTTGTACCGTAACGCGGAATCCCTTAATACGTGCTTATAAAGTAAGATTAGCCTTCATTTAAATTGGTTTAGGTGTAACAGTGAGGACTATACGACTTTTCGTTTCAAGCTGAAGATTTCATAACCGCTTTACCGTCGCGCTTCCCGCTCCAAAAGTAGAGTACTTTGATCTAAAAATAATAAACCGTTCTAGAAGTCAGCCCGCGTACGAGAACGGTGTCGCGCACAACAGAACAGACTGACAGGACTCTGGATCTGTCTGGTGTGGCATTCATGTACTTCTGTATAATCTACAACTTTTGTTCAAACATAAATGATATCAAACTAGTTTCAATTGTACAATCAGATCAGTAAAAAATCTGATCTGAGAGATTGACGATAAGCCAGCCTTCAACGAACACTGGAAAACGTGAATAATATTAAGCATGAATAAATTATGGACATAGAGATAAATATATACTGAAATATTTTACTTAAAATATTTTTTCGGGTTGGCTCAATGCATGACCAATTGAGTAGGCCTAAGTTAATCAGCTGTTGTAATTTTCCTCGGTAAACTTTGGATGGTGGAAGCTGCTTTGACACCCAAGACTTAATGCTGACCAAAGACTTGAAGGGGCCACACCCCGTCTTGGGGGCCCATCTGAAGAATGTGTTGGGCATCCGATTTGGACGTGGAAGCGACCAGACTATATAGATAGTAGTCTATGCGGGCTATCCATTACACAGCCAACCGAGACCAATGTTGGATTGAGCAGATGGAGCAGCAACATAATTCTGTACTATGTGGTGGGACACACCTTCACATTCAAATTGGTTCGTCAAGTTGTGGCCTCGGGCCATGACAACAGATCAAACAATGTAACACGATAGTTAGGTGGCTTTAGTTTTCTCACGTGACGAAATGCAGGCGAAATACTCACAGCCCTGAGTAAGCCTACACCCCTCTCTCTCTCTCTCTCTCTCTCTCTCTCTCTCTCTCCTCACTGAGTGGCTCGTGCAACTGCACTTGGGAGGGCCCTGGGTCCCTATTCATCCACAGAGTGGGTGTGTTAGTGAGTCGATCCACAGGGGTGAAACAGACCCCCCCCCACACCCCCAGCGCGGACGTAATTTAATCTCAAAAAACAAAATGAACCTGATAGCTCTCCACACTCAGGGGCCACCAGTGAAATGGCATTTGAAGCTTGAAGCGTGCCGTGATGTGAGTGTACCCAGCGGAGGGGCCAGGGTTAAGGCGACCACACCGGGATGGTCTGGGGAGGTGGGGAGGGCTGGCGTGGAACAGGTTACTGTGCCCATTGTGTGACTTCAGGGGGAAGTAAGAAAGAACGAAGTACAGGTCTGCACTGGCAAAGTAAACATGTATGCCGACAACAACAGGGTGTGTTTGTATACTTTACAATACTGTTTTGTGCCTTCTCAATTCATGCAACCTACAGAGGAAGTTCGGTGCTGCAGTGCTAGGGGAGGTCACGTCAAAGTGAGGAGACACGGTGTCATTGGCAAGAATTAGCCCCGTAGTCCAGGCAGTGGTCATTTGGTTTTGTCTCAGGCCATGTTAATATGGTGCTAAAGGAACAATGGACATTTGCATGCCTATCTTACCAATTACATTGACAATGCAAACAGCCCTCAACCTATTAATAAAAATATAAGCTAATCACATACTGTCTTTCAAAGCAATAACAAACCATCGAGGCTAGGAGATGATGCTTTGCTGCAATGCACTCGACAAAAGGCGCCCTTCTTTTGTTTTGTGCTGATAGGCTAAGAATGAACAGATACAATTTAGCTCATGTTGAACACAATTAATTTGAATTTGTAATGCGCAGCACACCCCCCCCTCCCCAATTCAATCCAAATCTATGGCATTAGCATACCGGTAGCATAAAGCAGTGCCCTATAAAATGGCATATTCACACCATTAAAAAAGTTATTAGCAGCAGAGTTCCTGGGCTTGGCTCACTCGCAAGTCAATACAATTCGCATTAAACAATCTTGATCTTTTGAGTGTTTTTAATTGCCTTGACGGCTGCGCTCTCTCGTTTGCCAGTCTGTACGGCATCAAGCTTTTGGCACCGTTCTTATCCTGCAAAGAAATGACTCCTTTTTGAAGGACATGGCAAGAAGTTCAATATAATCAAAAGCAGCCGAATGTACTTTTTAATTATTGAAGGTGAAGCTTTCAATGGCCTTGTTTGAGAGTCGTTTGAGACTCCTGTCAGACGTCCGCAGGGATTCGCGTGCCTCGTCGTCGCTACCTTCTACCGCCGGCCTGCGAGCGCCCACCACCAGCCCACACGGACTGCTGTTGTTGTGGGCTGAGCAGCACTGCGGTGCAGCAGTAGGTGCCTCCCCCGCCTCCCCCTTTCCCTCTCCTCCCCTCCCCTGCTATGATCATTTTCCTCTCCCTGTGAGGCGACTGTCACGGCACAGGACTGATGTACTCTCCAACATAACGGACGATCTCAGGTGTGATTTCTCATGGCTTCTTTTGCGGTGGGGGATGAGGGTTTGGGTTTTGGGGGGGGGGGGGGGGGGGGGGGGGGGGGGGTATGGGCAACACCAGTCTCACCGGTCTCTTCATCCAGTCCCTCGCCACAGGAGCAGCACTGCGCTCACAGCCGAGCCTGGCAGGAAGTTCCCAACAACAACCTCACTATTTTTGTGTTTGTTGGAGTTGGTTTTTCCCGCTGTGAAAATATTTCAGTTTTGACATTGCTCCTCTATTCCATGTGTGTGTGGGTAACAGCACCGGCAAAGCAGGGCCAACCTGGAAACGCTGTACTTGTCACCCCTTGCCGCATTATTTCCAGATGACGTTAATCCGGCACAGAACCTTTCTGCGTTGGCGTTAGGGGAGCTGTGTATGTGTGCGTGTGTGTGTGTGTGTGTCTGTCTCTCTACCTGTCTACCTGTTAGTGGTGCCTGTTGGTACTGTTATTTCGTTTTTTGTATTCTATTTTTATTTTCACCGTGTCACATTGACAAACATGACAAACAACAAGTCATGATTGGACAGATGGTCCCCACGCCAGCTGCTCATCAGGCGGGTCACTTTGAGGTTTTTAGCCGCTTAATCTCATTTTTTAAAAGCAAATCAGGTTTATTTCTTTTTTTCCCCGGGGCACGCTTTGTCTGCCCGGTGCCCTTTTAGCAAAGGCCCGAGCATCTGTGTTATTAGCTCCGAGCAGACAAAGCCCGCCGCCCCCCGTTAATGGTGCCTTTTCACATCGGTTCCCCGCCCGGGCGGAACAGAACACCGGGCACCAACAATGGGGCTCATGTGTTCACATCCGTGGGCGTCGGTGTCTCCACCTGCTCTTTTATCCTTGACTGGTGTACCGGTGTACCTAGCCATCAGTCTAATTAACACTTAGAGCCGCTCCCCATGCTTACTCCACGGTGAGGAAGATGATGGTGGTGGAGCTCATCATCGCCCTTCCCCCGTCTTCTTATCTGAACCACTTTTTGTTTTCACATTTTCAACACATCCTGTCGTGGATAATCCTCAGGAGGAGGCAGCGCAGGATAAGCAGAATATATTGTCTGGGGGGGGGGGGGGGGGGGCAGATCGGGCTGGGGGGTACACTGGGGCCAAAAGGGCTTGATGTGCTCCTTGGAAGTGGGGAGGGCGTGGGGCCCGAGATAGCGATGCAGTGTGTGAACGCTGCCAGATCTCTGAACCTCTGGGCTCCCAGGGGGGATGGCAGGGCTTCACTCACCGCTGCCCTGGCAACAAAGGAGCCCAGATCTTAAAGTGATCAGACCCTTGAACTACAGAGGGGCCCCGGGCCTCGGCTTCTCAACCAAGGTTTTTCAGAAAAAGTGCCAGAGTGCAGGAGACCCCCCCCCAACAGGCCTTTTAAATACCACACACACTCACGCATGCACACTCTAACACACGCACGCACACACTCTCACACGCACGCACGCACGCACACACGCACACACACACAGACACACACACACACACACACACACACACACACACGCGCGCACACGCACGCACGCACGCACGCACAAACACAAACTCTCTAACACACACACACACACACATCACATTTAACACACACACACACACATCACACTCTAACACACACACACTCTAACACATAAACACACTAACACACACACACTCTAACACATAAACACACTAACACACACATCACATTTAACACACATACACACACACACACACATCACACTCTAACACACACACACACACTCTAACACACAAACACGCTAACACACACACACACACACACACACACACACACACAAACACAAACAAACACACACTAACACGCGCTTCCTGCATCAGCGTGAGAATATGCCTTTGCGCTGTGAAATATGGGGGTTTGAATCATGCCTTTGAAAGCACAGGCATGCGCCACATGTAGGCAGCTGACCTCACTGCAGTGGAGCGATAGTGACTGGAATATACATGTGATCCCCTGCCACTTTTCGCTCTTTAACGCAAGCAGGCCGGGCCCTATTTTGAAACAGCGCCTCAATGCACCTCTTCACATCACAGCAAAACCACCCACAGCGAAACCAGGAAGAGCCCTCACTTAAAATCCGTACAATTTTTTTGCATATTCGACATTGCAGATTCACGCCTCGTGGTTGGCGCCTGGCAGTCCGTGCAGAATGGTGTGGAGGCCGTGCGGGGCGTTTGTGAGCCGTGTTGGGAGTTGTGTTGGCGAGGCGGGCTGTTGTGCAGTGTGTTTGTTGTGATTAAACGGTAACAAGAGATGGGATATGCGCGACCACGACTCAGGCGGCGGCGGCGCAACGCACGCCAGGCTATTCAAGTCCTGTTCCTGTCCCGACCGCGCGGTCCAGCTGCCGCCGCTGCCACCGCCGCTCCCCCGGTTTGTCCGTCTCCCGCCCACCAGAGCAGGCCGTGCATAATCCCTGTAAATATTTCTACCCGCTCCACCTGCACGCCAATGATTACACTCGTCACCGCCACCTCCCCCCCGGATCCGCCCCGGTTCCCTCAGCTCAACCCCCTTCTACCCTCTGCCATTCCTTCACCACCTCCACCCCCTTCTACCCTCTGCCATTCCTTCACCACCTCCACCCCCTTCTACCCTCTGCCATTCCTTCACCACCTCCACCCCCTTCTACCCTCTGCCATTCCTTCACCACCTCCACCCCCTTCTACCCTCTGCCATTCCTTCACCACCTCCACCCCCTTCTACCCTCTGCCATTCCTGCACCACCTCCACCCCTTCTACCCTCTGCCATTCCTTCACCACCTCCACCCCTTCTACCCTCTGCCATTCCTTCACCACCTCCACCCCCTTCTACCCTCTGCCATTCCTTCACCACCTCCACCCCCTTCTACCCTCTGCCATTCCTTCACCACCTCCACCCCTTCTACCCTCTGCCATTCCTTCACCACCTCCACCCCCTTCTACCCTCTGCCATTCCTTCACCACCTCCACCCCCTTCTACCCTCTGCCATTCCTTCACCATCTCCGCCCTCTACTACACTCGACCACTCCTCCTCCACCTCCACCCACTACTGTCCTCTTTCACTCCTTCTCCACCACCACCATGTTTGGTGGTGGTTTTTGCGATTATAATCTTTAAAATGAATAATGATGGGGATTCTTTGCGTATTAACCAGCCGTGGACAATGGTGCACAATTCAAATAAACAAAGAACCCAAGAAGCATCTGGTTGCTGCATTAAATGTCAAGGGAATGTTTACTTGTAATTCATTCATATTGCAGCTTCACACTAAATAATAGTACACATAATGCCTGCAGCCTGCAGCTATAGAAGCTACTCAACCCCAATTGCTATCTCCCTTCCCCGTATTGACCTCTTGCATCCCTATCTCTGAACTCACTGTAAGGAACCCTTCACCAACCCCAACATCCCCAGGGCTGTTAATAGCGCAGGTGGTCATCGGCCTGTCTCGGTAGGAAATACGGTGCCGGTATACTGTTATGTAACCAATGATGAGCGGCGTACTTTCACTTCAGTAATTTCTTTACCTGGATTTAGAGTGAGAATCACCAGACGAAACGGCTCCACTCGTGGTTGATGTGGTGGAGAATACCTCCAGGGCATGAGAATCTCTGTTCGCCTGCAGATATGACACTCTCTTTTCCTTTCTTTTTATGACGGCGGTATGCCCTCGAGTCCAACCCCCATGTCACTAGAAGATATTAAAACAAACTACAGTGGATCTTAAGGGGGGGAACAAAGCGCAACAAGATGAAAATATAAAGTTTGGGGGGATATATTTTTTAGGTGCTTTTTCGTTGCTTTTATGTTCTATTGAGTTCCTGCTCAACTTCTTGAACTGACCAGTGGATTATTTCACCTTTCACCTCTTTTCACCTATACTCTTTCATCTCCTCTCCTTTCCCGTCCTCTAGTTTCATCTCCTTCCCTTTATCCTCTCTCCTCTCCTTCCCTCTAGTCCTCTTCGGATGATTGTCAATCCCCCAACCCCCCGCTCTCATTTACAGTCACTACTGATCTGCTCACAAAGTCCCTGAGAGAGAGAGAGAGAGAGAGAGAGAGAGAGAGAGAGAGAGAGAGAGAGAGAGAGAGAGAGAGAGAGAGAGAGAGAGAGAGAGAGAGAGAGAGAGAGAGAGAGAAAGACAGAGATAGTGAGACAAGCGGTAGAGAAAGACAGAGATAGTGAGACAAGCGGTAGAGAAAGACAGAGATAGTGAGACAAGCGGTAGAGAAAGACAGAGATAGTGAGACAAGCGGTAGAGAAAGACAGAGATAGTGAGACAAGCAGTAGAGAAAGACAGAGATAGTGAGATAGGAAGTGAGAGATTGAGATAGAGTGAGAGAGAACGAGATGGGTAGAGAGAGAGCTGATGGATTAGTCTGAGACTGGATTGGAGCATAAGGCCGAGGTTGATTGGTCCTCTAGCTTCTCTTTAGTCTCTTCATCAAACCTATCCCCCCCCCAGCTTCAGTCTGCCCTCCTGACCCAAAACTTTTAACATCATTGCGGCGCCACAGCAGATGGGGTCTCCAACAGCACAACACCAGCCGCACACGCTGAGTGGCGATGTGTGGGGGGGGGGACAGCTCAGACACACGGCGGGGTTATGCGTGATGCGGTCTACTGGATCCACATTCGTTTGCATAATACGTCGGTGGGCATATGTTGTGGGGATTTTGGATTCGTTCTTTTTTTTTTTTAAAGGGTTTTGGTAAACAACCGCCTCTTGTGTTGACAGTGATGCCCGCCCCCCCCCCACTCCTTTTCCCCTCCAAAAATACATAGAAAACAAAGAAAGAGTTAGTGGGGCAGCATCCAGAGTAATAAGCTCAATCCACAAAACGGATTTGGATTAGCGGCGTTCCCCCTTGCCGCCGATGAAAGTTAAGACAGAGGATTCGCTCATGGCGTCGATAAAACGAACCACATGGCGACGGGGTACAGCCTCACCCCCCTGTGACAAACGGCCCAGGCAACCGACGCCTGATCCTTAATTACCTGTGTCATCTGAATTAACGGTGGATAAAAGCGTGGGCCGGAGAGTGAGCGTGCTCCCATGCCATGTTTTCGTCCCGCTCCTCACCTGCCCATCTGAAGTGATTATCTCTGCAATGTTCGGCCGGGGCTCTGCATGTCTCTTCGTTTTATTCACACCCTTCATCTTCAAAGTGTGGATTTTTACTTGTCTCGTTTGGAGCTGTGTGTGTGTGTGTGGTGTGTGTGTGTGTGTGTGTGTGTGTGTGTGTGTGTGTGTGTGTGTGTGTGTGTGTGTGT
>NC_136946.1:9147516-9197516 GCF_949987615.1 Pollachius pollachius | reverse complement strand
ATGCAACAGCCGGTTGCCCATGGTGAATCGGCTTTCCCTTGGCCACCATCGCTCACAAATCGATCATCTATTTGTACGATGGCTCTCATACAACTGCATCTAATCATCCTTGAATATCTAGACAGATGTGATTAAGTAGGCAGCACATGCCTGTCGTTTTGATGCATCGGTTTGATGCAAATTTGACAGCCATATTGCAGGCATGATCTTTTCCAGGTATCTGTCAGGTATCTTAATGAACCGGTATGAGTTGGGCATCTTGCCTAAAGAACGGCCTACTGGTATCGTCTGAGGAAATTGAGGTTTGGACCCAGAACCTTAAGTCTTGGGGTCAAACACCCTAACCACTAGACTCTTCTAGAAGTAGTAATGATTCCTGTCAAAGATACAGCACATACCGTAGGGGACGAAGCCATTTGGGGCGTTAACATGCGCGGTTCGGTGCGGGTGAACTTTGGCACGGCGTTGAGATAAAATTATTTTAGCAAACAAATTACTTTTCATTAGCGGGACGTAATTATACTTTATTATGCACACAGCCCGTAACAATGACGACTATTGATAACATCAGTGATTGGTGGGCAGTGGAGAACATTAAGGTAGAGAATGGTGAGCATTAAGAGCGAGCAGTTCAGTGTCATTGAAGTCTGAGAGCACTAGCACGCCATGTGGATAAATGTGATGTCAGAGAAGGTGATTGATAAACCACTGAATACCCTCAACTCATAGGAGCACGTCAAAAGCGTTGAGCCATTTGCAGTGACACCGTTCATACTGCAATAGTGTGCAGTTGAAGACGCGGGATTTAAACACATGGTTAAGTTTACTGCACTTTATTTGCCTATTGGTTTATTTTGTGGGATGTATTTCTCATCTATATTTTATTTTTTGATACAGTTGTATAAACGGTATATTTGGTACTCTTTCATGTTAGGGCAGACATTCATGTTAGGGCATGGACAAGGAATGAAGCATTTAATTCCGAAGTGAGCCTACCTCGGGTTAATAAAGGTGAAAATAGTGAAATAACAGTATCGAACCTCAAAGCGTGACCAAACATCATAAAACGAGCCGAGACGGTGACTCACCTGAACCGCTTCTAGTTCATCCTGACTTATTAGACTTTTTGATTGAACAAACTTGACACCCCAGGTTTTTTTTATTCCGGGAGGGAAGTCTGTTATTCTATTCTTCCCCGGGACCGCGGTTAACCCCAATGAGTAGAGTGGATACATCGGAAGAGCACGGTGGCACACTCAAAGACCGTGGCGCTCCTCTGGGAACGGGGGGCTATTTGTAGAACCCATCCGTCTGCATGAGGAATGGAGCGTTGGGAACAGACTCCAGGAGCGTTCCCGACGCTCATTTCCTCTCTTTGCCACCGCAACCGAGGAAGACAAACGGTGTTCCCTGCTCATTATCCTCCAGGCTGCGTTCTTCCCCCCCCCCACCCCCCCATCTAGGCGGATGAGCGCGTTTGTGCGCCTGGCTATGTACATGTGCACTGCGCACACACACACACACACACACACACACACACACACACACACACACACACACACACATACACAAAGCATACAGTACACGTGTGCGTGTGCGTGAAGCATTTGAAAGCTTACATGAATGGAAAACGGGAGGTTAACGCAGACGCAAGGCTTAGCGTTTGTCTATGTTTGTCGCTTCATCATGTTCGGATTCGTCCTTTTCACGTATGGATGTCCTTCTGCACCACCATCCCCCCACGCCTCCCTGTCGTTGTGATGGGCTTCTTGTCCCTCCAAGGTGAGCAGGCCCAGGGCTTGCCGTGTTCCCCGCCCCCCCCCCCCCCCCATAGGTAACCCATGTGGGTCCTGCATGGGAGGACTCAGGCAGCCGTGCAAATAAAAGTTTCCCACAACCGGGCCTGGCCACCAGGGACCCGAGCCACGGCCCCGTCGATAGCCCCTCATTAAAGGATCACTCCTATCGATCGCGTGTGGGATGGGTGGGCGGACACGCCTGGAGCGGTGACCAATTAAAATCAGAGAGCCCTCCCTCAAAACTCAAATAACACGTTTACCCCCAAACCCGCGCATTCGTTAATTTCCTAATAGCCGAGGCTGAAAACTCATTACAGCGCAATTAAAACCAGAGGAGAAGAAAAAAGGAAAATGTCTCACACACACACACACACACACAGGCACGCACGCACGCACACACACACAAAAATTGATGCCCCTGGCTGGGCCCCTGCCTGCACCTTGGGCCAGCCTGTACCTCTTGCCTGTCCGGGCCATCAGTCAGACGTGTCCCTGGCCTCAGCCCGGGCGTGACAGGGGCTCGGTCAGCACCGCTCTCCTGACGCTCAGCCGGAGTGACAGAGCGACAGGAATGGAAATGCGGCAAACAAACAGCCAGTAATATCGCCTGTCCTTTTGCTGCGACGCCCTGTCAAACCCATACTGCTGACAGAGTCGGGGGAGGCGACGCGCCGGGGGGACACACACACACACACACACCATGCACATACGCCCATGCACACGCACACTTGAGCGCACGCATAGTTGTACATATATATCTAAACCCACACATTCACATTCACAGTGTTGTTTGTGCGAGTGACGCACACACACTCGCCCCGACGCCTACACACTGGGCACACACACAGATGTACTGACACGGGCGCCACACAAACACAAGTTGCCAGTTTGAATTATAATTGGGTCATTGTGATGTATCCTTGCTTGACATTGTCTGTGATTGCAAGCGCCGCTCCAACTTGGGAAAAGAGATCTCCATTAGCACACACAAGTGCAAAGGGAGGCACACGCCAACACACAGCCCGCCACCCCGCATTCTGTATCACATTTACCTCATGTACATTCTCCTCCCCTCGGTACACACACACACACACACACAGCCAGCCTCCAGGGCTCTGTTTTATTTACACTGGGCTGAGCATTAGGATTAGCTGGTTGCCATGCATGACTTGCATTAATGCGTCTGGAGCGTTAAACAGGACGGGCGATGCGCCACAACGAGGCTGGCTGTTACCTCAATCAGGGTCGGATCAGCCTGGGATTACCAGCGTCCGCGTCCCGTAGCCCCACTGCCACCGGACACACACACCCACATGCACACACACACACACACACATACACATACACATACACATACACACACACACACACACACACACAGTAATATACACAAGACACAGATAGACACACACATATAGACGCACGCACGCACACACTCACACACATAGACACGCGCACACACACACACCCTGGGGTGAGCCACCGCACGCTGATCAATGCTGCGACAGAGCGGCTCGCAGGAGCTCACGCCAAAGACGTTGGTTGATTCGCAGACACAGCAGCCACCTCACCTGTGGCGCTAAGTCGCTAATCAGTCTGACTAAACCGGACTGGTGGTGCTTTAAAATGTGCCGCAGCAGCACACCACTTTGTTGCATGATTAGATTTTTTCTTCTGCGTAGGAAGAGCCATGGGCCCTGTTGGCGCTCTTTTAATACATGTGAGATTCAAAAAATGAACCACTTGAACTTCCACTTCCTAAATTAAACTGACATTTTTATTGGCGCGCAACCTCGGACCACAGCTCTTTCATAAAGGCCCTTTTGTTTGCCGTGCTGAGCCGCGGTGGGCCTCCCGTCCCCTTTCCTACCGTTACAGAGAGTACAAACGGGTGGAAAAACAGCGGCAGTAGCTCAGAATATAGAGTGGGTTGGCTGGTAACCGCGAGGTTGCAAGTTCGATCACCGGCTCCTCCTAGCTCCTAGTGTCGAGGTATTCGTGAGCAAGGCACCTCACCCTAACTGATCCCGACGAGCTGTGTCGCCTTTCATGGCATGTGTGCATGAATGGGTGAATGTGAGGCGATTGGGTTGCCACTGGTTACAAAAAAACGCTATATAAATGCAGTCCCATTTATTTTCTCAGAATGAAGCCGCATTTCATCTCGCAGCTTGCGGCTCGCTGACAATGTCAGAAGCGGATAAAGTTTCCCCTAATGCTCCACCAGGAATCCACTTCAGCTCTGCTGGAGAGCGCAGCCCCCCTAAGGGTTGGAGAAGAGCATTATTATAACCCAATCTCTGGCTTGAGGCCCGTCTGGGGCGCTGCCCACTGCCGCACATCCATCCAAAAATGACAGGCGGGCGTCATTATGTCCACCTGTGTGGGGAAGGGAGATCAAAGACGGTGAACCTTTCTCCATGAACCCCCGCACTGAAGACCCGCTGACCCCTTGTCCAGGCCCCACCGGGAGCGCCATTTATTATGTGCACTTGATGGGGGGCGAGAAGGAACCGCCATGACCGAATGATTCATATATTAATTAGGCTTGGGCCTAAAACTGAAGACCTCGCTAAATTATTCAACGAGCTGGATTCCTCTAAGACACGCATTCAGAGAACTTTTGTCCAATGTCACTCAGGTATTTTTTTCAAGGAAATCTACTGAGCACTGAACCCAACCTTCACACAATAAGTGACTCCGCAGGGAGGGGGGGCTGGGTACCGACAGAACCCGAGATCCACCGAGAGATTGATTTAAGGTCTCATTCACGTTGTCGGCGGGTCAGTTGACAATTAATTACCGGCCGGCTAATTAGCAAAGACAAAGAGGCTGTCTTTAAATAGGCTGCTCGGGTGATGTCACCAGGGCGAAAGGGGGATGTCATAAATTTCTGATGAGCTCCTCAAACTTGGGCGGTGTGAATTGGGGTCGTGTGTCTCTGCCCAGATGGATCAGCTAGCAGCTAATTACTGAGCCCCCCCCCACAGGCCCAGATGCTTTGGTGCGACCATTTAACTTTGCTTTGCATCCAAGTGTGTGTGTGTGTGTGTGTGTGTGTGTGTGTGTGTGGTGCAGGCACACGTAAAGACATCAAACACATATCCGTTTAGGTTTTTTTCACCCAGCGAGGAAAGAGTAAGCGATTTCATTTTGTTGCGTCGTCGGCTTGTTCTCTGAATAAAGCATTAGCTGCCAGGTTAGCCCTAATGCGACGCTCCCTCCCTTCTGGAACCTTCTCTCTGTCGGAGATAGCCTCAGGGCACCCAGACATAAGTCGGTTGGAAAGTACACACACACACACGGACCGCACGTTTGCACAAACGCAGCCTCACGCAAGAAACGCTTTATTGATAAAAACCCGCCACGCTCTAGCATATTTCTCCGAACCCCGTCCCGCCTAGCTTTGACGAGCGGCGGGAAAAACTACAAAAAAAGGCCACCGCACAGGGGGCACATCACACCAGGGTCGACTGCACCGTCGGGGGCCTCGTGCTCAGCCTCTCGGGGGCGCAACCCCCGCGTTCACCCATGGAGCCGTGACGCTAACGCGAGCTGAAACCTTCGCCAGCGTAGCCCCGGCCTCCGCGCCCTGCCCTCTGCGACAGGGCGTCGCCGGCAGTCGGCGTTGCACGCCAGCGAGGCGAGGAGCGGGGGAGTGAGGCGAGAGAGAGAGAGAGAGGCAGAGAGAGAGAGAGAAGCAGAGAGAGTGAGCTAGACTTCCACCAGAGATAATGATGGCGTTACCAGGCGTTTGGAGCCAGGCGCTTTGTCGTTTATTTATTTATACACGGCCTCTCTTTATTCCCCCCCCCCCTCACTCGTCGTTATAAGGCAGTGGCTCGTAGCCACAGGCAGGCCATTAGTGGGATGTGATCATGTCCGAAGCCTTTCTTCCAGTGACAAACATGATTTAATTCCGCCGTCCCCTCTGTGTCTACTTGTGAACAAAATGCTGTTTATTTGTATATTTTTTCCTGCACATTTCCACTCAACACTGAACACAGCCGAAGTCATTACAGCCCTGTGGCCCATTTTTACATCTCCCTTCCCTTGCACAAGGTATCCAGGCTAATGGCAGGGGGCCGCCGGTGTCTGTATTAAACAACACATTCCCCCCCCGTCTCCCACCAGGGGTCCCTGTGCATTCATTACGTGCCGGAAGGAGGTAGAGATTGAAATCGGCTGCTTACACATTCCTCTGAACACCGCCTGCGTGTGTCATTTGTTTGTTCGCTCTTGCCTGTTTGATACTGCAGGGGGTCGTCAGGTGGTGGGTACGTTGGTGGGTGGACGGGTTCGGGGGGGGGGGGGGGGGGGGGGGGGTTGTTGTTTACGTAATAAGGCAAACGCTGCGATTGATTGTGTGTTCCGGCGGCCTCTGATGATGATGCGTGCTTGATGTGGGCGTTGCCTAATTCATTGACCTCATTCCGGGTTCTTGTTTATTTACCTTCGTCTGGCGCCTTCCCCTTGATATCGGTGGGCAGCTTGTGTTGCGCGAGGGATCAGCCCTAATGCCGATCTGCTGGAGTTGTTTACTCGCCATTTGGAGAGAGAGAGAGAGAGCGAGAGAGAGATGCTTCAGACACTCCGCTTCTCCCCGTGCGTCCTTTAATCCACGGGAGCAAAGCAGGGCACATAAAAGGTGGAATGTGTGGAGACTGATAGACTTGTAAAACCAACGGTGTGCGGTGTCAAAATAAACACCTCACCGAATGACACATGGGCCGCTCTGCTCACGCAGGGATGGGATCCCCGTCCCTGAAAAGTCTGAGGGTCGATGATGGCCTTTTCCCTTCTCTGAGAACGCATAGGTCATAGCTGCAAGCAAGGTGTTTGCGTGAGCGTGGGGGTGCGCATCAACGTGGAGGGCAGGAGGTGGTCTCCGTGGGCACATAAAACCATCCTAAATGACCTATCGTGCGCAGACACCTTTCTGACGATACCGGGTGAATATTTCATGAAGCCTGGGCTTTTGAAAAGAAGACTGTTTTTTTGTCTTCTTTCCATTCGGTGACAGCTAATGGCCTCCGATGTGAGATAGAGAAGAGCTGGAGATTTGCCTCCCTCCAAGACTTGGCAATCTATTTCACAGACGGGGGTGCTGTCAGTCTGGGCGCAGGCAAACAAAGTGCCGTATTAGCATGCTATGGTGGATTGTGATCCCAGCCCAGGATTTTTGGAAGGCCAGTTAAGATGTGCAGGCATGCGTCACGTGTATTGGGGGATCACCACAGAAGGCTCGCCTGGGAAAGGGGGGAGAGAGGACCCATCAAGTGTTCATGAGGAAGATGTTTTGTTTTGCTCAACTCTCAAGTGGAACTCTCGGTCGATCTCCAACACGACCAAGGGTCGTGTTGGCCTTTTGATGTCGGTGTCGGTAACTACTCATTTCAAATAGAACGTTATCACATTTGAGTCGGAAAAGACCATCTGAAATTAGAATCGATCCCACGAGTAACTACCTTTTCACAGATTACATAAAGCACTGAGTGTGAAAAAGCACTTTAAAAATGAACATCAAACAGCGTCGGTCCAAACTCCGATAAAGATGGGCTGTGTGCGCAATGCTTTGTGCATAGTACCATTGCAAAGAAGTCGAATTTGACAGACGGCTTGGAGAGCCTATTTGTCCCCGAGTGTGTGCGATCTTAATACAATACAATGCAGGGCATGGCTTCTATTCATACGTTGGCACGCTGACCGAATCTGCACCCTTGGAGCGACAGCATTAGGAGCTGAGCTACTGAATTGAACAGATACCTGTGATTGCTTAGCACGCCCCGTCAGGTCTGTAGCCCGGGAACAAGAAGAATCTCGCAAGCTCGCGTTACATTTGCTCTGCGGATAAGGTCTGGCTCCCCCTTCCATACATAAGGAATTCTGCTCGGTATGAGATGGACAGACCAATCACAATGCAGTATTGATGTAGAGCTAGCTGGCATCGCTAGACGAATCGCAAACTACATCAGCGGCAGCCATTTTGTTGAAAATGCCATGTCATTGTATTTTTCCAGCGTCATATTAGACAAGCTGTGATTGTGGTTCTGATTGGTCGGTCTTATTTTTGCATGGGAAGGGGTGTCCGACCTGATCAGCAGATCAAATTAAACATGAGCCGGTGAGATTCGTCTTGTTCCCAGGCTATCAAGTTTGGATGACTTCAACTTTTGATGGACTTGAAAATGCAGAGCAACTGTACAACAAGACAGACCTCCCTGCATGCTTCTCGTTCGATCGACAATGCGCAGCCACAAATAGAATGCATTGGCACCGTCCCTTTCTGACTACTGTAGAAACCATCAATTATAGTGAATGGTGTACGGCATACAAGTCAGAGCCAAGAGTCAAGCTCTTAAACAATGCATGTAAAGCTCTTCATAGGATTGTAATATACGTATATATTGGCTTATAATATTTTGGTTAATTCCAAGTGTTGACCATTACTCATTCTCATCGTTGTCGTACATTTATAAGTTTAATGTTATTTGCATAGTAAGTCATTTGTGTAACCAACTTGCCGCACTCCAAGCGGACACACTAATTATGATTTGCAAGAGAATGACATATGTTAATAACAGTTGGGATCATTATGGATATTTTGGTTATACAGTTGGTCATTATTCATTAGTCAATATGAACCAAAATGACCCATATGAGCGTTCGCTGGAATAACTCCTTATACACTAGTTTATGAAACAGCAATACCACGACATATATGCCAAGTGTCTGTCTTCCAAAATGAAAGGAATGACTTCTCAGTGGAAAATGCAACATTTAAAGATAGTTTTTAGGCATTGAAATGCAATGATAACATTTCTAGGGACAAATTTGCATTTTATTTTCAGTTTTCTTCCGTTGCCATGGTGATTGACGTGTACGGCGCTACCCCCTAAACGACATAGTTTGCATGTTGTTTTAACCATTGTTTTTGCGTTGTGTAGTCATTTGAGCTGCTACTTTAAATGTTATTTTATGAGGGCGGTAACAGATGGCGATAAAAACGTATATATTGTTCCAGAAATACTTGAGATATTATTGTCATTTTAGGGCCATTTTATGCCACTGATATTACGATAATATAATAGCATAGTAATGCGAATGCACCCTTTCAGAGAGATATTTTTTTACATTTTCAGACAGAAGTATGCAACTTTTTGGTGAGAATGATGCAGTCGTTGGTAAAAACAGTTCAAAACACCCATCACCCTGGGGTATCACATTCACTTCACCTGTTCTGTGTGTGTGTGTGTGTGTGTGTGTGTGTGTGTGTGTGTGTTGTGTGGCGGTGCCTGAGCCCCGCCTCTTAGAAAGAGCAGACGAGAGGACAGAAGCAGCGCGGAAATCTCGGTGACATTCACTCAAGGTCTTTTCACATCAGGCACGTAACGAATAAACGACAAACAGAATAGCGTCAACAATTTCTGTATCAGTTGTGACGCGTATGCAGCATTTTCCAATAACAAGTGAGCCAGCGAAAAGACAGGTGGATTCAACCTCCAACCCCATACAGCCTCTTGGAGATGAGCTTATGGTCCTCCCTCTCTCCAACATCCCACAAATGTGTTCGTAGGATTAAATTATAAAGGGGTTTGACTTTTGAATCCAAGTGTAAAATAGAGTGGGGAATGGCAGTTTGCATATGAATGGGATAATGATGGGTGGCGTTCTTTAATACATTCATTAATACATCAATGTTGATGTATTTGACTTACTTTTGAAGTTGTTTCCATTTTTCCCCCATTCCGCAAGATAGTGTCCAAAAACAAAACTATTGCGATACAACTGTACACCATTCTCACCAAAAACAACCTATATCACGGACCACAGTGCTAGTAAACCCTGGCTCGTAGTGCCGGCTGCTATCAAGATGAGGGGTTTGGCTTCCCGGACACCTATAGTAAAGCGTTAGTGTCTGTGTCTGTGTGGAGCTCTGTCTGGGCAGCGGTTTATTCTGATGAACGAGTGAGGGGTGAAGCTTCTCAGTATACCGCTGCAGTTTGTGGACCATTTCATAACCGCTCTCATCATAACGCTTGTAGACAACAGCGGCACTAAAAAAGTATCACAAAGACTCAGCGGGTCATAACCCACCACCCTCCTTCCTAGGACTCTCAGCCCAAAGAACTTTCAATTAGGGCTGCTTGATTATTGGAAAAATCATAATCACGATTATTTTGGAGTTTGAAAACATGATGTGTTTATTCAGCATGTCTCTCCCAAAAAATACTTTGCAACTAAGAACTTTGAAATTTCGACTTCAAAAAATACACAAAATGGTCAAAAAGAAAATGGCCAAATCTAAAATAATGTACAGATATGTATCCAGCTCGATTAGTTTTGTGATCGTTTGACGCTGAAATCGAGATCGAAATTCGATTAATCGCCCAGCCCCATTTTAAATC
This sequence comes from Pollachius pollachius, assembly GCF_949987615.1. Taxonomy (NCBI): domain Eukaryota; kingdom Metazoa; phylum Chordata; class Actinopteri; order Gadiformes; family Gadidae; genus Pollachius; species Pollachius pollachius. The sequence continues at coordinate 9,187,309 of NC_136946.1, read as the reverse complement.
TCAGTGTTCGAATTCCAGCTGAAACAGCGAGTTCAATTTTACTGCTCACAAGTTTAATCGAAAAAACGGCACCCACACTGCTGGTATACTGAATATCTGCACGGCTATGATTATCAGTACGAAGCCCTTCAACCTCTTAACCTACGATCAATTCACAGCCGTGCTGATAATCAGTAGAACAGCCCTTCTCTCTTGGGAAATTGCTTAAGCAGTTAAGGAAGTCTTTTGCAATATTTTTATCACACCTGTTCATTGCGCGATGATGATGAAAATGCGATTTATTGGTTGGCACTTCAACAGATAGTGATAATTACAGGACTACGAATGGGCCCTCTTTAGCAGAGACTCTCAAGCCTTTCACAAAGAGATCCCATGGCGCCCCTTGGTTGGGTATAATGGCCAAATTCCCATCTCTTTCCAATTAATTTAGATTAATTTATTTAACACCTTTTATTTTCAATTCAATTGCACATTTGCTGATGCTTTTTGAGTGACTTCTTGCTGGGCTACAGCCCCTTAATTGATAATAATGTGTGTCCTTGAGGCCATCTTTCATATAAAGGAGACCCCAAGTCTCCAGGTCATGCCCAAGTGTCCTTTACCCCTAGGTCATCTTCTAATTAAATCACCCTGTCGGGCTGTAGCCTCTAGACATCTCTTTCTCACTCCCAAGTCATTCTGTGCCTCTTGAATGGTGTTTGCTTCAATTGCTGCAGGTCAATGAGCCCCATGTTGATAATTTGAGTCTTCTTTTGAAAATCTTTTGTGGCTGCCTTTGTAATGATTTTTCTTGGGCGAACAAAGAATTTATAAAACACAAAACCTCGGTGGAGCAAAGCAATCTCTGGGTCATCTCTGGGTCACTTGAAAATCTTTGTTTTTATGGAAAGAAAGAACTGGAAATCAGTTACATGAAATAACAACTCAGATGACTACACAACTGCACCCGCTGTGCGGTTTCAGGGGAAGCAGTGTCCAGATCGATCACAATGGCAACCATAGAAAACTTTGAGTTATTTAACAAACTTAAAGTCATACATTCACTGAGCGAAGATGTGGGATATAAAATACAAATGTCTTGCTAGAAATGTTATCATAACACATTTTAGTGCCCAAATTAAAATGTTTTTCAATGAGAATAAAACTCATGTCATCTATCTTGTTTAGTCAAACAGCAACCTGACATAGGTGACTTATGACTGCTTCTTCTACCAGTCGATACAGGGCGCTGTCCCAACGCACGCTCCTATGGATCGTTTTGGCTCATCTTGACAAATTACCTACACTGTTGTTTCAGTTGGAGAACAAACTGTACCGTATCCACCCACTGGAAGTGCAGGGACCAATTTTCATAAGTTGAATGTTAAATAGAATATGAAAGAAATGCAGCCTTTCTTATGTATCCGATAAATGTAACTGATTTTACATTTTAACAAAGAGAGAGCGATAAACCTAAGCTGTATATTTTTTGTTAATATAATCTTTGCTATTATCATTTTTGTATTATCATTATTGTGTTTAAAACCATGGGAGGGAATGGAAAGCAACAAGTCCCCCTGGTTACACACGTGAATAAAGTATGGGCAGTCTGGCTCAGAACCCCTGAGACCCCCTTTTTCCCCCCTCATCCCCTCGTTTAACTCCTCCTCTCTCACTCCACATGTATTCCTTATGTAGCACTCAGAGATCGAATCAAGCCCCCAGTGTCTTCAAAACAACTCAAAAACAGGGTATACCGCTGATGCACGCAGTAGCGCCGTAGCATCTTCCGCCGGCATCGCCCCCCACCCCGCCCCCGTCCCTCGTGGGGTACAAACCAAGGACGCATGTTCCGACTCCCCCGGCGCCAACAAGATCATCCCAAAAGAACAGTCCCTTTCCCATTTCCTCAGCTTCAAGCCTTTCCAGATCGCGGCTTAAAACGCCCCTTCTTTCCTCCTTTGGTTTCGTCTCCTTCCGCCCTGCCAGCCAGAAGTGCGGTGACTTGAGTACCCCCAGCTGACTCCAACGCTCTTGCATGAAAGACATCCTGGATTTCATCACGCGCTCGCGACGCCTCGAGATCTCCTCGCCACCATTGCTTCCCCGCCTCCCCACTCCGGCTCGCCCACCACCACCCACCCTCTCAAACAGCCCACTGTCTCATCCCCCTCCCCTCCTCTCCGCTTGTCCTTCCTGTTATTTATACTCTTTGGGTGTTGATAAGCAGATGTTTGCCTTACGCCCGCGAGGGAACGGCGGTGGCGGTGTCGTTGGTGCCGATGATGCAAGCAAACGTGTGTCTTCTAGACCGCTTTGTGTGTGATGGATTCAGAGGGATTTCAGTAGTAGCAGAAGGAGAGCGAAGCCAGGCGAGCATCAGAGCACTCCGCACCCCGACTGTCCATATAAAGAAGCAGAGGAGAACTTATATTAAGAATAGGACCTCTGGGTTACATACAGCACTTTGATCGCCTCCTCACTACCTGCCACCTGTTGTTGCCGTTTCCTGCTTTTAAAAAAAAAAGAGGAAGACGCAGCCCTTCTATCGCTCTTCCTCTCCCTCTGTGTTTTCATCAGAACCTCGTCCGCGCTCGACCCCCTGTTGAGGGTTTCTACACCAGCTTCTTGGTGGCCAAGCCTTTCAATCTATCTCACGCTTCTTCCCTGCCTTAGCATGTGTGTCTAAGTGTGTAGGTGGGGCGCCTCTTGTGTGCACATACATGTGTTTGCACACGTGTGAAATTAAGTGCAGGCGCATTTCCTTTTGAGGAGTTCAGTCTGGATCGTCTTAAGTGTGCATCATTAATCTGTGTAGTTCCGAATTATCTCTATTCTACTTTTTAGAATAAGTCTGCAAAAGGTGTGTGTGTGTGTGTGTGTGTGTGTGTGTGTGTGTGTGTGTGTGTGTGTGTGTGAGAAAAGTGTGCACTGTGCACTCTTATGTTTTCTGTTCTGGCTGTTTGACACAGCTGTGATAAGATATGTCTCTGAAATGACAGAAAATGTATTCTCTCCCCTGCGACGGCAGTGTCAACTCTAGATGCAATCATGTCACATCCTGCAATTTCAAATGACAATCTAAATTGTAAATGTTTTCATACATCCTGCTTAGTGAGGCGTGATAAATAACATCTGGGGAATGAAAAATTGCTTCAGGAATGTAAACATTCTATATTTGTTTGCTTGCTATAAAGCTATTTATTTATTTACACTGAGATGTGAACCTTCATTTTATGAGCCCAGGCGTGGGAGGAAATCACAGATCTAAGTTACACAAATATATTACCACACACCGATGCTGGATACAGACGGGCAACATTCCATTTTCCTGCTACCTTCAGAACTAAGGTTGATGAGTCCTTTCCCTCATCTTAATTGATTACATTAACCTGTTTATTTGTATTCTACCGCAAGGGCCGAATACAATACATGCATACAATTTTCTGGTTCAACTTGTTTTTCAACAAGTTGAACCAGAAAATCAAAGAGGTTGTTAAGAAATGCTTTTAAAGGACATGTTATCGCTCAGATATGTAGACCTCCAAGTATGAAAAGGGAACAACCTCCAGGCCAGCGTTTAATTTGTGCTGGGAAGAAGTGGCATTGTACTATTTTATGCTTCTTTTCATGCTCACATAACGCTGCTGTAGATAAAAATGTATATATATATATATCTCTGGTATTTTTCTTTCTCACCCTCATCCTGAATGTGGTGAATGACTGGCTGAACTTTTTTGGTTATCTCGCGTGGGCTGCATGCCCCCCTCCTGTGTTCGTGTGTGGTGTACATCCTGGGAGAAGGATGTACACCACACACGCACACACACACACACACACACACACACACACACACACACACACACACACACACACACACACACACACACACACACACACACACACACACACACACACACACACACACACACACACCTTTGCAACAACATAAGTATCTCCTGAATGTTTTTAATTGAATCCCTAACGGTTTGCTTGTCGATGTGTCAATGTGACCGTATCAAGAAGGATTAGGCGACCCCACAGCTTATAGTGTCCACATTAGCCACTTTTATGATTGCGTCTCATGCTGTCCTACATCGATTTAGCTCCGAGTCACGGTGTCAAAGTCATGGTTTGAAGACGGGTTAGGAAAAGGGAAGGGAACACAGGAGGGGGGCATGCAGCCCACGCGAGATAACCAAAAAAGTTCAGCCAGTCATCGGTCATTATCCAAGATCTGCATTGATCAGGAGGCCCTGAAAGTCAAGTGTTCCTCGGAGGGCCTCGAGGGGCTTTGCAGTTCCCAGCTTAGCGTTGGCTTCCCATGCATTATACATCGAGCGGGGAGCGTGGCCAGCCAGGTTCTGCCCCCGGAAACGACAAGCCCACGGGGGTGCTCTATGACCTTCTGGTGTTTTTTTTCGTGGTTAATATTGATGTGTAAAGATTGGCAGCTGTTTTGCAGAAGGTAATTATTAATAGGAGAAGATGGTGCCCCGACCGTTGGGGGAAGAGTCTCACTTGAAGTCTTTCCAGTGTGAGGGATGGAGCGCATTAAAGCATTAGCTGTATCGCGGACTAAGTGTCATAATCGATATTACACCTTCATAAAGTTTTATGCCTGGTTTATTGCGCTGGATGCATTCATATCCGTACCATAAAGCTGCGCTAATGCTTGCGCGCACACGCACACGCACACACAGGGCTATACCTGCCCCCTTAAGCATCCCATGGGGGCTTCCTATTATGCAGGAGCTTACATACCTCCCCGTACTCTCAGACCTCCCTTGTCCTGTTTTGCTGCTTCCCACATGTCCCTGGCCAGTCGACGGCACCCACACAAGCCCCGTGTGTCTCCACTCCGTGACTAATGATCTACTTACCAAGTCCATGTGCAGCCTTGGGTTACTGGTGGTGGTGTGGTGGTGCCGGTGCCGGTCATTGTGATAAAGGGAGATGAGAGCTCTCCACTTCCATCGAAGGCCCCTATCTTCTCTCCCTCTCATCCTCTTGACCATGGCCAGCCTTTCCAGAAAGTCACCGGCCAGCTTCCTCCATATTGTCGGAGCACTTGGCAGAGATCCCGTGAGAGAGGGTTTGTAATGGTGGTGCAGTCCAAAGAAGAAGGCATATTTGTGTGTGTGTATGTGGGTGACGGAGAGAGATTTAGTGAGGGTCTCTTAGTAAAAAGGGTATTGTGTTTGTCTACAGTCTTGTCTTTATGGATGGACCACTTAAGCCTGTCCCTGATTGCTTACTCCCAAGGTGCCTCATGAAAGTTGAAAAGGAAGGAAAAATCCACTTTTTTTTCTCTTCCTTTTATGCATTCGTCCGTCCCTTTCTCCCTTCACCCTCCTCCCTCCCTCCCTCCCTTCCTCCGAGAAAGTACAATGATAACTGTGAGTGTTTGAACTAAAAACCATCTCCTTTATGCTCCAATGTGCATTCAAGTTTGTCCGGGCTAGACAGATATAAATATATATATATATATATATATATATATATTTCTCATCAAAGTAAAGGGACAGCAGCAATTTTTTTTTGCATATAAGCCACTTATTTCAGCAGTTGGATCTATTTTTAGACTTTATGGTTCCTGGGGCTCCTCATTCTCCGGCGGAATCAAAAGAGCGGGACCGCTGCTGTGAATCTGTGTGTGTGTGTGTGTGTATGTGTGTGTGCGTGAAGTGCCCCCTTGTTAAGGGTGGAGCTCCATGGTACATTTCATCCCCGTTGTGCCTTCACACTGCCTCGGAGCCTCTCCTAATGCGTCACCTGAGAGACCGGGGGGAGGTGAGCCCTGCACCAACGCGCCACCAGAGCTTCTTGATATCCCCTTCCTGCGGGAGATAAAGACTCGGCCATGGTTTGGGGGTGGGTTCTGTGTGGGGAGGGCAAGGGGGTTTCAATTCAGCAGAACAGCAGAGCAGATTAGAAGGGAGCAGTAAATGGAGACGATGCCAGCGGAAGGAAAGGATCAAGGGTTTCCATGAGGAATCTGAAATAAAGCCCCCCCCCCCCGCCCCTCTGTCTGGTGAGGGAGGGGGGAGAGATGTGGAGGAGATGTGGAGGAGAGGGGGGTAAGATGAGCAGGAGAGATGTGGAGGAGAGAGGGGTAAGATGAGGAGGAGAGATGTGGAGGAGAGAGGGGAGAGATGGAGGGGAGAGGGGGGAGATATGGAGGAGAGAGCGGCGAGGAGAGAGGGGGGGAGATGTGGAGGAGCGAGGGAGAGATGTGGAGGAGGGGGGGAGAGATGGGGAGAGGAGAGGGGAGAGGGGGGAGGGGGGAGGGAGAGATGGAGGGGAGAGAGAGGAGGCATTAGCTGTAATTAAGCCTAAACGGCTACGGCGCTCGTCTCTCTTTGGGGATCACAGATTCCCGTTGCAAGGGGGCCTTCATGTCTGCGGTTATGGAGCCCTTTTGAGCTGCGAGCTGCTCCACGTGTGTGTCGCAACATGCTTGCACCACGTATGTGTGCAACGCATGCACGTGGCGCGTGTGAAAAATGGCCTTCCCCCTAAAAAGAAACGATTAGCGGGTAAATAAGTGTAGCTAATGTGATTCTTTATGCTAATATTCCAACTTAAAGACGCATAAATCAGACAGCCTGTTCCTTGTTCACCACTAACCAACAAACACGGGAAAAGCTGGATGTTTCTCGACCCAGGGTTTTCTTACCGCAACATACTGACTGAAAAGCTTCAAGGTATGTTGTTTTCTGCTAATCTGTCGAGCTATCTGTTGACAGCTACATCCCCCGGAGTGCTGTACCTTTGAATCGATTCATCAAGTATGTCTGGTATCAGGGAAACATCGCCAGGTTTCTCTGGGCCTCAAAGGGTTCCTATGGATATCTGTCGGTTTTTTATCTCCTTTGCACCGCATTATGCTACTGGAGATGGACTTTGTTGTAAACGTTTTGTATTAGAAATCGGAAGTCAGGACATGTTGTTTTAATTATTAATGGTTTACGTACTGGGCCTTTTATATGTAACAGACTCCCAAGTCTTGTAGTACAGAACGAGTAACTTGATGAACCAAGGCGTCAATCATATATCACATTAATTGTTCTTCAGTTGAATAATTGATGCTTGATCAAATAAGCATCAAATAAGTACCAAGCTTATCTTAAAAACATGCAAATTCGTGGCAGCTTTTCTATATCCCAGAACCTCTCAATTATTCAAAATGAATAATTGAGTGTTGCTGGAGTGCAGTTCAGACAATGCAGGCAGATTGAAGACATCACTTTGGACTCTTCTAATGCCAGATGAACATTGTCCATTATTTATGACATCTCATTGACCAAGTGCTTAATTGAGGATTATTACTGAGAAAGAAATCGATCCATCAATCAATAGCAATAGTTGGTAGCCACAGTCACGAAGTCTCCGCAGCAAAGGGCAGCAGACAGTCAGAACGGGGAGAAGCGAATGAATCTATAAGTGCATATATTACTCATGCTCTCCTATGTCACTGCGTGACAAAAAGGCTCCATAGTGTTGGTTTTGTCTAGCCCAGCATGCAGCTGGGCAGAGGAACCAGTGGCCAGCGATAGAACAGGTGCCTGCCTCTGTTTTGGGAGCCCCGGCAGGGCTTGGCTACGCTGTGTGAGCACGGCAGGATGGTGCTGGTGGGGCTGGTGGTGGAGGCTGTGTGGTGGCTGTGCGTCCATCCTCCCTGCATGTGGCTGCTTGATATTCCTGGCATCTCCCGTTTCCAACGGTACCAATTATTTATTTAATATTATTTCACAAATGATCCAGCCGAATAAATGATGGCATGCCAGGTTTTATCTTTAGCAAATTCTATATTATTGCTCTCTCTTGTAGCCACTTAGGCAGGCAGAGGCGAGCCCCCTAACATCTCCCCCCCCCCCCGCGGCGTATCTCAGGCCCTGCTGCCGGAGCACCTTTGCTGGCATACGCACAGAGGCATGAGCTAGCGCTCAGAAAGCACGTAGACCAATGAAAACGGGGCGGCGGCTGCAGCTACAGCAGCGGCGGTGTTCAGAACACAGCGCCTCCTCTCTGGGTGTTTACCCGCCACTGAGCGCGCGCCCGGCTTTGCGCTCGAACCTCTGTTTATTTCTATACGCTTGTGATTGTATGGAAATCGCCAGCGCGTGGCCCCCCCGGGGGGCCCGAGATTTTGTGCCATCTCGCAATCATGCTTCGAAAATCAATGCACGCCATTACCATACGAAAATTGTTGCAAACCGTCAGCCGTGGAAACCGTTAGGTTAAGGGGTGACGTTAAGGGAGACTGGAACTTTTTGTCAGTTTTGAGGATTTCATGCGTTGCGTTCTCCCTTCTCCGTTTTTGAGGGTTTTATTCAGTTAGGAGCGAGTGAGATTGGCGCTGCGATTACGCTGTCAACCGGAGCCACGTGAAGAGGGCCGGCGATGCCGTCGGCAAGGAATGGGCAGTGTCTGGCATGAATAAGCTTTCACTGTGATTAAATTGCTGCTAAACAGACATGTGGAGCTTTCAAGTAATGTATTTAGGTCAGGCCTTAAATTAAATTTCCCTTTTCTACAAAGCAAAGAAAAGAAGAAGAAGAAGAAGAAGAAGAAGAGGAAGAAGAAGAAGAACGTGCAGAAAAAAATAGGGAAAACCCGACTGTGTGTCGTGGGAATGTGTGAGGGCCCCGCTGCTACGGCCTTGATGAAACTTTCATGGTTAACGCCACTGAGTGATTCTCCCTTACTCTGCTTCTCTTTGAGGCCCGCGAACAGGCGCCACGCAGACAAGCCTCCTAATTAATCAGCTTTTCAGTCTCGCCGGACGAGTTGGTTTCATTATTTAATTCTTTAAAACACTCGAGGTAGGAACAATGGAACGAGGCGGCCGACCGGCTGTCCTCCACAGCCTCTTAATGCCGAGACGGCGGCCCCGCGTAATTGATGTCCTCGCGGAGGACGTTTAATATGAAAATACATTAAATTAAATAAATGAACTGACGTAGCGCTCGCTAATGAGAAACGTTGGCGGCGAACCATTTACGACTCCCTTATGCCAGCCTCCGAAGAAAAAAGGAAAAACCGAACCAACTGTTAGCCGATGTAATTGGTACAACGTCTTTTTAGCGTATTCATATATTAGGTTCTTTCTTTTTTTTTTGGTCTCGGGTGTCAACACGAGTTTGTCGACGGCATGTGTTTCTGTGTGTGTGTGTGTGTGTGTGTGTGTGTGTGTGTGTGTGTGTGTGTGAGTGTGTGTGTGGGGGGGAGGGGGGGGAACCCCATGCCACTGGGGGCCCCAGGGTTTGTGTGGTAGTAAGGGGATCTGTGGCATTGTGGATCAGTAATGAAGCAATTTCACACAACAGAGTCTGCCCTGCAGTGCCAATCTCCCACACTCCCAGCTGACTCCCAGTTCACCAAGTCGGATCACATGCCGTGGTGGCAGAGCTGGTAGGGGGGGAAATTGGGGGGTTGTTTAGGGGAAAGAGAGGGGACAGCAGGGGGCCGTGTTGTTGGTTCATCTGATTCCACCCCTATCCTTTCCCTGATTTGGGGGGGGGGGGGGGGGGGGGGGGGTAGATGAAACAAGAATAGGAAGGAGTGGAGAGACATGGGCTTGGATATGTCATGGGGTGTCCAGCAGCCACTGGAGAATATCGGGAGGTTGGCAGTCAGGCCCGACATTGTGTCAGTTTGTGTTCTTATTCCTTTGGTTCCCATGGTGATGCATTAAGACCGATGTGACCACTACATGCCAGAAGGTACACGCCTCGTCTGGGTTGGCTTTACATTTGAGTTCCCCTCGGGAAAGGTCAAAGAAACACGAAAAAGCTTGGGTCCATCCATCAACTAGTAGCAAAATATGAATAATATCTCCCTTCCGACGTGGATATTGTGATAAATCCGACGGATACCCCCTTTGGGTGAAAAAAACAACAACAATTTGAGCTACTTCTCTTTTTAAAACTTTTGCATTGACTTGTGTGTCCTTCCCCTCCAAACGACACACACACACGAACACACACTCACACACAACCTCAAACACGTAGACTCTCACACAGCCTCAACCTCTCCATCACAGCAGGCTGTCATGTTAGGTGTGGTCCGCTCGGCCGGTGGCCGTTATTAATGACCTTTGGAGTAGTGTGGGAAGGACCAGTCTGCCCTGGTATTGATGAACTGAGAGTACCCCTCTTTCCCCCTTACTCTCTCTCTCTCTCTGTCTCCCTCATCCCCCCCGTCCCCGTCCCCCCGGTCCGACCTTCTCTGCAGAGATAGCGTGTCAGGGGTGATGCGCCACACTCCCTCTCAGTGATGCACCACTCTCCCTCACCTCCATACAAATCACATGTTCATCAGAGGTGGGGTCCCGGTCCCATTTAGGGGGACCTAACTGGGAGGGGGACCTAACTGGGAGGACTTAGGGGGACCTAACTGGGACCACAAGGAAAACTTTAGCTTTTATTTATTGATTGTTTTGGGAAATATTGGAAGAAAACTCGTGGACGTCATCGTGCCTTGTGATGAGCGGGTTTTATTGAGTTTGGAGTCTCCGACTCACGACTCTGGGAGGATATAAAACTGGATGTTGGAAAGTGGGTGGGGGGGGGGGGGGGGGGGGGTCCTTTTGGAAGAGCCGAGCAGACAGATGGACAGACGGACAGGCATTGTCAACACTGGCAGAAGCCCGTGGAGATCTGGTTCCAGCTGGAGCCGCCGTCCACAGTATCCATTGCCAATCTCCCCCAAAAAGTTTGTCAGCTATATTCGGGAGCCATATACCATATACTTACAAGAGACTTTCAGCAGGGGCCACCCATATGAGCATGGGGGGTGGTGGTTGCGGAAAATGTGGGTATGTGGGAGGGCGGGGGCTGCTGTGATTTCCTTGAATGCTTCTATCCGATTGCGATGGAAGCCAGCTAATGCCTTTGTCTGCACTAATGCTCCACGTCATCCCCAATTTGTCCTCGTCATGCAAACCTCTTAGTCCCTTTGTTCTTGTTTTTCCTTGTTCTCGTCGAAAGGCCCTTCAACCTTTCTTCTCTCGCTCTACCTCTCTCTCGCAGCCTAAAAAACCCGCCATGAAAGTACTTTTTATCCCCCTGTGCAACGTTTCGTTGCATCAGGGACTATATTTCACGACGTGCCCGGCAAGTGGGACGGAGACAGCGTTGGTGGCGCTGGCATTGGCAGCACTGGTCACCCCCCTCTCTCCATACCTCTCGGCGTTTATCTCCCTCCCGGGGGCTCTTCGTCTCGCCCCAGGGACCCTCTCGGCAGTTAAACTCCCTCTGCTGGTGCATGACTTTGATCCTTCCAAAATGCTACTAATGGGATTCAATTAAAGCTTTCCTCCCTCCAACACTCTCTCCAGCACCATCTTTACCACTCCTCTCGCTCGGAGGTATTAGCTCATCAACTGGCCCCCGAAGGATTTAGCTAATGGCTTATAGCGCTAGTGTGGCCGGGTGAGGGTTTTACCGGACTTACCGGGAAATATATACACGTTCAATGCTTTCTTTGACCTGGATCCTTCCAGGCCTCGGCAGACACTGTGTTTTCACACCGTCTTTGTCTTAGTTTTTGGTTTTTTACGCATTACTTCCAAGGAAGGAGTTGGCCAAGGCGTTTTTATTTTTTGGGCAGATTGTGCTGTGAAGCAGAACATTGATGCTCCTTAAAGGAATGCTGTTTTTTAGCCGACTTAACAAAGCAATTTCGTGAGGCAACAAAGGCACCAGCTGAAGAGGAAGGAGCAAAAACACAAACTATTGATTAAGAGCAAAGAAGAAATGGTTTAACATCTCTATGCTCATTTTCTCTGCTCCCACACATTCTGGGGCCTCTGCTGATCTAGATTGGAAAATCAATGTTCACAGCTTGTCATTACTTTTCACAAACATAGTACGGCCCTGGCATTATGCTTTTTTCTAGCAGCAACGAATAAGGGTGAGTCAAACTTCATTTGATACTAGTTTTATTTTCTCGCCATGAAATAAAGAAACAACCACTGAAGTGATATTCAAGTGCCCCCCCCCCCCCCCCCACACACACACACACACACACACACCCTCCCCTTGTGTACCAGCGTTTCTGAAGTGCTGGCCGACGTTGTGGGGTGAGATGCAATGCTCCAAACACACTAACACACACTTCAAAAGGACAACGAGTGCACTTGATTCAGGGAACAAGTCGTTCAACTTCCTGTTCGGTAGGAGCTCTTTAAAGATAGACCCCAACCGAGAGACATCACACCACCACCACTACCACCATCACCATCACCATAACAGCTACCACCATCACCCCCAACACCATTACCACCACCACCACTACCACCAGCCCCACCACCATTACCACCATAACAACTACCACCACTAACAGCAGCAGCACCAACAGTGCCACCATCACCATAACGGCTACCACAACCACCACCACCATAACAACCACCACCTCCACCATCCCCACCACCACCACCCTTCTCAGAAACAAACAACAAAAACAACAACAACAACAAAAATCAAGTACATTTCCCCTTCTGCAAAACAAAACAACACAGGGAGCCTCGTTCGGCAAATTGCCTCCGCCGTCTCCCCCCCTCTCTCACACACACTTACCCACACCTCCGTGTTTCCCCCTGGGGCCCCCGGCAGGCGTGTCGGCCGTGATGGCGGCCCTCCATAGTTATTCCTGTCCCCCGGTGTGTACGCCCCCTCCTCCCCCTCGGTGCGGACCCCCTGTGTTATCGGCGTGGCGGCGTGCTGCTGCTCAGGGGCTGGTTTGGAACCTGTGCAATCTCCTCTGATGAGCCAATTACCTCTCTGGAAGCCTGGCCGCGTCGCGTGGAGAACGGCGTGGTCGTGCTTCCTGCGGTGGCGTTAGTCGCTGCGTCTCTGTGTGTCTAGTGGCTGCGGCGCCGCCGTTGTTGTGTTTTTCGGTCGCCTTGGTAAATACCAAATACTTCCTGAGCCTGATGTGTATTGTTTCAAATGCATATGAGTCATTAAGGTTTGATTCCATTGGGAGTGAGCAAACAGCCCCACCCCTTCCCTCCAATGGCTCCCACACACACGCACGCACGCACGCGTACACTTGCATGCAGACACACACACATACGCCCGCACACATGCACAAACATTACAGAACTCCTGGGACACACAGACATATACACAAACAGGCGGATCATTTTGCTCCTAATTGCGTGCTGCTTGTTCTGCCGCGACCAGAGCAGCTTATTTAGCTTCCCCGCAGGCGAGGTGTTGAGCCGGGAGCAAAGGAGCATGGGAAAGTTGAGTTCTAACGAAGAACACCAGCACCACTGGTGACGCTTCCTCTGTCACTGCTTGCGGGTGCGAAAAAAAGACTTCTCAAACTCAAGTCCCCATCCCCGCCGCAGGGCGCTCTCGCGTTTTCCCTTCCCCTTCCCTTCCCCCCCCCCCCTCTCCTCCAATCACATCCTCATACCCGTGGCCGGAGGCACAGCACGCCATGTCACCCCATGCGGCAGCAGCCACACGAGACGCCAGGCGCACTGGGACAGAGAGACCCTGATTTGCTTACACACCAAGAAACACGCGGCCGGCCTCGGGCCTGGGGGGGGGGGGGAAGGAAGTGTAGACTTTGCCATATTTCTTCGTCAGATAGTAATTGCCGAAAGTGTTAGACAGCTTAAAATAAGGTCTAATAATAATAACGCGAGAGAGAGAGCGTGAGCGAGGAGCTTGTGAAAGTGTAGCGCCGCATTGGTATGTTATGCAGTGATGTTGCTCGGAACTGATTAAAAATATATTCTGCAATCATACGGAAAAAACGGACGGAGAGACCTTGGTTTTTTGATTCACGACTCGGGTCCCGTCTTGGCTGGAGATGGCGTTGTCTCACGGTGTTAGATGATTTCATCCAAATTTAACAGGCAGAAATGGTCGTAATTGGAGAGCAGACATCCTAGATATCACTGATGTGTGTGGATGACCATGCGTTCGACCTGCATGATTCGCTTTCAAGTTGTCTTGTGTCGGCAGTAAGCTGCAACAGGCCCTAGCCCTCCCTTCACCCTGACAAGAGTTAAAAGCCTAACGTAGACGTGATGTCAAAGTTCACAGCTGCAAAACTTTTCAATTTGTGTGTGTGTGTTTGTGTGTGTGTATGTTTTAGCACCTGCCCCCTCAGACTTAATAAATAGTAGCAGTCAGCCGAGATTCAACCGAAGGTGGTTAATTCGGTGGTCTGGGTTAGCCTTAAAAGCCTGGCGGTGAAAGCACCTTGAGACCCATAATTCCCCATCCATCCATGTGACGTTGGGGGGGATGTGGCATTTGTCTTACCCACAGCAGGGCTACCATTGCTGGGATGGACGGGGTCACGGTGTGACAGCCGGCTCCAACCATTAGCTGTAATTTAGCTTTTAGCTGAAAGCTTTCTCCGGGATTTGATGTATTAAGGCATTTATGTTTTTTTTCCTCCTGCTGCGATGTCGCATCGATCCCGAGCGATTATTTCCGCAGTGTGCCCATACTAAAAGTTACCAGCTGCAGCAGACAAAGGGAATACAGTGTGATTTTCATTTTTGGGAAAGGCTTCTGGGTGGGTGATTTTCTTTTTACTTGTGATGTGTGATTTTCTACTCAGGGTCCTCATTTTGTTCTGTCTCCCGTGTGTGTGTGTGTGTGTGTGTGCGTGTGTGTGTGTTCAGGCGGCTGCACCTTCGATGAGGACTCGGACGCCAGCCTGTGTGACTACCGCCAGGGACAGGAGGACGACTTTGACTGGCAGCTGATCAGGACCTACAGTTGGCCCCACGCCACTCCTGACCTGCTCCGAGGTGGGTCTACATAGCACCATATACGGTCATCGTGTAGGTTTTTGTGTAGGCACAGAAGTTAAAAAAAATCGAACCGCAAATATATTTAAAAATATTCCCGTTTCAAAACATATCTGTAGGAAGACAAACTTCGCCCGAAGTGCTGTACAGAGATCATTTTGTAATAAATATTAATAATAAGAAATAACTGAGTTCATAAGTGACAAAACTATAGGATAACGTCAACAGTATAACGTCTAATACACCTTATATCCCTCTAGGTCACTTTTGGGATAGCCATAACAATAGATAGCCTTGCATAGTTATTACTGTGTGCTGAGTACTGCTGAGTCCTAGCACCAGTAGTGGTTTGCACTTCTTGGGAAAGGGGAGTCTTATTGAGCTGACGGAGGCATGGGAAATGTGACCTTTATTCATGGAAAATGACGATGTGTGAAATCACAATTAACATTGTGCCGTATTGAACGAAGACACCCAATATTTTAAAAGCTTTAGTGGTTATTTAATCAACACCGGCCCCTTCTATTTGAGGTGATTCAATATATTAATCTTTGTGCTGGGGATGATCTTTTTATTGTAAGTGCAGGCAAAACTATATATTTTTTTCCACCAAGACAGAAAAGTTCTTATTATTTATTTAAGAGAGTATTATCTATCCTGCTGATATGCAATGAAATCTAAGCCAGGTATCTTTTTTTTCTGTAAAATATTTTGTACCTTGGTGCATTTTTTTAAGTTGCGTACTGCCATATTTCAGTTCCCAAAAGTATAAGCAGTTTAAATTGCTCAAGACGGATTCCCTGTATGTGCAGCGAGAGGAATCAAATAGGCGCAATAATGCTTCTTGGGGGAATATTTGTGGCTTTTCAAGCTAATTGTGCTACCAAACGTAAACATAGAACAAAAGGAAAATAGTTTAGTGGCAGTTCCTCTGGATTTCTAAGTTTCAGCAAAGGATTTCATCCGGCAATCGCTCTACAAAGTCAAAGACATTCGCCTCAGCCACTGATCCAAGGCCAAACAAAAAAACATGATTGACAATCATCATCTTCTTTTCTTTTCACGAGTGTCAAGAAGCGTGAGCGAGAAGAAAGAACTGACGAAGAGGATGATGAAGGAAAGCACTAACTCTGATGCATAGAGGGGACGAGGCGGCAGAATCAATGGGCTAGGGTTAGGGATGTGGCTCGCTTTAAAGTCTAGGCCAGGCCTGCAATGATGGAGGCTTTGTTTACTCATCACCGGCAAGTCTTGCGATAACCGATTTCACTTGTTTAAGGCATTTTATTCTAAGACTGCTGTTCCTGGAAATGAGATTTTGTTAGTAGTTTGTCACGGCAGCTGTTCTAATTAACTTCAAATAATCTGTTAGCACAATAATCCTGTCTTCTATCACGCTTACCTCAGCAAAGACTAGCTGCCTGCGTGTGTGTGTGTGTCTGTTATAGAAGTGTGTGTGTGTGAGAGATAAAAGTGCGTTTGGTGCGTGTGTGTGTGAATACATACAGCAGGAGGAATTTCTGCGGACACAGCCCGCCTTACTTCCGACTTGGCTCCAGTCTTTCCTTTTTGCAACAGCTTGCTTTCCAATCCCCTGACGACTCCCCATCCCCTCTTTTAAGTCGGTCGTGGGGGGGGGGTGGGGGGGGGGTTGGCTCCTACCCATGCTGTTATTTCACATGCAGGTGAATACACCCATCTGCACCTGCCAGTCATGGGTAAACATTCCCCGTGCGAGCGGTATCCGACGCCTCACTTCACCTGAGGAGCGAGAGAACGTGTCTGTGGGTAAAGCCCATGCATGTCATTATGGACCTCTCCGGTGGTTAAGCTGGGGCTATTCATGGAAGGAGCTCGGGGAAGGGGAAGGGTGGTGGTGGGGGCGGTGGTGGAGGTGGTGGTGGGGGCGGGGGAAGCCTGCGTGCGTCCGGAGTTGCATAATTCATGGCTTGTTATCAAGCGCTTGTTCCGCCTTGTTCCACCGGTGCACCTCTCCGAGGCAGATCGGGGGTCTGTTAACAAAGTCCCAGGGATCCATCACAAGGGAGGGGGTGGGAGGGGGTGGGGGGAAGGAGAAGGGGGGTGTCGGTTGCTGCTGATTGCACTTCCTGGTGTACCGCAGGCCCCGGCTGCGGTAAATTGTTTCATTTTTTTTATTTCTCTTCATCAGCTGTCCGTATGCCACCAGGGGGACCGAATTTAATCCAAACACATTTGATGAGGTTTGTGTGCGTGTCCCCTTCCGACCCTTTTCTCTGGCGTTATTATTTTAAGAAGGGAGGCTATAGATCACGTTGGAAGGGCTTAGCGAGATTCTCCAAGCGTGAAGACGAAGGGTCCCTGTTTTCCTTATCCGCTTAAGACAACGACACATTTTGTTCCATAGATAAGCGCCGCTCAATTATTCATCAAATGTCTGCGTATTTACCCAGCCGTGTCAGTGGAAGGAATTAACGCTTCGTCACAGTGATTTGGCATTAACGAGCATGACTTACATCTTTATGATTTTTTTTGCACGGGACGCCGTTTTCCCTGTACCTTATGCTCTAATTAATGCCGGCTAACATAGTTATTGATTGACCATCGCCATGATGGCTTGCGTCAATTAAAACAAACTCACTGCCGCTGCACACGAGAGAGCCAAGGGCACCATTCTCCGTCAGGATGTGTAACGCCACCACAACAATTAACATCCTCGTAGATCATTTTTAGGACTTTAAATTCTGCCTCGGCCACTTAAGAGGCTGCGATTGAGACAACGGTATAGTTTATTGGGCAACCCAACAGTTCAATAGTATGGATTTGCGCTCACAAACCCCACAGAATACCAATGATATGAAATAGTACGGCTGAGGCACAGCAAACCACTGGCTCACCCAACCATACTTTCAGCCAACTTCTCTTTTAGCTTCCCGGCCCGGGGAATCAGCAGGCTTTGTCCGTAGTTTCCAGCGAGTTGACAAGCTTCCCTCCCACGGATTGACCGCTTCCTCCAGCTCCTTACATCGTGTTAACAAGAAGGGTTCCCCCGAGCCTTCAAAAGGAATATTGTTTTGTAAGCGCTTTGGTCTGCGGCCCAGGATCCAATAGGATCATTACAACCGTATGCTGAGGACACATTGGTATGGGTCGGGTGGGCCGGTCCCATGGAGGGCAGTCCAAAAAGTCTCCCCTCTGTCGCCTGCTTACTCACCTCGAGGAGGACTCTCCCCCACAGCCCTGGTCACCAGGTGTTACCTGCACTCGTATGAACCAGATCCATGTCTGGGTTAAGCCTCTCAGATTGTATGAACACAAGGTCGGTCGCTCTCCAGCTCCACCGGTAGCTCTTCCTCGTCATACACGGAGCGAAGCCGGACCAAGATCATCTGAGGCCTGTTATGTTTTTTTTGATTCTTTTATACATTGTCCTCATTTGCTTAGCCAAACTTCAAACACTCTGGTGGCATTCAGAACCGCTCCTTTTCGCATGCACGCCGAGCTAGCTTTGATGATCCGTGTGCCCCAGAGTGGAGAAACTAACTAGCGACAGCAGAATGACTATTTGCATTGAAATGGCACATTAGCCAGACATCGGTTTGATTTCTGCTGTGGGTTCATTTGGCTGTTGTTAAAGCTGTCTGCCAGCTCATCAGCAGAGACTCGAGCCTCGGTATGATCTGAAACATTTGTTTAATGTCGGCAATCCGTTTGTTCTATGGTGTAGATGAAAAGGGAATGTTAATTGGGATTGAAATGTTGTCTCCCGCCGCGACGGACCCCATTGAAGTTGAAGTCATCGTAGCCTTCACAACTAAAACTGATTGGAGTTGGACTTGATGCAGTTGGACACATACTTTGATACAGGAGAGTAGAACTAGAAGCCTTCTGGGCGGGAGTTGGGGTCATGTTTATCGCAAGTAGATTTTAGTTGAATTGAAGTGGACGGTGTAGAACGCAACATCACAACAACTTTAATCAGACTCTTCTAGGAAGGCCACTGATGGTGTGTGTGTGGCCTGGACGCATTATTAAATTCAGACGGCAGACCTTGAACGTGGACAACACGTTCATGGGGGAGAGTGGGCGGGAGGAGACATATTATAAGGCTCCGACAGTGGTATTGCTTAATATAGTCAGGAGGTCAGGAACTATTCAAAATCCTGCCTTTGTTGTGTGACAGGTTGCGGGGTTCGACTCCTGAGCTCATCATTAATGAAGAATGTGTTGAGGGATGTGTCAACGACATTTTGCTAATCGTTTGCTCACCCTCTCAGAAGAATATACAGTCATTGATCATTGAAGTGTTTTGACACCTCCCGCAACACATTATCCTGTTATGATGAGCTGAGGAATCGAACCCGCAACCCTTCACACAACGGAGCCCTAATAATTCCCCGTTGAGACACCTCAGTATTAGCCCGTCTGAACAAAAGATGTCTGATGGCCAAGCATGTTACAATCAGACAACTCTGTCATTACCCTAATCCCAGGTGTATACCCTCTGTCTTTTCCCCGCTCCCTTCCATTAAGTATTAACGACTGGAGTCGGGGATGCGGTCGAGTCTGCTGGGTGAGATGATGTTCAAAGAACCATTTAATTGGCCCCCATTGTTTGGTTAGACGGAAATGTGATTAGGTGGACCGAGGCGTGATTCGCCATTGTCTGCCGAGGGCTTTTTCGCGGGATTGTCATCAATCAATTTAACTTTGGCGTGCCTGTTTCGGAGACGTGGCGACGATGTGACAGGAACCGCTGTGCCCGGGAAGTCGATGGCGCCTTCTCTGTGCGCTTTGATTGGACGTCTTTGAGAAAATAAAGGGATTTGAGATGAGGGAATCACATTGGTGTGTCAATTTTGTGCTGCCTTTCTATTTTTTCTCATTTCAGGATAAAAAATAAATGTGACCTGGATACACCACTGTTTGCGATCAATGCTCTCCGTGGCGTCGGCGGGTAGCTAGCCCACTTCCAATCACGGCGGCCCTGCCTCGCTCTCCGGGAGCCTCCGAGCACACCCGCTCTCATCTCGCGGCAGGTATACGCCGCATTAGCATTGCAGGCTCTCCGCTGTAATTAACATCAGTCAAACTAACAATGCGCTAAAGGGGGGCTGTGTGCGCCCGTGTCCTCCCGGGAGAGGGAGGGGGAACGGCAGCCCTGCCCAAGTGACAAGCAGCCTTCTCCGCATATATACCACAGCCAGGCGAGTGAGGAGACGGCGACAGCTCTTCCCCTTTGCAGGCAAGCCTGTCAAGATGGCAGCTGATTGCTGGCATTTGGCTCACACCCTCGTGTGATTGATGTAGACAGCGCTGGCACCGGGTTGAATGCGGTACCGCTCATTTTGGATTTTTTTGCTCTCTTTTTTGGTCGTTTTCTTGTCTTCTCTCTTCTCCCCGGGTATGTCGTCTAGCAGCAAGCAGTGTCTTTGCGTGCGGCGCTTGTGAGGTATACACACATAGCATTCTTTTAAGCAGCGTCCTTGCAATCGTTTGTTCCCAGCATGCATCTTCCTTCCTTTGGTTCTTCTTCTGCTGCTCTCCGGCATGGTAACGAGGGTCAATCACTGTCGCCCCCTCTAAGCTCTGGAGGGTTTATGAGAGGCGTTTAAGACTGGATTTGCATTATTTATTAGCTTTTGGATGTGCCCTTCATCGTTGACTTGAGCTTTTAATTCCCGGCATTAGCGTCACCTGGCCGCCGCCAGACAGGGCGATGCCGCTGGCTGCCTGCGCACCTCGGCTCCAACTTCTCCATCAACGCCGACCTTTATTATTCTGCTGTGAGCCCCCCCCCTGCCTCCCCCCTCCCCCCCACGACGACCTCGCTCACCGCCTTTATCTCTCACGACTCCCCGCTCTCTCTCTCGCTGGCTTCCTGGCTGTCGCTCGCTCACTCTGCCCCTGTGAAGGAACAGACAGACAGAAGTGTCTAATGCAGGGTGGAATGGCACTTGGAATGAATCCAGTGCAGTGTTATCTCTGGTATTTAGCGATCTCTCCGACATTCAGCAGAAACCTGTCGAGATTAAAAGACTTACACGCTTCATCCCAGAGTGCCAGCAGCTCATTTACAATAAAGTCATTTGAGTAACCACCATAAGTAGTTTAAATAGCAAGGTTACCGGGCCGTTTTAATAGCCTGGCACTTCAACTGTCCTGGATCGGGCTTGTTATAAATATTCATCGTTTATAATAATCAAATAGTTTTTTGAACAAAATGTGTTAGAAAAAAAAGTGGAAAGTTCTGGTGGCAGTGCCTGGCTGTTGAAAAAGAGAGAGGGGGACAAAGCATTTACCCCCCCCCCCCCCCCCCCCACCGACCCATCTACCCACCACACATCTCCCTACCCACACCTTTCCATGTCTCTTTACACCAACACACACACACAGCCACACGTCTTTTCCTCATTTCCCTTCACTTCCCCCTGCTCTACTTGGGGGCCCGGGGGAGACCACTTTTGGAGGGGAATAAAAGTATTTTAGCCATGGCCTCCCCTCCCTTTTACCCTCCCACCACGGAGAACACCTCCTCCCCGCCACGGCCGGGGTAATTGATTTAATAAACATTATAGGTGTCCGTTCGGGATGAGTCCTTTCC
This sequence comes from Pollachius pollachius, assembly GCF_949987615.1. NCBI lineage: Eukaryota > Metazoa > Chordata > Actinopteri > Gadiformes > Gadidae > Pollachius > Pollachius pollachius. The sequence goes on along the minus strand of NC_136946.1, from coordinate 9,165,959 downwards.
CAATAATTGGGCACGGGGTCTTCTGGAAGCTGATGTCATGATTAAAGACTGAAGGAGTGGCGCCGGTGGGAAGGTTGAGAACCTTGAGAGACTAATGGGATTTTAAATATTGCAAAGTAAGCATCATTTTCACAGGAGGAGCGAATAAAAGGAAAGAGAATCCTTGGCCTGTTTGGTGGTGTATGAGTGGAGTTGGGATTGGACTGCCATACCAGATGTGCGGCAGGCTTCTAAAACACAATTTTCTTTGTTTGATTCTGACTTGCATTCGTAAGTGGCTAATTCCCCTGCCGTAGCCATACCATTTTTAAGCACCCTTTTAATGCCCTTGACGTTGGATATTTGGAAAACATGCTGCAAGACTTTTCTAATGGTAATTTACCCGTGTTTGGAAGAGACTAGACGACACGTCGCTGCTAAATTACTACTTTCCAACTTCCCTTCAAAGCGGTGCTTTGGTTTTCATTATCTTCCGCTGAGTTTATTAGCACATCACTGGCCAAGATGTTCTCGCTGGGACTGATTGGATTCTCTGCGAATAACATTGGAGCGGTGAGCACTTAGTGCGACATTGACATTCAGTGACACATAAACATTTACCTACTTACGCAGAATGTAATGAAGATGAGGGGACTGCCGCCTGAAATATCGCTGCACAGTCCCACACCCGGTCGTTTTCCAAGTTGTTTTGCTTCTGGTTTCGGGGTGCTTTCAAGTTGCGGTCTAAAAGGGCACAGTCTAAAAATACCGCCAGCCATTTTCGTGCACGAGCTCCGTCGCGCGCTAATTCCCCCGTTTCAGAAGTCAATCAAAAAGTAAAGCCCCTTGCCGTCATTCCTGCCATTACGCCGCTGGAGAGTGTTTGCCTCCATGGGGTGTACAGTGTGTTACCAGGCGACCTCACACGGAGAGAGTGAGACACAGGGCGGGAGGCCAGGACTGTGCGACGCTGTGCATGTCTGAAACCCTGGACGGCGGCAATTGGCACACGATGGGTTCCGACAGTATAGGAGGGATCTCGAGGGTATAGTGCAACACAAGGGGTTAATGTATTTGACGTTTCTGATTGGCTCACATAATTGCCGGGTGAGGTCACTTTGCGTGTTGAAAGTGGTAAGCGAGACAGCTTGGCGCTAATTTGAGAGCAACATTCGCGTTCACCAACACTCGGCCTGCGAGCGGGTGGGCTTGCGGTCGGTTTTTAATGCGTGGGCGTGAATGTGTTCATTCTTATTGTGGAACTCAGTAATCTACCTCAATGGGGTTTAAGCAAGCGGTGGTTGTGATTTCATTGGAAAGTAAAATGTAGCCGCCGATAGCTTGGTCGAGCGGTTTAACACTTGGTTTAAGCTCCGCCATAAATATTGTTTGAGGTGCCAAGGCAACAGGTCAGTATTTTCCATTATGCCTAATTCATTAGATAATTGGTCAATTGCACTCAATAATTCCGTCTCTATTCTGCTGGGTTGTTTTAAGGAATGGGTATGTGTGAGTGGGGGTATATACTTTTTTTGGAATGGGTATCTTTGAATGTGTGTGTGTGTGTGTGTGTGTGTGTGTGTGTGTGTTTGTGTGTGTGTGTGTGTGTGTGTGTGTGTGTGTGTGTGTGGTGATCATCCCCACACATGTCCTCGCCGTAACAGGTAAAACAAAAATTGGACTCAGAAAAAGCATGCCGAAGGTGCTCATGGCCGTCTGTTTTTGCCAACAGGTGACCCTGAGGGATCACCACGCTGTGACGGTGTGTGTGTTTGTGTGTGGGTCGTGGGGGAGGGTTATCGGCCCCAGAGCAGACAGCTCTTGGTTTCCTCTCCCTGACTGTTGGACTCCTCGTACAGATAATTGGCTTATTTTCCTTCTGCTCGTCTTTTCCTTCATTTTCTACCTCTATTCCTCATTGCTGCTCACTGACGAGCACTTGTCACATTGCCACATCCTGTCGCCTTTCACTCGCTCTCTCTCCCCCAGCCCCTCTTTCATACCCTTTCTTCTCCTCCCCCCTCTCCCCTCTTGCTCTCTCTCTCTCTTCCTCTCCCTCGCATCTTGCCTCAACTGCGCGGGTTTCTTTCATACGCGATCCTGGCCAAATTGAAAGTTGCAAGGATTAGGATTTTTTTTTGAAATTGGGTAGCAAAAAATATCATATTTTTTTTCCGCATTTTTTCGCTTTCTTGTGGGTCGTTTGAAGACCTGCTGTTTCGATAAGGGCCAGCCGCGGAGTGAGGGATGTCAAAAAAAAACCTCTTTACCTGCCAGCCACTCAAACCCCGAGCAGAGCAATGCCGGAGGAGTGTTGTGTCTTACGTTTAGGGGGGGGGGGGGGAGATTGGTAAAGACCCCAAAGTCTTCCTGTGGGCCTGTTTATAGGTGATCTGCTAAAGAATGCTGGCTGATGTCCCATCCAAAAAATCTTTGGAATGCCTTTAGTTATTCGTTCTCATAGTTTTCGAAGTCTTGTCTGACTAGCACACACTCTCCAGCTGCACGTCAAGTGCAGTGGAGGAGATCAGCTCGTGGGCAATGGGTGGCTGGTGCTTGTACTGTATTTGCGGGCATTGTGCTGTGTTTGTGTGTGTGTGTGTGTGTGTTTGTGTGTGTGTGTGTGTGTGTGTGTGTAAAGAGGGGTTGTGGTGGGGAGGAGAGGGGGGGGGAGGGGATTCTGCTTTGGGCTTCCATAATGAAAGGGGGGGGGGGGTGTTGCGCTACAGAGCAAGCTCTGGGGTCCATCCTCACACTGAGATGAACTGACATGTTGCGGCCCTGAGAAAGAGAGAGTGTGTCTGTGTGTGTGTGTGTGTGTGTCCACACTTGGCAAGGCTAATGCAGACTCCGGGATGTGCACAAGCTGAGCTTCTTACACGAACCGTGGGCTGAAACTCCCAGCAGGAGAGAGAGAGCGAGAGCAGCAGGGACTTCATGTTGGACGCCCACACTTGTGCAGCTCTTCGCCCAGTGCTCAGGGCTCTGTTTGGGTCATGGTTACTCAGCCCCGCACTTCATGCGGAAGTTTGAAGCCTGGTCGTGACCTTGAGAAGTGATTTTTGGGTGAGTCTTTGCTCTCTAGTGCCCCCAACTGGCCAGCGGGCGCAACTTGCGTTTGTAGCTAATGTGGTGCGATTGGGAGTTGTGAAGCGTCAAGCTTTAAGTTTTTGTTAATAAAGGGTTGAACTGAAGCTCAGCCCTGGTCAACCGACGTCTTCGGAAAAAGCCTTTCCACCCTCGATACTAGCAGATAGCGCGATGCTACACTCCAGAAATGACCGAACCAATCAATTCCCCCACTTTCGCTTCCCCCATAAACAAAGACATGGCGGATCTCTCATCGCGCTGGAGTCGCTAATTTCACTTTATTTTTTTCTATTTTTATCTCCTTCCGTTGAACTTTTAATTGGCTGTGGTGGTGACGGCAGATTCGCACACTCAATCCCCCCCCCGAGCCCCCCCCGGCTGCAAAGATGGAAGATGTGAGTCGCAGATAAGCCGGACCCCCCACCCCTCCACACAATCACTCCACCACCCTCTCCCTAAATAATAGGCAAAAGGTCATTAGTGGAAAAGGACTGATTGGCTGCCGGGTGGTTGCAGGGGGATTTAGTGAGTAGGCGGGTTGTGTAATCCCCCACTCCCCTTCCTCCCGCTCCTCCCCTTCCTCGTCTTCCTCGGCGGCCCCTCCACGGGGCCCTCACCCTGGGAGAGCAGAGAGCTCTCCCAGGGGCACTTCAAAGCCCACCACCGACAGCACCTGATGGAAGGCTGAGTGTTTGGGTTGTTTGCCCCGAACACCATCATCCACCGCCCACCAGAAACCATGACTCCCCCCCCCATCCCATCCCCTCCCTCACCCTTAATCCTCTCGGTGGGGCCATCTCCCCAGTGTCTCTCTCTCTCTCTCCCCATCTCTCTTTATCTCCCTCTTCAGGATTTCTATCTCGCGATCTGCTCTATCGGCCAGTGGTTACTCTGGGTTTATCTCAAATGCGGTACCAGATTAAGACAAGGGTAGAAAACAGGACTACAACAATTAACAAAGAAAGTTTTTTGTCAGACCGATGCAGGAAAAAAGAAAGTTCTTTGTTATTTTTCCCTGAAACGTATTTTTGCTATTGTAATTTATGTGCATAGAATTAGCTGTACCTCGGAAATCCGGGCCTAAAGGAATTAGTAGAGAATGAGTATGTGTCAGTGGATGAGTGTGTGTGGTTGTGTTTGTGTGTATATGAGTGTGGGTGTGTGCGTGTGTGTGCGTGTGTATATTAGTGTCTGGGTGTGTGTGTGTGTGTTTGTAAACGAGTGTGTGTGTGTTTTTATATACGAGTGTGTGGTTTGTATATGAGTGTGTGTGTGTTTGTATACCTGTGTGTTTGTATATGAGTGTGTGTGTTTGTATATGAGTGTGTGTGTGTGTGTGTTTGTATACCTGTGTGTGTGTGTGTGTGTTTGTGTGTGTGTGAGTGTGTGTTTGTATACCTGTGTGTGTGTTTGTATACGTGTGTGTGTGTGTTTGAATACCTGTGTGTGTGAGTGTGTGTTTGTATACCTGTGTGTGTGAGTGTGCTCCCTCCTCTCTCTCCTCCCCTCAGAGAGAGGGCCTACCTAGCGCCTGCAGTCTGTCTCCACACTCGTCCAAACTCCTTCGGTCGGCAGTGGGGGGGTGGAGGGAGAAGAGGAGGAGGAGTAGGACAGGTGGTGGGCGAGCGTGCCGTCGCGGTGTGTTTGTTGTTAGCGAGTCGGGGTTCTGGGTGGAGGCTGGAGGGTGGGAGGCGGGGGGCAAGCTAGTCGCCACTCCGCAGCTGGACACACGCCGCGCCGCCGCCCGCAGCTGCCGTCCACCTGCCACTTGCCGCTCCTGCCACCTGTTGGCAGGACGCCGCGCAGATGGGAGACCCCCCGGGCCTTACCGGCTCATTGGGGGGCTTTATTTGTTTAGCTTTTGTCCGTTCACAAAAATGGTGGAAATCTGTCAGGCAGTTTTTAGAGCAAAAGAGTTGTAATGCGAGGACCAGTCGTCAAACGAATTGTGTGCGTGTGTGTGTGTGTGTGTGTGTGCGTGTGCGTGTGTATATGTGTGTGTGTGTCTGTGCGTGTGAATAAGTGTGTGTGTGTGTGTGTGCGCGCATGTTAGTGTGTGTGTGTGTGTGTGTGTCTCTGTATGTGTGCGTGTGTGTGTTTATGGTTATGTGTGCATGCGTGTGTGTCGCTGAGCTGAACCGCGAGCTGAAGGCTCCATATGGTGCCCGATGGCTTGATGAAGATCCTTTGTCTGCGCTGTGTATACGCGAAGAGACAAATGCTAATAGTACCGAGCCTGTGCTTCGCATGCTGCACAGCTCATGATTATTTTAATAACCCATCTTTCTCTTCTTAGCAGAAACCTCCATTTGCAACGGGCCCTCGAGGCCGTAGGACTAATACTCTCATTCTACCTGGCTCTCAGCGTAATGGATACGGAAGCTCACAATCTCAATCTTTTGTGCTTTCTTTTGTTCTGCACAGACCACTCATGTCAGAAGCGTACCACTGGAAACCACTTATTGCACATAAAAATACACACACACCTGGGTATTTTCCACCGGATTTGACAGGGATACAGGATCTCGCAATTTATAGCAAGCGCACGAGACAGATGTAGATAGTGACTCTTGGTCTGCTCTTGGTTCGTACCAGGGAGCGGACTAAAATAGTCGAGATAAGAGCCCCACCCCCGCCCTAACATGTATAAAAATATCAGTCCTATCATTAGTGTTGTGAGTGACACCTGCATACTACAATGATGCCTCTGTGAAAGAGGTCTATACAGTATATTCAATTTTATCCATGTGCATCGGATGTGTGTTTCCAAACACATTTCACACGGAGGGGGGGACATCTAACAGAATCAGCTGAATGACAAACTGCCTTCGATTTGGTTTTTAACCCTTACTCTCAGTATCTCTCGGGCTTCCGAGCCGCCGCTCTGTTCTCCCTGGGCTCTCTGTGTTTGCTCGATCACTTTGATCTATGTCAGAGCACGTGGCCCCCTGTCAGCTGTTCACAGTGGCGTTTAGAGTCAGACGGTGATTAATACTCAGGGGCCCGGGTCCGTAACACACAGGGGTCGAGCCCCCCCCCCCTCCGGCTACACATATGCCGTCTTGATAACAAATGCTCTTCACTCTCTTTGTATGCACCCCCAAACACACACACAGGCATACTCACACATACATACTTGCACACACACAAACACACACCATTGGAATGAAAACTACAAAATAAGAATGATAAGACATAGAAAAGGGCTAGGTCGCACATTCTGCAACAAAAACAACAAGCAACAAATATATCTGACCACTGGCGTGGGTTCGCTAGCATGAATCACCGGTCCCTAAACCAGACAGAGTGGGGACCTTTTAAACACATACATATATAACGCATATATCAAAAACTAGCATCTGTGGATATGGAAAGTGTGTGGGGACTGGTGAGGTGAGCCGGTTGACTGAAGTGCAACAGGGGCGCCGTGCTCTGAGAGTCCCGTCACACACACACACACACACACACACACACACACACACACACACACACACACACACACACACACACACACTGAAAGCAGAGCAGGACTGCCATCAGGTTTACTACTGAAGCCCAAGTCCTGGAGGGCCCTTGAGGGCCTAGATACGGGGTTTCTTCAGGTTTTTTTCGGGTGATTCAGGAGGCAATCTCTAGTGCCTTCTGTCGAGGCGATGCTCCCGCTCCCGCTCGCTCTCTCTCAATGTCCGTCTCTCGCTCCCTCTTTCAAACTATCGTTCGCCCAACAAGTTTGTGTGTGTGTGTGTGTGTGTTGCATGTGCGTGCATGCGTGTGTGTGTGCACGCGCGCTGTTGATTCCATCTCCTCGCGACCTCGTCAGAACTGCTCCAGCGGCAGCCGCTACACCCGGCGATTCCCCTCAACCGACGGGTGCCCCCCTCCCCAACCCCACCCCCTCAAAACAAAGAAGGTCACGGCTTCTCCCAGACAACAAAAGCCGTGACCATAAATCAACCGCCCTGGTCTCCGACGGCCTATGTTGTCTCCCTGTGAGGGGGCCGGTCGACGTGCCCCCCGCAGGAGAGAGAGGCTTCGCAGCACGAACGGAGGAGATTGGAGCGAGGAGGAGAGGTGGCAAAGACGTAGAGGGGAACAACACACAGCAACGACAGTTAGAGGAGAGGAGGGGAGGGAGGGCAGAGGAGGAGGGGAGGGGACGGGAGGGGAGAGGAGGAGGGGAGGGGAGAGGAGGAGGGGAAGAGGAAGGGAGGGGAGAGGAGGAGGGGAGGGGAGAGGAGGAGGGGAGGGGAGAGCAGGCGACAGTTTATTATGCAGATGAGGAGAGTTGGAGCATTTTAAACTGTCGGAGGTGTTGCCTAATTCATCAATGTCGCACCGTCTGAGGGTGTGCAGTGGTGCGTGCGTGTGCGCGCGAGTGTGGTGGAGGGAGGAAGGGAGGGAGGGCGGGAGGGGAGCATCTGCCATGCCAGGCCAGAAGTTGCACGGGCTCTTGGATTGATTACCCCCTCCTGCAGACTCCAGGGGTAGGTTGCAGAGGTGGGGCCGACGAGAGGGGTCCCCTCCTTTCTCTCCTTATACTCTGCAATCTTCCTCTTCCTGTCTAATTTATTTCCCGTCATTCCGCTCCACTCGCTCATTCTCTTCCTCTTTATTTTCCTCTGTTCGTGTCTCACTGTGTCTCTCTCCTCTCGTCTCCACCTCTTCTGTCTGCCCTTTCCTTCCTCTGCCCCCCCCCCCCGCCTCTCTCGTTCCTCACACCTGCTGATTCACCCCCTCCCCTCATCCCCATCCCCCTCCCCTCTCCTCTCCTCCCCTCTCCTCTCCTTTCCTCTCCTCTCCTTTCCTCTCACTCTCGTTCCATCTCTCCTCGCACTCTCTGCCCTGGTCTCGCAGAGACGCGATGGTGTGTAATGGACCGGGTGGGGACCCTCCTAAGTAATACCTTTGTCTTATCGCACTAGGATGTACATCTCAGTCCCTCTCTCGGGCTCTTCTCTTTGCTATTCTTCCCTCCGTCGGCCTTAGGACCACTGGGTAAGTATACCAAAGCGGGTTTGGATCAAATGTTCTCCTCCCTCGAATCTTTAAGTGGACTCTTGTGGTTCTGCCCAGGAAGGTTTGAACCATGTTGATCGGGTGGGGATTAACGGGGGAAAACAGGGATGATGGGGTAGGGGGTTGCATCTCACATTGACAAACACACTGCTTCTCAGTTGAAGTATCCTCTGCCCTTAGCCTCTCCTTGGTGCTGAGAAATCAATGAAGTCCACACACAGAGGTGAGCTCTGTGGAAGGGCATGTCTCTTGGCCAGTGGTGTGATGCTGTGGAAGACGGTCAGACCGAAAAAGTCGATGAATCCATAAAATATTTTGTTGGCTATCCCTGTGCATGATGTAGACGCACACACACTTACACACACATAACACGCACACACACACACACACAGACACACACACAGACACAGACACAGACACAGACACATACACATACACACACACACACACACACACACACACACACACACACACACACACACACACACACACACGCACAAAAGCTCATCCTCTCTTTTCAGTTGCAACAGCGTTCCGGCGCTGCCAAAAGCACTGCTATTGTTTTGCTCTGACATTCTGGGTCTAAGGCCGTTGGTGGGTGTGTGTGTGTGTGTGTCTGTGTCGGTTGGGGGGAATGGGTGTAGGGGATCTGGGGGGCTATGGGATCTAGGGGGAGGGGGAGTTTGGCAGTTGGTTTTCAGTTCATTGTCGGGGCATGGAGCACAAAAGCAGTGGGGAAAACAAAAATGAAAAACGTCTGCGGTTGAATGACCTGCTCTTAATCCATCCCCCCCCGCCCCACACAGCCCCCTCCCTGTCCATCACCAACGGCCAGGAACACCAACAGAGCAGAAAAATGCTATGAAAAATCCCCACAAAATGAATCCCACAAAAAACGATAAAAAACCCTGAATACCGGAATCAGGCACTGTTGGTGTGTGATCAGAGTGCGCTGCTGTGTGAGCGGAGAACATAAAGTGTACGTACCTAAGGGAGGAAGGCCGCCCTATACTGTGTCGGACCTGGTAATGGCATACTTACGGACCCCTGGGGTTGGCCTCGGGTTTGGCGGTCTGGTACGCGACCAGCGATGGGTGGGTGTCGGATAAAAAAAGGTCAACGTTCCCCGGGCACCCTTCCTTCCCCTTCCGCTGGTGAATTACAGTCTGAAGAAACCAGATACCCCCCCCCCCCCTCTCCCTACACACACACACACACACACACACACACACACACACACACACACACACACACACACACACACGCGTGTGCTGAATCGCTGCCAGGAATAAAGAGTTAATGGTCGTAAATGTCAAATGATAGATTTGACGACTGCAGCATGTTCCATCGCTCTCTCTCTCTTTCTCTCTCTCTCACTCTCGGCCATGGGCCCCCCACCAGCACGCACACACACATGCACATGCACACATACACACACACGCACATACACATATATACACACACAAACACACACACAAAGGAAATCCTATTATGCTGATTTACGACTATTGATTTCAATTTCAGGGGCGTTATTTGCTGGGAGCCATGCCGTTAAAACCAAAGACACGTCGGAATGGGAATGAAGACGCCGGCCCGTTACAAACGCCTTTCATTTGTGTCTGACAGAGCAATGGCTTTTAAGTGAGCAACCGTCGCCACGTGGGTTAGTGAAAGCTGAAGTGAAGTTGAAGTGAACCCCCTTTTATGTGGCTAGTGGATGGGTGTGTGTGTGTGTGTTTTGTCTTTTTGAATCTTTGCGCTTGTTGGTTATTGGTTGGCTTTGTGTCCCCTGCAGCCAATCCGCTTAGAGTGTGGGTGAATTTGAACGACTTGGTACGCCTCCAGTCTTTTGTGGGGGGGCTGGCTTAGCCGTTGGTAGGGTTTTTGGGGTCTCAAAGGGGAATTGGGTTGGGTGCACTGTCAGATGGCTGGCGGTCTTTTCACCCTCACATTTAAAATTTAAACCACCCGTCTCTGGGCCAATGGTGAGCTCTGCTCCGCGGTCGGGCGTGACATTGGGGGGGAACACTGTTCCTTTCTTTCTGAATGGGGACCCTCAGAGGGACGGGTTTAGGCGAGGCGCAGTGCGCCCCCTATTGTCTGAATGAAGTCCCAGAGCCATGTTCAACATTCACAAACGTAGCCTTCTGATAGTGTCTTTAGGATCAATTTAACTCAGGGCTAATGAAATCGACCAAGTATATATTCTATGCCATATTGCCGGGTCAAAAGTTGCCTTTCGATGGAACGTTAGATGTAATCTAATGCAGGTTACCCCAGAAACCTCACCCAGTGTCCCCCAACTGACTGACCGCATATTGGAAGGGTTACATTTTGAGTAGGGATCATCAAACAAGCCTGGATCTTGGTGTGGGCGCCTTCCATTGGAGATAATCATCATGCTAATTAAAGGAATAGTTAACTGTACATGTCATCCTGACACCTGTCCGCCGTCTGAATCCCCTTAAGGTTTACACTTCAGCGACACGTTGAACAGAATGTCTATGTTCATGTACAGGTACAAAATTTGATTTGTGGTGGAACGTATGGGCAGTCGGGTTTGTTTCCTAAAACGGGTGGTTGTGAAGCTTTAATCTTGTGTCTAATTCCCACACGCCTCACTGTCTTATTCCTCCCCTGAAGCTCATCCCTACGTCATCGTACGGCCGCACAATACATTGATTTCTGTATCGGGGATGGCAATTTGAGTCGTGCAATATTCAAAAAAGCAGAGGCAGGTATTTCTTTTTTCCAGCCATATTGTGATTAAATGAGCGTGCGTCAGCATAAAGCCACACCGTGTGAGCCAGTGAGCGGGGGGGGACTTACTCCAAAAGTAGTGGGCTTGTGTTCTTGCCACAAAATGTCGACTTCTCTTTTAGTGAGCTCCCCCCCCCCCCCGTGCAGAAGAACGTAGTGCGAGCGGTGAATCGAGTCACAAGTGAAAGAGGGTTTCTGTGACACTACTTCACCCTTCCCTACAGCGGCTTGTGACGCCACTCGGCCGCCGCCACTGGAGCCTGACTCCTGCTTCCCTGCACGATAGGTGGGGCACTGGGAACAAGCTCCTCTCTCTGCTCTCTCTCTGCTCGTACCTCTTTCTGCTGCTACTGGCTAAATGGCTTCCATTCGTTCATTGATTAATTTATTCCGGGTACGGCTAACTTTATCAGGAGCCGCAGCCTTGGACTCGGTATTGGGGGATAATGTGTGTGCCTGTGTGTGTGTGTGTGTGTGTGTGTGTGTGTGTGTGTGTGTGTGTGTGTGTGTGTGGACAGATGGTACGTTTTCCTCCGAGTGCCGGTTGAAGGTGATCTGGTCCAGATGCCCCTGACCTCCTCTCCTGTCCTCTCTCCTCTGCGCCCACTCCCCCCCCCCCATGGTACCTTCTCTTTATTTCTCCTCTGAGATCCGACGTCCGCTGGCAGGGTCTCCGTGAGGAGTTGGGCCGTACGCGATGCGGGGCTTTATCACACCCTCCCCACCACTCACAGTGTGAGGGTGGATAAGCTGGGGAGGTGGGCAGCGGGGGCGAGGGGCGCTGCGGGGTTGGGGGGGGTTGGCGACCGGGACTTGGCCCAGAGTCAAGCCTAGTAGACCCCAAATGATCCAAAATGCCCTCCCTCCCTTCTTCGCTTCACACACACACACACGCTTTAATCTACCCGGGAAGCTGCCACGCACACGCACAAATCCACACGCACACACACACACAAGACCCAGTGTGGCCATCTCGACCTTATCAGTTGAAAGGTAAATACGTGGCCAAAAAGGAGAATTTATTCGGGGTGAGAGATTGGCCCAGGGAATGAAATGGGCTTCTGTTTGTCTTTGCCAAGCAGCCCCGGAAGCGAACCATCGCTATCTTCTCTCGCTTCTTTTGAAGGGTGGCAGCTGGCGGGTTTCTTGTATCTGTCCTCCGCCCGGGACGTGTTTCCTTTTCATCTTTCCCTTGAATTTCCATTTTTTTCTTTTTTGCAATCTCAATCGTCGCCTCCCTCCAGATCTGCGCTCACGTTGGCGCCGCCGGAGCAGGCCCTCTCCTCTGCACACGTTGCATCATGGAACCTGTAGTCTATCAGCGTGTTGCCGTCGATCCTGTTTTCCCTACGTTTTGTCTGACAATCTGTCTCTCTGTCTGTCCTTCTGCCTCTCTCTCTCACTCTCTCCCTCTCACTCTCACTCTCTCTCTGTCTCTCTGTCTCTCTCCCTCTCCCTCACCGTTTATATCGTCCAAAAAGGTGCAGGCGGGAAGGTGTGCTGTTCCTTTTAAAAGCAAGCCGGCGCCAACATAACACGTTGTCGAGAAAATGACAGTATGTCAGCCTGAAATAGGCTCATCCTGTTGCGAGACATGTCGGGCTCAATTTTATCCCGGAGACACCAGCCCTCTCAGCGGCAGAATTACATCTATTAGTAGTTCTCAGCAAAGTGGTGGGGAGTGATCTAAGAAAAGTACTCAGATTGTACTTTTTCGCCTGGGATCTGGATGCAGAACTTTTTATATAGAAAATATAAAAATGAGAATATATATATATATATATATAATTTCACAGTGTTAGGCATAACACTGGATAAGCATAAGAAGATGGAAAAGACGGTAAACACATGTTACAAAGGTTATGTTATTGATTACTGAAATCATTTCTCGAGCGAATGTCCTTGAAGTAATCCCAGAGAATAAACCGGGACCCTTTCCTGGGTTTGTCCTCCTGGGTCTCTGCTTCGGTGGGTCTAAGGACGAACAAGGCACCTCCCTCAAATGACAAGCAACGCCTCGGTTCATCCCACCTCATCTCACCTCATCTCGACTCTTGCTGAGGGGAGAGAGAGAGGGAGAGAGGGAGCGACTGTTGGCAACGGAGAGGGTAAATCGAAAAAAGAAGAGAAGTAAAAAAAACAACTTTCAGGGTGACGAGATGACATAAAATAGCAGATCAGCGCAGATGCTATTGTGTGTGTGTGTGTTTTTGTGTGTGTGTGTGTCTGTTGTTGGGGGGGGGGGTAGACAGCAGCAGCTCCTTGTTCCTTGCCAGGTGGGCAGGTAATGCACTATTGATTTCTAGCAGGGAGAAGGTTCCCGGGAGCCCTCTCTAGACCCACGCCACACGCGCCCCACGACGTCCCTGCCATTCGCCGCCGGCCCATCCCCTGAGTTTATCCGCACGCTGGCGCCGCACGCCGTCCCGTATCTGCACGGCTGAACGGACGATCCCGGGCACTCGCTCGCCGTACGATTTTTCCCCACGTGTGATTATATCATAACCGTCGCGTGGGTGGGGCCGGATCCGGCGCCGGGAATTTCATTCGCTTCAGAGAGGAGGACGAGCGGTGGCGCCGTGTGCGTTCCGGCGGGCTGCCCGCTTCAAGGGCAGCTTCAGCCTTTTGACGTGGCGAGCGCGAGCAGCTGGTGTCTCGCCCACGCACTCTGTCCCCCCCCTCCTCTCCCCCCATACGTTTTGTACTGCCTCGGCCGCAGTGTCACAGCGCTAAATGTCAAAATCTGCATGGGCCAAGGCCAAGTCTGCTCCTCTTCCTTTCCCGTCACCCCGAAGACATCACAGGCTTTCTCTCTTTCTTGGCTCCGCCTCTCTTACTCTCTCTCTCTCTCTAGCTCCGCCTCACACTCGCACACGCCACAGCGGACGAGGTCATGCGGGGTTGCAATAACGGAGGGGGAGGGAGAATAGAAAGGGAGAGGAGAGATAAAATGCAGAGAGCGAGAGAATGGCGTTATTCAGAATGCGGAGGGGGGGCGAGTTGTTTGACCTGTGCACATAGGAGCGGCGCACAGCATTCTGGGTAACTGAATTGGGGTTGTCCGCTCCCGATAATCCATTACCGCCTGCCAAACGCAAACTTGATCAATGTCAAACAGAAAACGGTACTAAGGCAAACTTTTTGTCAGTTATAAATAGCGAGGGGAAATGGGGGAAGGATGGACGTCGTGAAAGAGAGAGAGAGATAAAAAATTGTTTATGAACATTTGATTAAAGTGAGGTCTGGCCTTTCTCGATGAATGATGGGTCTTGTCGCGGTTGCAAAACGGCCCGGGTTATACACAGCGTTATTGATGGGGCAGAAAAATAAGATATGAAGATTAAGAATTGTGAAAAAAACTAAAAACAAACAGAGCTGTCCCTGGCCAAAACCCTTCCGTTTTTTTCGGACGTTTCTCTTGGAGGAGATTGCGATAAAAGCAGGCAAAGCTATGACTCAGGTTGCGAACCCGTATTTCTGATATGAATTCAGGGAGCTGAGGACGCCCCCCTAATCTCCTAATGCATGTTTCCCTTGCCCTTGGCTGGGTCAGGGGGGAAATAGATGGAGCCTTATCTGCTTTTATAGATTCATGGAGAATTTCTCTGGAATGGGCCGGCTGTATAAATATAAATATATTTTTTCCCTAGTTGACTCTATTGAGTTATCGTACGTGATGTGTGTGCGTGTGTGTGTGTGTCTCTCTCTCTCTCTCTCTCTCTCTCTCTCTCTCTCTCTCTCTCTCTCTCTCTCTCTCTCTCTCTCTCTATATATATATATATCTCTGTGTCTGTCTCTATCCCTCTATATTTTCGTGGCTGTCTATGGTGTGGGTATGTGTGTGTGCCTCTGTTTATGTCTGCACACTTTTTTTTTTCCGCGTTTCCTAAATATGCATATGCATATGTCGGTGGCTGTGCGTGTGTGTGGGGGGGAGGGGGGTGCTTGTCACTCTGTGTATACTTGTGCATGTTTGTGTGTTGTGTCTGTCTGCTGTGCTCATGTGTGTAACTGTGCATATGCCCCCGTGCGTCCCAGGGAAAATGAAGCAAGGTTATCAAAGGCAGTAATATCATACCCCAGTGTTAATCACAGAAAGTTCCCTAATTAGGCCATTAATCATGCAGTCTTTACCAGACTACGGGGAGAAGAGATGGGGGCCTGTTTTGAACGGCGCATCAGCCTACATTATTGCTCCTTATCCATTCCCTGTCACTTTGATAAATTAAAACAATACATAAAATGAACGGAAAGAGCCGCATAAAGAAGAAACGGCAGAATGTTGGTAATATTCACAAACATGCAATCTTGTGAAACTATAGCAATCTCCACTAATGTCTGAATGCTTTTCATCCGAGATTGCTCGAACAAAACATGTGATAATGTTTTGTCACACACATTAACACAATATATGACAAATGCAGGAAGGAGGGGGAAATGTATTCTACAAAATGTTCTGCATAGTGTAGGATAGGCTTGTGGCTTTACATCGGATTTTCTACTGGTTCTCTGCAAGGATTAGCTTTCCGTTCTGCAAAATAATTGTTTAGTAGTTCCGAACTAGGATTGGCTGCTAGTGTTTCTGCACTAGGCTTGGCCAGTGTTACTGCAATAGTGCTCGCAAGTGCTTTCTGATGAATTTAGAAGTCAGACATATCTTGTTGCCATCATCTTATTCAAAGAATCAAAGAGACCTATGAACAATCAAAGAGCACTGTGTTGGATTTGGTGGAATAGGAGTAAGCAAAAAATGAATGATGAAGTGTCCTCATACAAAGACTTTCTCCTAAAGAAACGCCCCAAAAAACACTGAGAAGGCCAAGAAGGTCCGCTCAAAAAGCAAAGCAATTTAGCCCAGCTACTCCCGAGAGTCTCAGCACATCAGAGTGGAGATGACACGGAGATGGGTGTTGAAGAGGCCGAAGGCCTGTCCAGCTCTGCCCAGGCACCACCATGTAGCAACAATGGCTGAGAGACCGGGAGAGAGAAGGCAGAATTAGAGCGAGCAAGGAAGGGAAAATGTCGAGGCTGTGAGATCTCTAAAGGATTGGAGCTGCTTGTTATCACAGGATATTTCTGTCAGTGTGACACTTGCCCTCTACTTCTGGGTCATTGAAGACAGAGTGTTGAGAGTAGTATTGGACCAACTGTGGGAGTGCTATTGACTGTGTCTGTGTGTGTCTTTCGGGGTGTGTGTGGGGGTTTTGGGTGGAGGGGGGGATGTCTCGCGGAGTGGCGGTCCAGGTTGACAGGCAACTGAACAAACAAGTCCTGCACGGTCCGGGGGTGACCAAGGACTGTTTGATTGCTGACAACGAGGGGAAAAAGAAAGTATAGTTTTAGCACCCCTGGCTGACCTGATGGGCGCACCGCCTGCCGCAAATTGGGCCCCAACCGTACAAACGTGACAAGGGGGTCCTCGTTCTAGCTAGCGCTCTAGCTAGCGCTATTGCTGTCACAATATCTTTGGGATTGTGAATACTCGCTGTTTAAATAATCACGTTAGAACGCGTTTATACTTACGTCGCAGCATCCATCTTTGCGTTTGAGCCACCTGTGTGAATAAAGCTAGAAATGTCCAATTCAGCAAAGGGGAGCCCATCTTATTATTAAGGTGGTACGGGGTAGGTGGGGGGGGGGGGCTGGGCCGGAGAATATTTCTTTGTGCAAGGGAGAGGTAGATTTGAAGATTACTTTCCAGAGAGGGCCACAAGTATTTTGGCGGGAGGAGGAGGGTGGGGGGGGGGGGGGGGGGGGGAGATGGAGACTACCTTCATGAAGCAGGGAAGGTCAGCATGATTTTGGGTGCAGACTAAGCCCAGGTAATTCGGTCTGGAGAAACGTGTGTGTGTGTGTGTGTAAATATGTGTCACGGGTTGTGTGTGTGTGTGTGTGCGTCGATGCCACACAGCGGCCTGTGTCTCGTGCGGGAACAGCACACGTGTCACATTGTCATGTTCTTGCCGTGTGTATTCCCTGGCTTGCTGTTAGTGCTTAATAACTATGTGTGATTGTGTGTGTGTGCTTGCGTGTGTATATGTGTGATTAATGGCAGCAAGCAGGCTCCTCAACCCACGCTACAAACTGCCAGCGCTACCAAAAGAAAAAAACACCCCATAACAACCAAGCGACATAACAGGTCACAATGGCAGAATGTGCATCATTATTGTGCCCTCCACCTCCTCCTTCTCCACCTCCTCCTCCTCCTCCTACAAATCAGACGCTTTGATGGGACGAGTGTTGACGAGTTTGACGATGATTGCGGGAGTAACAAAGTTAGCACCCCCCGGCTCGGGCAATAACGGCGTTCTCGCTCTCCCCCCGCTCTCCTCCCCGCCTCTTGCTCTCTCTCTCTCTCTCTCTCTCGCTCTTTTTCTCTCTCTCTCTCTCTCTCTCTCCCTCTCTCTCTCATTTTCGAGCGATGACTGTCAACAGCTCATTGTCTCGGTGCTCTCTCTTCTCTCTCCCTCACTTTATCGCTCCTGCTCGTTCTCTCTCGCTCTCTCTCGCGTGCTTGGCACCTTCTCGTGAATGGCTGTCGCTTCCGGCGCGAAGGCGCGACACGCCGAGAAGCGTGGCACGGGAGCCGTCTCTGTGCTGTGAGAGGGAGGGAGAGTGGGATGGAGGGAGGGAGGGAGGGAGAGAGAGAGAGACAGGGAGAGAGACAGGGAGAGATATGGGGAGAGAGAGAGAGAGGGGGAGATAGACACTGAAAGAGATGAATAGAGAGAGAGTCTGGCATGTTGAAACAAAAGGTCCTTCGCTGCCTTGAAAGGATGCCACATGTGGAGGGGAAGACGGACAGATGGGCCTGTAAAACTCTGAACAGAGCCGTGTCAGGGGGAGACAGGGATGGGGGGATAGGAACGCCAGAAAGTGACAACCGAAAAACTGCAGCATTTTGGAGAACAGCTCCGATTTCTGTGGGCTTCTAATTATGAAGATGTGAGAAAGAGAGAGGTAGAAAGAGATGGGGAGAGGGGGAGAGAGAGTGAGAATAATGAAAGAGGATCTCTTTGTGTGTGTAGTGGGTGAAATGTTACACAAGTTTATCTGTTTCTTACTTGTGTCTGATGGGAAGATATTGCCAATTTTCTTCTGGATTGTTTTTCTTGTATTTGACTCTTATTCCTACCCGGTTGTCTTTGAAAGAAAATCACGTTCAACTTTGTCTCTGTAGCTTCACTCCATACAGCTTATACTACTCTTTCATCTTGAAAGAGTAGTCTAATTGGAGTAGTATATTGGTAAACACTCCCTGAGATTGTGAGATTCTCCACGTGATTGACAGCCAGTCAGAGCCACTCAAATTGATGAGTCGCTAATTATCATGTCAGGCTTCGTCAAGTTCAGGTCACGGTGTTCCTGCCGTCACACGCCTCAGGATGTTCCATTCTCCCAGTTAGGCTGTACTGTTCAGTCACGGAGCAGACAGTGTTATCCACGAATCACTGCACAGGGAGTACATTGGAGCAGAGATGAGCTTCAGGGTCTCTTGCTGTAGGATACCTAGAAGTGGAAACAAATGAGTGAATCTCTGGTCACGAAAGCTACCCTGCGCTCTGTCTAGTTAGTAGTTAGTTGTGGTGCACAATGTC
>NC_136946.1:9140016-9142516 GCF_949987615.1 Pollachius pollachius | reverse complement strand
CCATTGAGACGGGGTCCGCCACTCAAACAGAGCTCACAGAGTACCATCCTCTAGCCCCTTGCTCCACCACCTCCCACTCAACGAGACCCTCAGGGCAACCAGATGGGGGACTACCAGCGAGGCAGGGACCACTCCTTCACTAGAGGACGCGTGTGTGTGTGCGTTTGTGTGCGTGCGTTTGTGTGCATGCATGTATTGGCAGAACAAGGAGAAGTTGAGATCTAAAAAAATGATAATGCAAGTGATTAGGGAGGATCAAACGTTCCCTTAGGGAAGACCGGCTGTTCTTAAGAGATACCCCCCCCCCCTCTCCCTTTACACAGTCTCTCACACACACACACACACACACACACACACACACACACACACACACACACACACACACACACTCCTTTCTTTAACTCACAGCAGAGGGATAGAGAATGCAGGCAGCTCTTGTTCCCATGTAGGCCTTTCTGTATCCGCCCATACATCCGTCTCCTCCACTCCCTGCTTATTCTTGCGCTGGGCCTATCCCTAGCTTACCATGGATCAGGCAGCTGTACGGTGTGACATACATGCCACTAGCCATCTCCACACCACACTGCCCATCCACGGTTCGCCCCTGAAAGGTGCAGTCGGCTCGGCACGCAACATACCAGAGACCAGAGTCTTGCCAGCTCGTTGAGATTGACAATGTGTGATAAAGGTGTGAGCGTTTGATGAGCAGGGGGAGAGTGTAAACTTATTGCACATGCACACACACAATCACACACGCACAAACAATCCAAATGTGTCCGACGACAACCCAATTACTTTGGGTTCCCCTCCCCTCGTTGAGTGAACCTTCCTGAAGGATTAATAAAGTTCTATCTATCGATCTATCCATCCTCACTGCTATTCATTCTTAATTTCACTGTAGTCCTTACGCTGCCTTCATCCCCCGCACTACGCTCCTTCTATGTTGCACGTCACGTTTCTGATTGGCACACACACACACCGCGCCACACACCCATCGACGCAGCGCACAGATAAAACATTGGTTTATCTGCGCTATCGGTCAGGAAAGTGTCAAGCGTCAGTTCACAACATCGTTATCCGGTTCTTAACGGCCCCTAACCGCCAATACCGATCAATCGCGGCGATCGATAAACACAACATATTTGTGTCTGCTCAGCTGTACCGCGGCACTATGCAGAAGACCCCCTATGTTAATTAAACTCTGAAACGACCGGCCTCTGCGCAAAAGAAAAGAAACAGCTACACCGACACGCAGCATACAATTTGTCCGGCGGAGCTGCGATAAGAAACCATAAAAAAGGAAGAACCTGAAATATTAATGAGATTCCGCTCTTCATTACACTGACTCGCCTGTTTTACCGCCAATCTATTGTTGCTTTTTATGTCTCCCCTTTTGAGCTCTAATGGAAGACATCGCCCCGGTTCTGATAGTGGATTTTGTAGCTCAGTTCAATCACTTTTCGCGGCGTCGCATTTTTATTAGCCAAATAGATTTCTTTTTTTGCCGAATGAGGGGGATTTAATAGCGGTGTGTGTTGGGGGGAGAGGGGAAGACCAGAGTAAACCTTCGGTGGCTTGGGACTCGTTGCTGGGCGGTGTGGCGTCTTTTACTGGATTGTGATTTGTTTTTTTACGTGACCTATTTCTCTCTCCTGTTGGTGTTGATGACATGGCTCCTGCTGTTTTTACAGCCGGAGAAACCCCCCCCCCCCTCGACCCCCTCTGCCATTTCCAGGTTCTTGATTTGCACATCAGACAACACACACAGACGCACGCACACACACAAACATACACAAACACACACAAACATACGCAAACGCGCTCATACATACACAAAAACACACAAATACACACACGCACACACACATACACATGCAAGCAAATACGCAAACAAGCACAAACACACACACATATGTGCGCCTTGCAATCTGGCAGGCCTGTGAAGTCCTTTCTCATTCATCTCGGCTGTAGCAAGTGAAGAGAGCGAGAGAGAAAGAGAGGTGGGGGAAAGAGAGAGCGAGAGAGAGAGAGGTGGGAGAGAGAGAGAGAGAGAGAGAGGGAGCAACAAAGTATAAATGACATCACCTTGAACTGCAGACTTGGTTTGTTTTAATTGTCCCCCTTTATTGGAATCGTCTTCCTTACAGAGCAGATTTTTCCTCCTTTTCGTTCTGTTACGGCAGGTGTTGGAAATATGGGGTTGGGATGTGTGTGTGTCTTTATGTGAGGGTGGGGGTCCTTTCAGGGGGAGGTTGGTGTTTGCCATAAACTATTAAAGATGCTATCCTGGCCCATCCGTGGCAAACGATATCAGCACAGCTCAGGAGGCCTCCACCCCTCCCTCTCTCCCTTTCTATCGCGGTCCTCTGTTCTTGATCCCAGTTCTCTGCATCCTATCCTATCCCCTTAACATCTTATCTCTCACTTTTCATCTTCCTCCCTGCTCTCGCACATCTCTCTCTCTTGCTCTTACTCTGCCTCACTCTTTCGCTATCGTGCT
>NC_136946.1:9112516-9137516 GCF_949987615.1 Pollachius pollachius | reverse complement strand
TTTAGACAAGCAATTAGTTAAGGAGAAACCTGATAGATATCCCAGCAGGCAGCAGGGCATCACACTCACACAACAGGACCATCAGTCCGTCAATCTGCATCGGACTAAAGATGCACTGGGGTTTATAGGTTTTGGACAGTAAATTGCACATGCATGGCATCCTAGCCCCTGTCTGTCTGTTTGTCTGTTTGTCTCCCTTGCCTGTCTGTCTGTATGTCTGCCTGTCTGTAGGTGTTTAATAGGGTTTATTGATTCTGTCGTCTGGTACGCCATCTTCAACGTTCAGTCTTATCGAAACTCGCGCCCACGCCCTGGCCAGGCGCCACCCCTCGCCTCAACCAGCAGGTTCAAAAGTGTGAGTGTCTCCAGTATGTCACAACGTTTCTGACACGGACAGTGTGAGACACGTGTGTGCTACATGTGTAAAAGGGCGAATCCGGACAATGTCCAGGCCTCATTCTCTGAACATTGACCGGCATAACTCTCTCTCTCTCTCTAGAGAGAGAGAGAGAGAGGGGTAGCTTCAGATGGTCCCAAAGGGAGGAGGGCTTGTGGGAGCGATCAAAGGGTGCGATGCAATCCCCCCCCCCCCCCCCTCCGATGACAGGGAGCAATCGAAGCGGACACATCACCACCCGACAGCACCTGTCTTACTGCCAGAGCTGCACAGCAGGGGGTGTGTGTCCAGAAGAATGGCTGACCTTTTCCTCTATTACTTTCTTATTTTATTTTTGGGGTGAGGAGCTTCACACTCGGGCGCAGGCACTCTCCTGTATGTCTGTTTTAAGCTAATGTGCAGGAAGAGGAGAAGAGAGACGGGTGGATCTTGATGAATCCTGAGCCTCGCTGAGCCGCGGGATTACGAGTGTTTTGTTCTCGACCAGTCACACCAGAGAGAGACCCGGCTGGCCGGCTGGCTTTAGACGACGGCACGTTATAAGCTCCTGTGATTTGTCTCACTTTTTATTATTTTTCGCCCCCTTTGGCGCTTCTTTTGCTTTGCCCGTCCTGTTCAACACCAGAGGCTCAGCGTCGCGTCGTAAAACTTTTATGGCTTTTATGTCACACTAAGGGATGATTTTCTCCTCCATCAAGCCCTTCTCTGGCCTAGAGCTGTTATCTCTACTGGCCTAGTGCTGTTATCTCTACTGTCCTAGTGCTGTTATCTCTACTGTCCTAGAGCTGTTATCTCTACTGTCCTAGTGCTGTTATCTCTACTGTCCTAGTGCTGTTATCTCTACTGTCCTAGAGCTGTTATCTCTACTGTCCTAGTGCTGTTATCTCTACTGTCCTAGTGCTGTTATCTCTACTGTCCTAGTGCTGTTATCTCTACTGTCCTAGCGCTGTTATCTCTACTGTCCTAGAGCTGTTATCTCTACTGTCCTTACGCTGTTATCTCTACTGTCCTAGTGCTGTTATCTCTACTGTCCTAACGCTGTTATCTACTGTCCTAGTGCTGTTATCTCTACTGTCCTAGTGCTGTTATCTCTGTCCTAGTGCTGTTATCTCTGTCCTAGTGCTGTTATCTCTGTCCTAGTGCTGTTATCTCTTTCCTAGAGCTGTTATCTCTGTCCTAGCGCTGTTATCCCTACGGTCCTATCGCTGTTATCAATGTCCTAGTGCTGTTATCGCTGTCCTAGTTTTTTATCTCTGTCCTAGCGTGGTTATCTCGCTAAATTGTCTGAAATTGGTGGTTACTAAACTAAAGCTTCTTCTGTCAGAAAGTGCTTTAAACAAAGAAATGTGGGACAGTTTTCCGAATATGATACGATTGTTAATGAGTTTATAATAGCTCCAGTAAGTACCTAGAATGAGGTTGCGTCGTATCTCATTTGAAATTGGGCTAGTGAAGCCCGTTGAGATTGTAATTGTAATCAACGTCTTTATAAATAAACGTGACTCCACTTGCCGTAATTGCAAAAAAAACTCTTAAAGGAGCGTTTGTATTTTGGTACAAGGCAGATCTTTTTTGAAACTCCTGCATCTATCGCCCCAGTCTTGGTGGGGCGCTAAGCATTTGGACGGTTTGATTCGAGATCACTGGGTTTGCTGGATAGTAGCGGGGCCGTTGCTATGGTGCCAATCGCCATCGCCACCACACCACACCCCTCATGAGACCTAGTCCGACCCGGTTGCAGATGGTACTGCCTGCACCCCTTCTGTCGCAGATTAAATAATCAGCTCTTTCATTCAGAGCTCTATCCTTCCCCCCCCCACTGGTCAGGGCAACTACACACAGAAACAACAAATTACAGACACAAATCTGGGGGTAGAGAGTTAATCTGGGCTTCTTCTCAGTCCACACAACACACCAGCTAACGTGTTGTAAATGCGTACCGGACCGTGCATGAGTCCGAATCTGGTGTCACATGCAAGGTATTAAAGGTAGGTTAATACCGTGCATGTGTAATCGTTTCCTGAGCAATATGCATGATTCACCAACCCTGTGCGGACAGACACACACACACATACACACACGTAGAGCATTGAGACAAGAAATTCATTAAGGAGAAACCTGATAGATTCCCCAGCAGGCAGCAGGGCATCACTCTCACACAACAGGACCGTCAGTCCGTCCATCTGCATCGGACTATAGATGCACTGGGGTTGATAGGTTGTGGACACTTGATTGCACTTGATTTGCAGCCCTATCCTCTCTCTGTCTGTTTCCCTTTCATGTCTGTCTGTATGACTGCCTGTTTAAGATGTTTAATAGAGTTTATTGATTGTGGGCAGGATTTTTTAAATGGAGGCAAAGTTGCATTTTGCTCCATTTACCAGAGGGACTCAAAGCAGAGATAATGAAGGGGAAGGAATAAGACAGAGAGCCAAACCAGTCCCTGTTTCGGCAGAATTAGAACCCTTTTTCCGAGGTCTGTTACCACGGAAACCTTAAGAGTCCCTGTAGTGTCGGGTCGAAGGGTTGTTACCCTGGCATTAGGAACAAGTCAGCGTTAACGGCTGACCTGCCCTCCCGACCTGACCCAGTTTGCCGTTTTGCTCTTTATCAGGGAAGAACCTGGGGACCGTCTAAAAAGTGCATGCACCAAAATTCCCAAGCTGTTATATGTTTTGACTTGATGGAAATTTGGATGATGTAATGAAAATTGTCATCAGTCATTTCCTATTAGAAAATCATGCAATGGTTCAGTATTTAGAAAGATATATGTGCAGTTTTAAATACTGCTGCAGAATACCATTGGAAAATCGAATACGTTTCTGGTCTGTCCAACGAAGACTTATCTGTGGGCAATCAGTGATTAGCCAGCAAAAAAAGGCCAACATTTAATGTAAAAGGTAATTACACTTGCTTCTTTGAGATCAGTGGAGTTGGAGGTGTAGCAAGTGTGGTGTGCCAAAGAGCTCCCATACAATCTCTTTTAAGCATCACTATTAGGAGCCTATTCATTGGCTGACTTTGAGGGCTATGCTGTTTTGTGTCTTGTCTCATCCTGACTTGATATGAGGTGAATGTAAGCATTACTCTGTAACAGAATAGGACTGAACCTACTGCAGCCTTCACTGTTGCTATAATGTCTTTAAACATAACGCTTCAAGGATAGAAGCACATCCACCCACGACTCAATTAACTTCAGGAGACCTTTTCTCTATAAACTGCTTTAGTCTTTGGAGAACCGTGCAGGTTCATTTGGCTTATGTTTATTTATGTATAGATAAACACACATGTATATATGTATATATATGTATATATATATTTATTTATATCTTTATATTTTTCTTTTTCTTTTCAGTCTCCTTAACATGTCTCACTCCTACCTAAAGTCAGGAAAAAGTTAAACTCCTGAAAAGATAAGGCAGGCATTGGCCACAGTGCAAAGTGATGTAGATATTTGCAGCCAGTGAACGCCTGTGGGTTTGCCAGGTTCCAATGTCCATTTCCAATTGACTGGGAGAGATTCAGTATGGAAAACGCTGGCTAAATGAGCCGGAATAAATTGAGCCGCTGCAAATGGGGATAAGCTAACCTCATGGATTTTGAGATTTAAATGATTTTGTTTATGTTGTTTTTAGATTTTTTGAAAAGTGTTAGCGCTAAACAGAAACATTGGCAGCGTTTACCAGAAGACAAGGAATGAACCCGTCGGTCTTGGCTCTCTCTGTGTAGACTGCTGAAGCTCAAATTGGCTTTTTTTCTTTTTTAACCTTCCTGATGAATATTTGAGACTGAACCAGACTGAAGGCATATCCAAATTATAACATACACCCAGCCATGTTAAAATGTATAACTATCATTGATAATTAGTTATACAATTATTCATGATCATTTAACTAAACCAACAATGTATTTCATCCTTCATTCATTATTCATTGTCTTGCGTTTTGAACCCACCCATGCATTGTCTTGGCAGGCTCTCAATTCCATTGTCACACTTGGCGTTAAATTATCGACTTTTGGACCAAAAAAACACAAGATTGAATTCCGCCCAAAGTCGTCTGATGTATAATCTATAAACTATTGACTAGTACTTTCCCTAAAGCAGGTTTGTGTCTAATAATGTTGCCAAACCATTCATCATCTTGATAACATGACAACAATGCTTAAAAATACCACAGCTTCTGCTCCAGCTCACAGTGCGCTGCAGTCACTTTGGGATATCATCATCGTTATGGCAGACCCCCCCTGCCCCTGCCCTGAAAGAAACATAAAACACACCCACTTAACACGTCCAGAACCTCCTTCTCTCACCTTGACTGTCGGCCACCAAGGGCAAAGTCTTTAAAATGTGGAGAGATGCGGGGGTAGGTAAGAAAGTGATTCCAGAGATTATAGCTCGCAGCTGTTGTGACGCGTCACGCATGCACACACACACACACACACACACACACAGACACGCTCCCAGACAAACTCAC
The DNA here is from genome assembly GCF_949987615.1 of Pollachius pollachius. Classification (NCBI taxonomy): domain Eukaryota; kingdom Metazoa; phylum Chordata; class Actinopteri; order Gadiformes; family Gadidae; genus Pollachius; species Pollachius pollachius. The sequence goes on along the minus strand of NC_136946.1, from coordinate 9,132,644 downwards.
TCACGCACAAACACACACACACATACACACACAGACAGATGTGCATGTAATGTACAGTACGGCTCATCTGTTGTGTGTCTTAAACACACACACATGCGCACGTGCACACACACACACAGAACTTCTAAATCATGAAAAGGTTATGTAACCATCCTACATTGTAATTTTTTAAGCATAGAGTATGAAACTAAAAGTACCCGGTTGTTTGTGTTCAACGGCTGCAGGGGATGATGCGCTCATGTGGAAGTATCAATGCATAAAACAAAGATCATGTATACAAATATAGAAGTGTACCATTCCACGAGAACAAAGCTTTTCACTTGCTCATGCAGTCCCGCTGTGAATTATATTAATGTATTGTTCAATATTTTTATCTCTTTCGGTAAATTGAGAGTTGTTTTGCGTGTGTGGGAGCCTCCTGGGCTGCATTAGAAGGACGATAAGATGGCCGCAGCATCAGTGCTCAGCTGTGGCGAGGCGCAGGGATGTGTCCTTTTTTCATTGATGGCCCGATGGTGGAAAATTGAGAGCACTTTATAAGATACTAAAGATTTCCGATGCCGGATGAATGGATTGTGCTACACAAACAGAAGACTTGTTCCAACACAGGCAGACCAGAAAGGCATTCTGACCTTGCCTCACCTTTAACAATAACACTGTCTGCACAGGCATGCTGAAATACAATGCGTATGTGTCTGTGCGGCTGTATTGACCGTACGTGCGTTTTCCTTTTATTTCCATGTATAACACAGCCTCCATGGGTAGTATAGAAAATGGTAATTTTGTGCAAGCAACACTTTTCTACAAATGCACACACATAAGAAAAGTTTGTGGGTGGATTTCTTTACGTGTCTATTCACACACAGACCCCCTCCCCCACACACACACACACAAACACACACACATGCACACTGTTTGTGTTTGTCCTTGAGTATACTTATTATTTTGTTTTTATATATTTTTTACAGACAAGGTGCCCCACTTCTCCCGCCTGGGCGACGTTGAGGTGAACGCCGGGCAAAACGCCACGTTCCAGTGCATCGCCACGGGCAAAACAGCCGAGTCGGAGCCCTACCTTCTGGAGGTGAGCGGGGGGGGGGGTGCTCTGTTTGGATAGAGAGGAGTGGAATATAAAAAGCAGGCTGGGTTGACAGCACATGGATGAGATTAAGCTCGCCAGAGGACAAAATAATAAAACGGGCAGAAGTGAGTGAGATAGCAGACATAGATGGAAAAAAGTTGGATAGAGAGGGAGAGTGAGAAAGACACCGAGTGTGAGTGAGGGAGAAAGAGAGAGAGAGCGCGATGGAGCAAAGCAATTACGCTGGAAACAAGTTCTCACCTCTGACACACTGACTGGCATTGGTCCTTCATTTAAAACCGTACACATTATCTGCTTCTGCCAGCACAGCGGCAATAACAATAACAAACGTGATAATGGGAACGTCTCAAGCACTGAACAGGCCTGCAGTCGTGTTACTTGTCACGTCTTATCGCCCGACGGCTTCCTATTGAAATGGAAATTGAGTTTTTATTGAAAGAAACTTGAGTGCATCTGACGCTCTGTAATGGCCGCGAAAGCATCGGCCTCCATCACTTTGTCTCTCTCTCCGTCTCTGACACACACACACACACCTACTTCACTAAAACGTGCTGCGGCTGAATATTTTCCGTGTGGTTGGAATATGTGCTAATATTAGTGTTAAGGGAAAGAAAAAAGAAAGACCTGGCTCCAAAAGCCCTCACTCTCACTGTGTCCTTGAAGCCGGCACATCTGAGTGCTTTTGAGATGACATTGGGGGCGTGAAAGAGGCCCCTGCTGCAAATGAGCCCTCCCCCCGTGCCCGTAGCGTACTTCCATCACTCACGCTGGCGTCTCCACGCGCTACTTTACATCCCATCATATCCTTCGCCTTTCTTCCTACACATCTCCCTCTATCCTTCTCCACATGAAACCTCGGAACCTTGGCAATGGCAAGATATGTAGATAAATATATATATATATATATATATATATATATATATATAAAAAAGTATTCATTTCCCGAACACTTTTTCCGTGGCTTCCTGAATGCAACAGATCGTTAGACGTGCACATTCATGCACGGACGTGTGTTTGTGCGCACGAGCACACACACAAAAGGCAAAATACACACACACGCACACACACAGACACAATCACACCAGCAGAGCACGTCCGCCACTATCAACACACGGTAATTGCTCCGTGCGAGATATTGCCGTGAAGGCTCATTGCCCAAATTCTCCCCAAACGACGCCCCTCTTTCTTCCCCACGCCGTTTCTCATTACGAGCGCGAGAGAGACGAAACATCCATGTGTAATGGCATGGAGGAAAAAAAAAAAGGGTAACAAGAGATGTATGTCGCACCATTATCGCCTTCTGCAGTTCTATTTGTTGTGCTAACGCGGGCCCTGTCTGTTCATAAGCGCCGCAGGCTAATTACTTTGGGTCGCTTTGATCCTGGCTGCTGTTCTGTCTGTGGAGCCCCCCTCCCTTCTGCTGACCGGGCGCTCTGTGTGGTGGTTCCCACCCCCACTCCCTCTCAGTGCCAGTTCCACTGTCTCTAACCAGCCGCGGGTTCAGCGGCAGCCTCCTCTTTCCTGGTGAACGTCATTAGATTGGTGGTTTAACAGGTATATTTATATCTCTCCACCGTATGGTTCGTTTTTCGTTTTCCTGCGTTTCGTGTTAATGATTTGGCTCATTTCGGGCCGGAAAAATACGGCAAACGATGACGAATGGGAACAAACGAAAGAGGGGGTTGGATCACAGCCAAAGTACGATTGGTATGAAAACTTTATTTGAAAAAAAAAAAAGCTTTCCTAGTGACGCGCTAAACTTTCAATAACAACGGCCCTTACACTTCCATGAGCCACCCCTGTTGCCTTCACGTAATTACATTCCCTTAAAACTGAAAAAGCAGCCTTCCATCCACATCCCGCTAAAGCAATTTAAATATCCCGATGTGTCAGTCACCTCAGCGGCGGCAGGGCGGCGGCAGGGCGACAGCTTATGTAATAAGACGTGTGCTCTGTAGGCGAGGAGCGGGGGGGCTGTCGACTGCTACTGCCACCGCTCATTCACACAGGTTCACGCCGTTTGATTTCCGGTTCCAGGCGTCGGTTTTTTACGAGGTAGGGTGGTTTGTCTTTCTTTCGGGGAGCCATTTGCCAATAGGCAGTGAACAGATCGCTCATACAGGAGACAAAGGCTTGTGGAATACACCTGGTCGCCTCACACATCATCACCCCCCCCCCCCCCCCATCAAACCCATCTCCCCCATCCCCCCACCCCAACATCCACTTCAGTGACCGAAGGAAAAAGATATTTGAAAAAAACATTGTTTTGGTCACACGCAGCAGCCAGTGTCTCTCCCTCCCCCGCTGTCGCTAATTCCTCCCCCCTTCCCCATGGTCGGCTCTCTGATCGTCGTGCATCGCTTGACATTTGTCTCCACCTGAAAGGGCTCTTCATGGTATCTGGGTAAACATAATCACCCGCCGCGAGGGTCAGCAGGCCGTGCTCATCAACTCTCTCTCCACTTCTTCCCTCCCCACCTCTACTCCCCTCCTTCCATCCCCCCTGTCTGTCCTTTCCTCCCCACATCCTTTCTCGATCCATCACTCCCTCCTTCCTCTCCCCTCCCCTCTGTCCTGCCCTCACCTTTCTCCCTCCCTCTTCTCTCCCTCCGTCTTCTCCCCTCTTTCTCTCTTCTCCCATCTTTCCCTCTCTCCCTCCCTCCCCCTCTCCCTCCCCTACCCTCCCTCCTTCCCTCTTCCCCCCCTTCCCCCTCCCTCCCTCCCCATCCCCTTCTCCGTCACCCTCTCTCCCCTCCCTCCTCTCCCTCCCCCCCTCCCTCCCTCCCCCTCCCCTTCTCTGTCACCCTCCCTCCTCTCCCTCCCCTCCCTCCCTCCTTCCCTCTTTCCCCCCTTCCCTCCCTCCCCCTCCCTCCTCCCCCTCCCTCCCTCCTCTCCCTCCCTCCCCCTCCCCTTCTCCATCACCCTCCCTCCCTCCCTCCCTCCTCCCCCTCCCCAGCGGCGTAACGCCGTGGTGCTGGACACGTCCTCCCTGTCGCGGCTCAGCCACAAGCGCGTGGCGGCAACCTTCCAAGTGGAGGCCCAGCGGGGGGAGCAGGACCTGTACCGCTGCGTCACGCTGTCGCCGCGCGGCGCCGCCGTCTCCAACTTCGGCGAGCTCATCGTCAGAGGTAACCGTGCGTGTGTGTGTGTGTGTTGGTTGGTGGGTGGGGGGGTGGGGTCAGTGTGTGTGTTGGTGGGTGTGTGTGTGTGTTTGTTGGTGGCTGGGGTTGTGTGTGTGTGTGTGTGTGTGTGTGTGTGTGTGTGTGTGTGTGTGTGGGGGGTGGGTCTGGGTGTGTGTGTGTGTGGGTGTGCGTCTGTGTGTGTGTGAGGGGCTGGATGTGTGTGTGTGGCTGTATGGGGTTTTGTGTGTGTGTGTGTGTGTGTGTGTGTGTGTGTGTGTGTGTGTGTGGGTGGGGGGTGGGTCTGGGTGTGTGTGTGTGTGGGTGTGCGTCTGTGTGTGTGTGAGGGGCTGGATGTGTGTGTGTGGCTGTATGGGGTTTTGTGTGTGTGTGTGTGTGTGTGTGTGTGTGTGTGTGTGTGTGTGTGTGCATGTGTGTGTGGGTGTGCTTGTGTGGAGGAGGTCGAAGGCAGGTTCTACGGGTTAATTATGAAGAGATCATAATTTCTCTCTAAAAATAAACAACTTTCAAAGAAGATGACACATAAAGCCCAGCCCCCACCTCCCATAACATTTTGTTTTGCTTTGTTATACCCCAAAAATACTGCGAGGTAAGATGTTCGCCTGGCTGAATTGTTCGGGTTTTTACATGTTGGCGCCGGTCGCCGATCAATGGAGAAATAGAAGGCTCAGCTTCCCGGTTTTAAAGCCTGGGTCTCTACACAAAATAAAGGATAATAGAACAATAGCAGGTCCAAGGATGCATGCCTGGTTTTTGGGGTCGATGAATGGGCACTTGAGCTGTACTGATAACACTGTCAGGGTACATAAGACAAAAGGCTAGGGAAACACTGAACACTTTCCCAATTGTATGAAAAATTGGAGTGTCGACATTTTTGTTAATGCAGAAATCCAGTCCAGGGAAACTTAAGTTGAATCTTGAATCTTGAGATACACTCATGTGGAAACTCAAAGATATTGCAACTGCAAAACTTTTAACTTCTAGCTTTGCATTTGAAACCAATCTGCCAGTTTCCACGAACCACAAACAAAGTACCCCACTAATAGGCTCAAATACATACCATCAACTTGGCATACAGTCCGCTGGACGAAACCGGCATTATTGGAAGGGCTGCCTAATATCGACAAAACAGATTATCGCTTCTTTCGTCTTTGCAGTCGACACTACTATGGCACTGTGATTAAAGTTTAAAGTCTGCATTAGATTTCCAAACTTTCCCCAGTAGCCTCTTGTTTGTTCTGTGTTTAAGTGTAAAGTTTGCTTGATTGTGTTACAACTCTCCCACTCACCATTCCCTTGTTCTGCCCCAGGCATGAGTAAGACAATATTCACTAACTCTTACCAAGCCCATCTTTCCTCAATTATAGTGCCAATTAAAAGGCAAAGTTACATTGCAGTTCTTTAAGTAGGGGGGCGGGGGTTGGAATATGCTTGGCTTTTATATGATACTGCAGTCATTCGTATTATAATGAAGGTATGAATTTAATAGATATTGCTGCAACCCTAGTATGAATTGACACATTTATACAGATCAAAATGGTGCTGTGCCTTAGCTGCATCATTTCCTCAGTGATCTCCATATGAACAAAGTTTGGTTTATCTTCACCTGCTGGTGTGGTTACCAATTATTTGAACCAACTTCCTGGGGGCTCTGTATAGCGTCCATGTTTGAGGATTGCATAAGGAAGTTCAAGCTAAATTAAGTTGTTTTCTTACCAGGAAATGAAAATGCACTTTCATTTTTTTACTTTTCCTTATTTTCTCATCCGTATGTATTTTATTTTATTCTTGCCTTGCCTACAATGCCTATTTAAGATGGCCATAGTGACAGCATTAGAACCTTTCACACCACAAACACAGGAGGTTCTGCATTCAGAACACAGTCTTTACACAAACATACTCGTGCTCATGTTTACCTGGCCTAGGTCCTTGTGTACCGCGTTGTTAATTAAGTGTTTGGTGTTTCAGCGGAGTGCGTTGTGCTCATTGCGTTCGGTCATATTTTAGTCAACAAACACGATATTACACAAGGCCCCATTCTGTCCACAGGTGGACATGTGAGACTAATTAGGATCATGTAACTAATGAGGTCATTATGTCCTTACCTTGGCTCATTTTTCTTTTTTTCGCCCCGGAAAATAAATGGAATTAATCATGCTATCATTCTCGAAAATAAGCCCATTATTTGACTTCATTAGAGTGAAAATTAAGGGCTTTGGTCCGCTCAAGAGTCACTTACATTGTCGGAGATGATGAACAGATTCCTTTGCACGCCTTACCGCTCCAGAATTTTTCTATTATTGAAAGTATTAAGGGGGGGGGGGGGGGGGGGGGGGGGGGGAACACAGGAATGTGATTAATTCCTTGACTTTTCTGTTGGAAAATGTGTTCATCGTCTCAAACACGAAGCAATATATTCCAACTGTCTCCTTTTTCTCCACCATTGAACATTATTTTTTTTCTGTTTCCCTCACCCCAGCTATCAGATTACCTTTTATGAACTGAAGAATAGCTCTGAAAGCAGAACGTACCTTTTCACTATCTTTTAAATACCGTTTTCGGAATAAATTGCGGACGGCTTATCCCTAGTATTCACCCATGTATGGTTTTTATGGCTTTTATGTCCCTAATGTTTTGATGTCTCACTGTTGTTGGTTGTCATATATATACGGGCATAGTCGGTGTCCTTATTGTGTTTTACTATCTTTATTACTTCTTTACGACTGAGGGAGTAATAAAGACTCCATTAAACGAATAACCTTTTATTTTATTCATAATGTTCCTCCTTCCTCCCCACAGTGCCCCCCACACCCATCGCACCCCCCCAGCTGCTGCGGGCGGGCCCCCACCTACCTGATCATCCAGCTCAACACCAACTCCATCGTGGGGGACGGCCCCGTCATCCGCCGGGAGATCCCAGTACCGGGCCAGCCAGTCGCCCTGGACCGAGACGCACGGCGTGGGCTCCCTCACCTACAAGGTCTGGCACCTGGAGCCCGACACCGAGTACCGCATCAGCGTGCTCCTCACCCGGCCTGGGGACGGCGGCACAGGGGCCCCGGGGCCACCCCTCACCAGCAGGACCAAGTGCGCCGGTGAGTCGGGGGGGCCTGGTCCTCCTGTCGCGGACCCTCGATTTGTGGATTGGAGCATTTGTTCTTCGGTGTCTCGCTCACGTTACCTCAGAGAGCGGGGAGGTGTGAGAACCCCGAGAGTTGTCTTTCCTAAAAGTCGTTTTTGATGTCTTGCTCGTCTGACTCGGAGAACAGGGAGAAGGGAGAACCCTAAGTAGTCTTTCCGAAGAGTCGCTCCGTTGTCTCGCTCGTCTAGCTCAGAGGACGAGAAGTTCAACTTAAAATTGTCTTTCTCAACGTGTTTCGGTGTGTCTCACCGATGTTACCTCAGAGAACCGCGTTTCGAAAGTAACCGCTTAAAACTCATGTGAACAGTATCATTGTAGCAGTGTTAACACAGGTGCGGCTCGTTAATGATCAGGGGCGCGTTCCATTTCTTGCTCAGGCCTGTGCACCAGTGTAGACATTACTCATGAAGTAGTTTCACGTCGTATATTGTAATGTCAGTCACTCGGAACGTCTCGTAGTCAGCCCTGAGTTCATCGGGCTATAACAACCTCGCTGGCAGATCAAACAAATCCACGTTGATAGATAATTAATGACAACATGGGATGAGATAGTGGATGTTTGTGGTTTCTTAAGACATGGAGGGAGTCTCAGGAAATGCTGGCGATATTACCAGGTACATATGGGCTGGCTTACTTGCAAGTTCTTAATAGGTTTGGAATTGGCAAAATAAAAATAAAAATTTAAGATAAAAAGGGCTGACAGCGGCCTTTTCCTGGAAATATTGTGCGAAAATCTGATATATATATATATACAGCATATAGGTTAAAATAGAATCATTTCAGTAGTTGGCATAGGAAAATAAACGGCTGCTGTCTTATTAGATATTGATACGCTTTTAATACGTTTGATTTGTGTATATGCTTTACTTTGAGATACTCAAAGACTCTTCACAGCAGCTATCATCACATACCTAAAGCGGCCTCAAACAGCACCTTATAAACAACGCAGTGAGAGAACAGAGTCAAGCTAACAGAAGACCACCAAGACGCATTGTAAAACGTGCGGGAGCGGTTTTCACAGAGAACAGACCACCGAGCCTCGTGTCTGGAGAAACCTCGTCCTCATTCACCGACACCTGAACCGACGAGGCCAGCGGTGTCACCGCTGGCACCGCTCCACATTTAGCCTCCAGTGTTCTCCGTCGCAGAAGAAGAAGGAGAGACGCCTCGTAGTGTGGCTGGCAGCCAGCGACCCCCCCCCCCCCCCCCCTTCTGTCGACGTCTCTGATCGGCGTGCGCACCGACCCCATTGTCAGGCTTCCGCGCTTTTTGTTTGTGGTTATCTTTTTTGATGCAGCCTGCAGGGAAGGAAGAAGGGAGGGAGAGAGGGAGAGAGAGACAGAGGGAGAGGGAGAGGAGAAGGGTAGGGGGAGAGAGAGAGAAAGAAAGATCGGTAGAGGGAGAGAGAGAGAGCGAGAGAGAGAGAGAGAGAGAGATAGGGGGTGAGAGAGACAGTGTCACAGCACCAACCCAGTTTCTACCTGCGCTCTTTTCCCATCAATATTCCCCCCCCGCTTGGAAACAGAGTCGTGTTCCAATATTTCCCAGTATGACGGCGTCATACTTTTATCTGTGGTCTGTCAACACAGTTCACACTCCTATCTGCATGCTTCATCAATATTCCCAGGACGTTACCGTGTCTTGTGTTCTTAAACAAAGACCAAACCTTGACTTTTATTTTTTATTCTCAAAGCCAAGGCCGGGCGGCAGCTCTATAACCATGGCGCCCTGTGTTTAATTAGGAAATGCAAAAAGTTAGAAAAACCCGTAGGAGTAAAGAAAGTGGTGACAGAAAGTTCTGCCGCAGAAAGTGTGCTGAATTTGTCTGAAAATGACCCTGAAATACCCTCAGGATCAGGGTGGGTTGGGAGAGAAGGGGAGGAAGGGCCCTTAAATAGCGTGTCATCATTATCTCACCAACTGGCCCCCCTGAGAGGCCTGATCATAAGCAGCCGTCTGCGGCGCTCTCACTGACACACGGCGCTGGACAGAGAGACAGCTGTGGTCACAGCAGCTGGGGCCTGACCCCTTCCAACCCCCTCAGTCCCACCCCACTGTCCACCCCCCCATCATCCACCAGGATCATCTGCGAGACCTGCCTTATAGTCTCTCTCTCTCTTTCTCTCTCTCTCATTCTTCTCTCTCTCTCTGTCTCTCTCTCCCCTCCTTCTCTGTCCCTCTATCTCTCTCTCTCTCTCCCCCTGCTCCGTCCTCTCTCTCCAATCTTCCTCTGTCTCCCCGCTTCTTCTCTCTCTCTCTATTTTTCTATCACCCTTTCCCTCTCTCTCCTTCTTATACTCTCTCTCACTCCAACTCCTCTCCCCCCATCTCTCTCTCTCTCTCTCTCCCTCTCTCTCTCTGTCTCTCTCTCTCTCTCTCTCTCTCTCTCTCTCTCTCTCTTACTCAACTCTACTCCATTCATCTCTCTTTCCCCTGCCTCACATTAGTCTAGTCAGGCCACTGTGCATGTTGATATGTGGCCTGACCAGAATGCAAAGCACCGGCCATGAATGGACTGCAGTGAGCTAACGAAGCATCCTTTTTCTCCTATTCATAAATAAAAGCCTCTCCCACACACACACGCACGCACGCACGCACGCACGCACACACGCACGCATGCACGCACAAGCACAAACAGATGTACACACACATTCATAGGGACATGCTCCACTAAATGTCCAGTGTTTGCCCTGACTCCACTGGAGAACGTAAGAATGACAGACACGCCGCTGGTATCTGGCAGCTGCCTGGGTCCTTACTTGATGGATCGTGTTTGCTTCAGAAGCATGCCAACATAATAAAGTCGTTCATCTCGCTTTGACTCCATCATAATAAATCATTTTATTAATAATCTCCTCTTGGATGTTCTGAAATTATTCATAAATATCTTCATAACATCGTATTTTTTATTCAAAGAAACTAAACCTGTCAAGAGCTTAAGATTCAGCTCCTTGAATAAATAGCTGACAGCGATCAATGAATACTGGGCATATTAGGTAATTAAACATGCTTGGAGTTCTGTTGTCTCTCCGAAAAAAAAACATACCTCAGCATAAAGCAGTAGCCACTCAAAGCACACCATATTGCCTAACATTCACCCATTCATGCACACATTCACACACCGACGGCAGAGTCAAACATGCAAGGCGACAGCCAGCTCGTCGGGAGCAGTTGTGCAAGGTATCTTGCTCAGGGACACTCTATCCTGGTCACCGGAAGGTTGATAGTTCGATCCCCGGCTGCACCTACTCCGCCGTCGGTGGGTGAACTATCAACCTTCCTTCCTAGCAACCTTCCGGTAACCAGAGGGTAAACCCTCTTTACCTCTTGAGCCACATGCCGCCCCCGCGTGCGTGTTTAACAAACCTGCCTCAGACACATTAAACACGATAACACCCATTTCCAAGCGGTATCTCTGGCCAGGAACCCAGCGCCCATATTAAGCCATCTCTTAACATCCAGCGTATTGTAAAGCCCATCAGCGTCTTATGAGCCGTTCGGGGCTCACACATGATAAAGTGGCCTCCTGAGGAACGCCTGGCCCCCTCTCGCTGGGCGGCGGGACCTCTGAGCGTGATGTGGAAGGGGGTCCTCCCAGCCTGACACGCGGCGATGGTTATTAGGCCCATCATCACGCCTAATGACCCGTCCCCGGGGCTTCCGGGGCCCTGCCCCGTGCTCGATGGGAATCCCCGTTCATCCCTACACAGCCGGGGACCGGAGCATAGGGAAGCGCGTGGGCACGGTGGCTAATGGGCCTGTGTTCCTGCGCTGCCGGTGCTCAAGCCTCTGCCTCCTTGGGCTTGGGTTTGAGTTGTAGATGTTGTGGCGGAGGTGCTATGGATAGACGCAACGTTAATGTCGAGGGGGGGAATTTGACATGGAACTAGATCGCTTCAGGGCTTTTTGGCTGTAGATATCCTTGCTGCATTTTTTGGGATCCATAGTGGATGGTTGAATTATGAAATCCGAACCATGTCGGCAAGAAGCGGGGGGGGGGGGGGGGGGTAAAGAATGATGGCTCATTCACTGTACACAATATCATACAGGATTACGCATGGGACAAATGTAAGTGAGACGGATATAACCCCCAAAATACGTCGTCATCCTCTACCTTCCGTTTACCACATCACATCTGCCCTCACTCTCTCGCTCTGTCTCATGGTCTCTCTCTGTATCTCTCTCCCTCTCTCTCTCTCTTTCTCACTCCCGCTCTCGCTCTCCGCCCCTCTCTCACTCACACTCTCGTCTAGTCGACTTCACTTGACCAGCCCTTAATCACAGTTACAGCCTCAAAGGGCTCCCCCCAGAGAGGGAGCCTTCCGTCCTTCCGGGGACGGTTAGCAGGGCAACGGTTGCTGTCACAGATGCTAACCCTCTCTGTCCCTCTCTCTGACTCTCTCTCTCAGAGCCCATGAGGCCCTTGCGCGGCCTGACCGCCACGGAGATCCAGCCGCGGCAGCTGGCCCTGCAGTGGGAGCCCCTCGGCTACAACCTGACCCGTTGCCATAGCTACAGCGTCTCCCTCTGCTACCGTTACTCCATGCCCACGGGAGGCGGCGGAGTCCCCGGCGGCCGCGGCGGTGGTGTCAACGGCGGCGGCGGGGGAGTGGGCGGGCCCGGTGTGGTGGGCCCGGGGAACAACGCCACGGTGCGCGAGTGCCTGTCCATCGAGCGCAACGCGTCCCACTTCACGCTGCGTGACCTGCCGCCCTTCAGGCCCGTGCACGTGCGGCTGACGCTGGCCAACCCCGAGGGCAAGAAGGAGAGCCGCGAGGTGACCTTCCAGACCGAGGAGGACAGTGAGTCTGGTGGGGGGCCGCCGGGGTTACATGGCTGCAGCGCCGCTGAGGCGTGGGGACTGTGTGTGTGTTTGTCTGTGTCTGTGTGTGTGTGTGTGTGTACATTTGCTCCTGTCTGTGTCTGTGTGTGTGTGTGTGTGTGTGTGTGTGTTTGTTAGTCAGATGTATTCCAATGTTTGTGTATGTGTACTTTTGTGAGATGTCCTTCATTTACAATATTGTGTGGGATGATTGTTTATCCGTTATGCCCATTTTTGGGTATGTCAGTGTGTTCGTACGTTAGTGCGACGTGCATGTACAACACTGCTTGTATGTGTACATTAGTATGACGTAAGACGTATGACGCTGATTAGGAGACCTGCCCCCCCCCTCCTGCTGAGCGGCGGGGCTGTGGACGGACCACCCGCCGTTTGATCACAGCAGCCAGTCAGCAGCAGCCCATTATGAGCAGGAAAAGCTCAGAATGCTGATGGCGCGCACATCACACACACACCACCTCTCCCACCCACACTAGGCCCCTCACCGCCACGCTCCCTTAGTTATTGTGCCGCCGGTCGGTGGCGAGAGTAGTGGCGTAAATATGCAATAATAATTAAACAACAACAACAAAGACGCAGTCCTATCGACTGGTGGAAGGGGGCTGAGTCAGCGTAACTAAAGAGTCCGTCGGCCGTTTTAAACGGAGGCCGTTTTAAACGTGTGGGCTTCCGCCCCCACAAAGGGCACACGGTGTTTTGGGTTGATGTTGTTGTTTTTTTTTGCTTATCTCGGTACTAATATTTTCCGGTGTGCATCAGCATATCAAATGCATTCTGATGCAAATTCCCCCTCGCCGGTCGCAACAGGGAGAAGGTGGAGGGCGCATGCTAATAACGTCGCTGCACGGCCGTTGTGTACACTGTCGTTACACGCCGCTGGGAGATAATGTCGACCCTGCAGAGAATCCATGAGGGCAGAATGCCAATCTTAATCTTCCAAAGCGGTCGATTCCCCCGGACTTTTGAATTACCGATGAACATTTGAAGCTGCTGCATATTGAAAAACTGCATGGTTTGAAGTCACAGCTAAGCGGGGGTAAACAACGCCGTTAGAAACCCATACATCACAGCTAATCTCTATTATCGGTGTCTACGTTTATTAATATTTAACTGCAGGATGAATGTGTCAATTAACTCTTAACTAATTCCCCGAACGATCAATTAAATTATAACAAGAGAATACATTAGCACCAATCTAAATAACCACTACCACAGTTTATGGAGGGAAAGGTGGAGGACGTGGTGCTGGTGGTGGAGGCATTTGTCGGGGATAGTTGTGTTGATGGTGGACTTTGTAGTGGTGCTGCTGGAAGTGGTTTTGGAAGAGGTGGTGGGAGATGGTGGCGGTGTTGCTGGTGTTATGGATGACGGTGGCCGTGGTGATGTAGGTAGTTCTGATCCTGATGGTGGATATAGTGGTGATGGAGGAGGTGATGCTGGAACTGGTACTGTAGGCGTTGGTGGGAGATGGTGGAGGTGGGGACGGAGGTGGTTATGATTGTGATGGTGGATATAGTGGTGCTGGTGGAGGTGGTCATGGGGCTGTGGACTGTGTGGGAGCAGTGAGATGACTCCAAAGAGAAAGACGAAGAAGAGGCAGCGAGAGTGAAAGATAGTTAAAGATAGAAAGAGCAGTATACCGTGAAAAGAAAGTCAGATAAAGTGTGAGGGAGAGAGATAGAGGCTGAGGAACCGGGCTGTAGAAACATAGATTCTGTTGTCTTTCTCATGTGTTAATGTTGGGGTGAGCTAGTCGTGGAGAGACACACACCAACGGCAACCTACACAGCTCCACTACACTATAGAACACACACACACACACACACACACACACACACACACACACACACACACACACGTACACACACACACACAGACAGACAGACAGACAGACAGACACACAGACAGACACACAGACAGACACACAGACAGACAGACACACAGACAGAAACACACACATACAGAAACACACACATACAGAAACTCACAGATCATGACAAAGAGAGGGGAGAGCGATTATATTGTCTTTCTTCAAGCTCCGCTGTTCTCTCTTACTCATCGTATCCTATCGATTATCAAAAACTCCTCTCTTCTTCCCGTCGCTTCTTTCATCCCCGCCTTGTGTCCCGGGCCTCGGCGTGGTGCTAAAGAGCAATAAACGTGTCGTGAGCCGTGACGCGGTGCTCTGTCATCAGCCCAGCGGACGCCCGCGGGCATCCGGGGGGGGGGGGGCGGGGGGGGGGAGAGAGACTCTGCGTGCCTCCCAACGAGGGGCCCAGTGTGGCGGGAAGCCTCGTATACACATCCTGTTTCATCACCACGGAGGGCATGGAAAAAAGCCCCCGCTCTTCTCCTCTTTTCCCTTTCTTGATCTCTCTCGTTCTCTCTCTCTCTCTCTCTCTCTCTCTCTCTCTCTCGTTTGCTATCTCTTGCTCTATCTTGCTCTCTCTCCTTCTATCTCTGTTACTCTCTCTTTCATTCTCTCACTTGCTCTCTCTTGCCTACTCTCTCTCTCTTTCACTCTCTCGCTTGCTCTTTCTTGCCTACTCTCTCTCTCTCTTGTTACTCTCTCTTTCTTGCCTGCTCTATCTTGCTCTCTCTCTCTCCCACTCTCTCTCTCATGTTACTCTCTTTCTTGCTTGCTCTATCTTGCTCTTGCTCTCTCTCTCCCTCACTCTCTCTTGCTCTCTCTTTCTCTCTCTCTAGCTCTCTGTCGCTCTCTCTCGCTCTCTCTCTGTGGCTCCCATCATCAATTTCTCTTTCCCCGTCCAGGGACTTTGAAGCCCCCCCCCCCCCCCCCCCCCGCCCCCGGCTAAAGGCGGCACATAGTCCATTACCTGGAGTCCATTAGTTTGAGCCATGAGCGTTGGTATTGTACGTGTGTCGGTGTGTGTGAATGAGTACCTGTTTGTGTCAGTGTCGCTTTGTGTGTGTGAGCGCTTGATGTTTATGTGTTTGTTTTGCTTTCCTTTCTCCACCAACCTCCCCAGTTCCCGGTGGCATCGCCTCGGAGTCCTTGACCTTCACCCCATTGGACGACATGATCTTCCTCAAGTGGGAGGAGCCTCTGGAGCCCAATGGACTCATCACTCAATATGAGGTATCGCTCTCTCTCTACTCACAGTGTGGGGCGGTGAGGGCCGGCGTCAGAGAGCCATGCTGGTGTCCCGAGGCCATGATCTGTTTCTCTTGTGGAGATCAGTCTAGCCTCAGGCCCGTTGGAAGCCAACAAATGACCAGGCTAGCGGGAGACGCTTTCCATTCGTGGCGAACACGGAGGGCTCCGGTCTGCTTGATTTCAAAAGAATGCCGCCGCCAGAGGTGTTGCAATCAACAGCGCAATCAAAAGCATTTAATGGGAAATAGACCGAAAACAACGTTAAAAGATGAACAGAAATGATGAGGAACTGGATTTTCTCTGAGGACAATATTTATGTATGTATTTATGTATACGGCGAGTAGTGCATGAGCATTAGAGTTATTTAATCTCATAGGCAGTAGGTTTTTTTTACGTGAGGCCACGCCTATATGTTTAAATCCCGCCAACGCCAGACTGATGCAAAAACACAAACTGGTATATCTGGATGGATGGCCTCACATGGCTGGGTCTTGGGGCCACTTAGGGCCCCTGGGAGGGATTCAGAAACCTTATTGTCGCTCAACAGCGTGACTGAAATTTCCCCCCAATGGACGTCCCTCACATTAAAAATATATAAATGCTAAATATCCACTACCAGATTTTTGCATTTGTGGTATAACGTTGTGCTATTCTATGTTTTCCCAGGGGGCCATTTCCTAGATAAAAAAGTGATAGCACATTTTTTCCGTCCCCTGTCATTCTTCTAGGAACTAGCCTTGTTTCGTTAGCATTCTCTTTTTGTTTTGAACTTCTCCTCGCTCCTCGATAGCATGAACAAATGATGCAAGGAACAGCTGGCTCCACAAGACTAATGTTCCACAGGTGTTGCACAGTGCTTGTTCTCCGAAATCTTCTGTGTGTCTCATCTTATTCACCATCCCCTCTCTTTCCTTCCGGTGAAATGACTCATATCGACGAGAAACGACACCCATTCGTCTCCCACGTTTGTGTTACTCTGTTGTACCGGCCATTTCCTCTGTTCGTCTCCATCTACCTCTCCCTGTTCTGTTTGAAATCCTTTGTCTTCGCTCCGGCGGAGGAGTTATCTTGGAGAAGAGCTGCTGTTAATACTTAAAGTCCTGGCTTTCATCGATCGGCGGTCGCTACTTTAACAAGTCGAGGGAGGGGGGGTTGGGGATTTATGTTTTCATACCGTAGCCTCCGACTGTAATTACACAGAGAGGGGAGGGCTATTGTAATGACTCGTCTTCCCTATGGGACACATTCGCTAGGGGTAAAGAGCTGCTAGTGTTATAGGTGGAGGGTGGGTGGGGGGAGAAGGGGGAGAATATTTAAATGTTTCGATTTAATTATTGATGCTCCCCGGACAAAGTAAGTGTATCGTGAGATCAGGGGCTTTTTGATTTTATATTTTTGTTGGAGCCCGTACTCAGATACAGTCAAATGTGCTCTGCTCGCATTGCTCCCGGACGTAGAAAAAGAAATCACCCCTTTGCCTTCCCCTGGATGTTAAGAAGATAAGTTCTTACAGTTCACATCCACCACAGACAGGGGGCTGGGGGGGATATCACAAAGAGAACCAGAGCAGAGGGAAGCGGTGATCTCGCTGTCGTCTAATGCGGCAGAGCCACGGAGCTGCAGTTCCGTCAGGGATTGCACAACTAGACTTGCCCTTGCGCGACCCTCACCTTCATACAGGGTCCTCATCCATGCCCACGTCAAACGTCTGTCTATCAGTCACACCGCGAGGGGGAGAGAGGGGGGAAAAGGGGGGAGAGGGCCGCCATGCAGAATGGAACCAGAAGGGCCTGGCCCCGTGATTGGCTACCATCGAGGTTGACACCCGGAGCGTACCACCTGCCTGGGCCTCATCAATCATGTTTTACTGTCACCGACGCCGCCGCCATTACCAGCACGGCAACCGGGAGGATTTGTGAGGTCAACGATTCGTGCAGGCGTTTTGTCTCGCGGCGGGACAACATACCTCCATCACAAGGAGAAAGGGTTCTCGGTTCTGTAGCAGGGGCTAACTCCCAATCCCAAAGAGAGAGAAGCTGAGAAATCAACATTCTGCATTCACTAACGAGCTCCGCCCAGAGGGGCCGGCAAACCGGGGCTAATCAGCTGGCCTGGCGCCAGACGAAACAGCTCACAACTCTAAAAACACTCGGATCTGTCCCCCACTGTTTTTTTTCTGATCCTAACCGGAGCATTTTGCATCAAGGCGTTTCTATTTTGTAATACATGAGAAAGAGAAAGGTGCATTTTTTTCATCGAGTGAATCTCAGGATGTTTGAACCCGATGTCTCCCCGCACCCTCCGCACACAGATCAGCTACCAGAGCATCGAGTCGTCGGACCCCAGCATCAACGTGCCGGGCCCCCGGCGCACCGTGTCCAAGCTGCGCAACGAGACCTACCACATGTTCTCGGGCCTGCACCCGGGCACCACCTACCTGGTGTCGGTGCGCGCCCGCACCGCCAAGGGCTTCGGACAGACGGCCCTGACGGAGATCACCACCAACATCTCTGGTGAGCGGAGCGGAGAGGAGGCCCGCCAGGGATGTGGAGGGGGGGGGGAGGCAGTGGGACTGGTGTGTGTGTGTTTGTGTGTGGCTGGATGTGTGTGTGTGTGTGACTGTGTGTGTGTGTGTGTGTGTGTGTGTGTGTGTGTGTGTGTGTGACTGGATGTGACTGTGTGTGGATGTGACTTTGTGTATGTGTGTGTGTGACTACATTTTTGTGTTTTTTTGGCTGACACTGGATGTGTGTCTGAGTGTTTGTGTGTCTGTTTGTGTATTTGACGAGGTGTCTGGATGGTGTCTGTTATGTGACTGGACTTGTGCGTGTGTGTGTATGGATGTGGTGTTTCTGTGGATGTGACTGAATGTGTGTGTGTGTGTGTCCCTCTATGTGTGCTTTGAATGTTAATGTTGCAGCAACTGCTATGGCCTGATAAACAGTAAGTCCTTCCAGGTTGCAAGACATTATGCTCTGAAGACTGAGGACCCCTAGGGGTTTTGGTAGGACTAATATTTTGTCTGCGTTTAATGACACTCCCTTTACTCCCCACTCTCACACATTCTCACAGACACTCTATCTCTCTCACACACACACACACACACATCTCATTTTATGACCACACATTGTAGAGCCATATAAAACCACTTTGTCAGCAAATTGCTTTGTTGTATGGAAAACTAGCAAACAGTGGATAATACCGGGTCTTAGGCCTGTATTTAAAAGGTGTTGGAAAGCATAGGAAGTAACTTGTTACATCACTGGTAACAACACTAGTTACTAGTAACATATGGTGTTTAAAGACTCTGGTAGTACAATTCCACTTTTTTTGAAAACATAATGCAAATTGTAATATGTATTACAATTTGTATGAATATTCAATCCTCATGGCAGTTTAGTAGCAAACCTAGCTGAAAGTGTGTTTTTCCATCACACAGCATACGACTGTGTTTCACATGCACTCTGCATACACAAGTGCGGTCAATGTAATCACGTGGCATAGGTATTATGGCATGTACCCAACCTTTTTCTCTACTTCTCCTGTTCGGATTTACATATGTGCTTGACCTTTCCCTGCGGCTCGCCTCATCATGTCACACACCTCCAAGCGCGGCGGAATGGTGTGAGTCCATCTTAGTAATCAACAGCTAGGCTCTCTCCCCCTCCCCTGGGGCGGTCTCTGCCAATCTGTATCCTCACTGCCTCTTTCAATCAGCCGCAGTGCTCTTTACCACACGGACCCCGGCTCCCTGTTACCTGGCCTTTATGTGGCTCTCCTGATTCCGGCACCAGGAGCAAAATATGTATTCCACCCAATTAATCATAAGTAGGCCGACTGGTATTAGGAGCAGGGTCGGGCAGGAGAGGAAAGGTGCTGCTGTCGGCCATATTGAATTGATTTGCACATAGTGCTGGGTAGAGATGAACCCGTGGGAGCGCAGCCCCACTGTGCCCTGAGTCAGTGGTGAGTGTGCATGGGTAATGTCACGCCGTTGGTTTATTCATGATGTACGACGGATTAAACCAGATAGCAAGGAGTGGATCCGCCCCAACACAGTTTGACATCGCTATCTATAATTCAAGATTTTTTTGGGGGTTGTGCAGGTGAGGGATGTCTGTGTGTTTGTGTTTGTGTATATGTGTTTGTGTGTGCAGGGGAGGTGAGTGTGATTATGTGCGTTCAAGGGAGGGGAGTGTGTGATAACGTGTGTCTGTGTGTGTGCGAGCCTAAATCGATGTTGTGTTTGCACACATGCATCTGGGGGAAAACGAAAACACGCATGTGTTTCACTCAAGTCTTTGATTCGTGAGTAGCCTTAACCCAGATTGTCGGCGGGGGGGGGCACAGGTGTTTTTTTTCCCGCCTGACTGAAGCTTTGCCTCCATCTTATTTTACGCTCTCACGCCTTTTGTTTAAGTTTAATCTGCTACCTCGCTACCATCTCGGGGCTAATTCCCTCCCGGTAGCCGAGCCAAAACCAAAACACTCCCACCCCCCCTGGAGTTTCCCGGGAGCTCCGCTAAGCGGTGCCGTACCTCTGAGATCTGCCCCAGTTACAGGAGCCCCCCAGTGGGCTCCCCGGGTTGGCAGCAGACGGTCCCGGTCCTCACCCCCTCGCCACCGCCGCTGTCGGTGGCGGCGGGGGCTAGAGCCTGGGTGAGCTTGGCGTTTGGCGGTTGAATGATCATTGCTTTGATATCTAAGTAAAGGATGAGTGCCGGGTGATTTAAGCACAGATGCTCAGAGGACCCCCATTCATCAAATGTGTTGACAGCGTGTGCCA
>NC_136946.1:9090968-9112316 GCF_949987615.1 Pollachius pollachius | reverse complement strand
TCCCTCTCTCTCTCCCTCTTCCTCTCCCCCCTCTCCCTCTCACTCTCCCTCTCTCTCTCTCTCTCTCTCTCTCTCTCCCTCTCTCTCTCTCTCTCTCTCTCTCTCCCTCTCCCTCTCCCTCTCTCCCTCTCCCTCTCCCTCTCTCTCTCTCTCTCTCTCTCTCTCCCTCCCCCTCCCTCTCTCTCTCTCCCCCCCCCCCCCCCCCCCAGCTCCTGTGTTTGACCTATGAGAACGTCCCGTCGCCACTGAGTGAGACAGAGGGCACCATAACAGTGCTGCTGCGCCCCGCTCTGGGGAGGGGAGCCCCCGTCAGGTAACCTCCGCCTTCACACACGTGCACACACACACACACACACACGCACAGCACACACACATACACACACATGTATGTATGCCCATTGGTCAAATGTGTTGACAGCGTGTGGGAAGACATGTCCTTCCCAACTATTACATCGGGCCTGCCTACCCAGATATTTCAGACAGGGCTACATGGTAGTTTGGGACTCGCTGTGTTTTGGGATGATCGTAGGTCAGGCGTGCTAAGGGACCAGATATTTGAAACGAAAACGGGAACATTCGTAGTTTGCCGCTGCATACATCAGCAAAATAACTGATTATTATCTATTTATGAAATTCACATTATTCCTATTCTTATCAGGGTAAATGGGTATCGATGGCCTATTGTTTATGATCGGTCGTGCCTGTTTATGCTATTAAGTCCATGGACGGACCCCTGAGGGTGCATCAGTGCCTAGAAGATTCACACAAGTCGATAATTACGCTCTCTAAATTCATACTTATTAGCACAATAGAACTGTTGCCATTTGAAGCTGTCTTGATATATGCTACCCGTATCGAGATCAATGCATGCACTGTGTTATTGAGAACTATTATTAGAATCTCCACTGCCATCGATGCTTCCCCTACGGTATACCGCATCGAAAGAAGTGCTCTTTAAAACTAGAACCTCCCTCTCCTTTGTGTACTGCCTGCATATATTCAAGACCGTACCGTTAATGTTCCCTCACATAATGTTCTTTTTCTTTATTGGTAGTGGTTCTGGGGGGGGGGGGGGATGTCCCGCCCCGATGTAGATAAGCCTCGTGGCAAACCCCTGACACATTAACACCGTAGTGCGAACTCAAATGTTCATTGATGTAAATACAGTGTGTTAAAGTGTAAATGTTTTTGGCATTACCTTGATTTTTTGATACCTTGTATCTTCGAAAACAAAAAAGCAGAAATAGTTACACCTCCCTCCCTTCACCTCCCTCCCTCCCCTCCCTCCCTCCACCTCCCTTCACCTCCGTCCCTCCACCCCCATCCCTTCACCTCCCTCCCTCCCTCCTCCACCTCCCCTTCACCTCCCTCCCTTCACCTCCCTCCCTTCACCTCCCTCCCTCCCCTCCCTCCCTCCCCTCCCTCCCTTCACCTCCCTCCCTTCACCTCCGTCCCTCCACCTCCCTTCACCTCCCTCCCCCTCCCTCCCTCCACCTCCCTTCACCTCCCTCCCTTCACCTCCCTCCCTTCACCTCCCTCCTCCCCTCCCTCCCTCCACCTCCCCTCCCTCCCCTCCCTCCCTCCACCTCCTCCCACCTCCCTCCCCTCCCTCCCTCCCCTCCCTCCCCTCCCTCCCTCCACCTCCCTCCACCTCCCTCCCCTCCCTCCCTCCCCTCCCTCCCCTCCCTCCACCTCACCTCCCCTCCCTCCCCTCCCTCCCTCCCATCACCTCCCTCCCCCTCCCCCTCCCTCCCTGCAGCGCCTACCAGGTGGTGGTGGTGGAGGAGGACGGGTCGCGGCAGGCGCGGCGGCGCCGGAGGAAGAGGAAAGAGGCGGGAGCTCAGCGGCGCCACCGACTGCTTCCCCGCCGCCAACTCCCACGGCGAGGCGGCGGCGCGCGGTGCCCCCTACTACCACACGGCCGAGCTGGCCCCCAGCAGCCTGCCTGAGGCCACGCCCTTCACCGTGGGGGACAACCACACCTACAACGGCTACTGGAACAGCCCGCTGGACCCCACCAAGAACTACCTCATCTACTTCCAGGCTTCTAGCAACTTCCGTGGGGTGAGAACAGGGGGAGAATTGTTGTTGTTTTTTTGGGCTGCTTGGTAAGCGGTCTGCTCTTTGTGGATATTTCCCCCAAGATCCACACGGATTTACTTTATTTTATCCTTGGGCTTACTCAGCTTTCATTGGGGTGAAACCAAAGTTTAAATCTGCCCGATTCTTCTTATATTATTTTATTGCATTTCCTCTCAGGGCGTACCGTTTTTTAAAATTCCCCTGCATTGAAGGTTTTTCGTATTTTATTACACATTATCAACCCTGGCAGTCGTAGATGTATGCAAAGCTTGGTTAAAAAAAATAAAAGGGGTGAACAAGTCCCTATGTTCTCCTCAAATGCATCTCGCTGGAGAATATGTGATTTAATTGGAGGCAGCTGAGCTTTGCTGAAAAAGACAGGGCCGGAACCATGGCTGTTTGCATGGCCAGGGCCTGTTATCGAACCCCGGCCATATGGTAACAGCGCAGCATCGCTTCTTCACGATGTTTAATGCATGGCAGGCAGGTGCGTCCGCGTCGACCTTGTTTCACATCATGTTGCATCAGCTTTCGTTCTATTTACGTTCGCCGGAAAATAAATTGAGAGATGCCACGAAAGCGCCCCTTCATTCGGAACTACTAGATTTTTTTATATTTCCTGCTCGTCCACCAAGCGTGTAAAGCCCAAAGCACACACCCTGTCGGGAGAGACCGGAAATAATGTTTTTCAATTTTCACCTCCCAAAATAGATTTCAATCCTATCCGAAGCGAGGGAAAACATACATTTGCGCTAGATTTACAGTGGGTGCTTTGCTGCGTTGAAAACAATAGGGTTGTTGCTGTTGAGACTTTGATTCAGGATTTATTGTTTCGGTGGCGGTACAACTATGAAGCTAAGAAATCACAGCCTCTTTGTAACCACATGATCTCACACTTATTTACAAATGAACTGAATGATGGTTAAATTAGCTGAGGATTACACACTGCTATTTCAGTAGCATTACAACATTTAACAGTTCAGTTTAAAAAAAACTTAAAATATAAAGAACAAGTTGGATGGACATTTCCTTCCCAGCTTTAACCTACCATTCATGGGGTCCGTAAGACCACCATACCCACTATGCCGTCGAAGAAAACATCGATTTGATTGATGTGTTGCAACCAGGGTTCTGCCAAGTTTGTTGCTATTTGATATTCGTGTTTTCCAGTAAGGGAGCTTTTACAGCTGAGATTGTCTGTATTATTTATTGACTAAGAGAAAATATTGCACGGTGATGTATTTACTTTCCTTCTACCATATTAAGATACAATCATTGCAGAATGCCAACATGAAATTCAACGCACAGATACAACCTTTTTCAATACGGACGTTTGGAAAACACACCACAATTATCAGCTATATCTTGTGGCTTTCAATCCCCATTAGTAAAAACTATGACTTTGTGAGCAAGATATGGATATTAGATATGCCTCAGAATGATATCCAGTCTTCTCAGCAATATTCAACATGCACATAACCCACATTATCTTCATGGTGTGTCTTTTCAACGTTACAAACTAAACTATAAACTCATCCAACTTCTTCAAAAGGCGATATCGTCTTGGGATGTAGATAAAAAAAAACAGTGCAGCAGTGAAGACCGTGTCCATTCACAATCGTCTACCAAGTCTAAAGCCTGTGATTGGCTGCTTGGAATCCACTCCATCTCCCCTGATCTCTGGAGCTGGTCCTTGGACATGATCTCGGGCTGAATCAATACTTTAACAGGCCAAATGGATTGGATTCCTGCAAGAAGAGGCCATGAGTTACGACTAACCCGAGAAACACGATAAAAGAAGGGAGTACGGCGTGAAAAAGTACTAAATGACATCTCGTTACATAAAGACAAATCAACCCAAAACATTTCATGCAAAAGAGATGAGAAGCTTGGATCGAATCACAATCGGAAGAGCAGAAAACACTTTGCACCAATTAAGTTGTGCCTCTTACAGCTTTTTTTGTTCAAATGAACACAGAAATAGTGTTGTGGTGTCACGCGCTGTTAGGTCACTGTTTGAAGAGGCCGGTGCTGGAGCAGCTCCTGCAGGTTGCTGCTGTAGTCCTCGCCTGGCTGTGAGTCACGTGTGAAGCCCGCGCCAGTCCACCCGTCATGGAGCTCATGACTGGAGCTCTGGGCTGTTGTTCCTCCATCACCGGGGACCACCGCTACGCCACGCCGCAAACCCAACAACACAAAGCCAAAGCAACTGAATAATACACGTGGCGCAGCGGCGGTGAGGGGCTGTTCAACTCCCAGCCGGGCAGTTTGGGGTTCGCTCCCCCGTGTCGCTACGCCTGCCCCAAGGCTCGCTACCCCAAGTTGCTAAATAATAGAAATGTAAAGGTGTTCGGTGTTGCTTCATACATCTGCGCTATGATTTGACGCCATAGTATCGTGGTGAATCAGAGCTGGAAATACCTCGACGATTTCTGAGGATGCTTGACTAAGAGTCACAAGCATGACAACGCCAACTAAAATAGAACGTTTTGCTCTGTATCTCTGTCTTTATAGCAATGTTTTAAAATGAATGTATTACATATATCCTTCCACTGCCCTAGTTGGTCACTGGTCATCTTGATGACAGTCCACAAGAGCGCTGTGCATGAAGTAGCACCTTCTACTGGGGATTCACACACCTGAGATGGCAGAACGCGGGGGAGGGAAGCCGGAGGAGATAGGGGTCTGCCTCGAGGCAGATTTGCGACCCCCCGCCCCCCTCCCCCCCCCTTAAACGAATAATAATAATAAGCCTGCGTGGCAGCTTGACACCATTTTAGGTCAAAGAAAGACTTGAAGCCGTGCAGCTTGGATTAGCATAATCGCCCGCGGAGGCTGTGATAACATTTTGAAATAGCCTAATTTGATAACGCTCCCGTCCTCTCTTCTCGGGGTGTGTGTGTGTGTGGGGGGGGGGGGGGGCATGCTTTTAGAGTCAAGGAGTCAGTGAGCGAACACAGTACATCACTTCACAGTATGGGGTTATATCCTCCACATCATTACAGTCGCCCCTCCTCGAGATACTGAAGGGCAGGCTGACTTTTACATGCATACACGCACAAACACACACACGCACGCACACACACTCGAAAATACACCAAAGCCTTTTTTGCCAGGTCGGTTATCTCCCAAGTATGACAACTAATGACCTACTTTTCTGCTCAATGTTTACTCTGTTCTGTGAACTAACTGGCAGCTCCCTCGCCCACAAATAATTATTAACGCCCCCTCCTTTCCTACTTTCTTTTGATTTCTCACACCCAGGAGACAAGAATCAACTGCATCCGAATCGCCCGTAAAGGTAAGGAAAAGAAAACGCCCTATGAGCTACTGTATAGCTGTTTCCGTATAGCTGTTTCCATGTCCTGTATGTGTCCACTATCATCGCCCATCCCCAAATGTATCTGTATGGAAAAGGTAACCGCAAATATCGTCAGCCATCTTAGCGTTCTTCCTTCTTCCTCCCCTGCATTATACCGGCGGTGACATTTCCATCTTGGCCCTCTCTGGCCCCAAACTCCCCCCCTCCCCACCCCCACCCCTGTGCTACCCATTTCCCATGCTTTGAATTCGGCATTGTGGGAGATATATTTATATATATCTCTCTCTGGCTAGATGGAAGGTAGCATTGGTGTTTGCTTGAGCGTGTGGGAGCGAGATAGAAGCATATCAGCGGCCTGTTAAATTGGATTCTGAGGCAGCAAACTTTTTTCTCTGTCCTCTGCTTGAAGCGCGCTGAGACGATAGGTGGTGACTTCACCTCCAGATTGCTGGGGAGAGGGAGAGAGAGAGACAGAGGGAGGGAGAGAGAGGGAGGGAGGGAGGGAGGGAGAGAGGGTAGGGAGGGAGATGGAGGGATGCGAGGATAACTTTAAAGGTAGGAGCTGTGCTGCTCATCGTGTGTCATGTGAGAGGGGGGGGGGGGCACGTCCAGATGGGACATATCGACGTTCATCCTCCGTTTACCTTTGTGTCCATGGCGATAATCCCCCTCTCCCCACCGAGCTTTTTCATTCACCCTCTCTCCCCCCTCTCTCTCTCTCTCCCTCTCTGTGAGTGAGCGTTCGTCCACCCTTCACCACCTACTCGGTTTCCACACACATGCACATGCAACTTAGTGCTTTTTCAGCTCAGTTACCGCGAGCGAAGCCCCCTGCTATGTTTGTTCGCTGAGAGCATTTCAACCAATCACAGGCGCGCGTTGGAGCAGGGCGGCGTCCCCCCATGTTCCCCATGACCTCCTCATCCTCTGGCCGCCTCTCGTGCCGACGGCTCTGCGGGAACATTTCAGATTTGTTTGGGGTTGATTTTTCTTTGCCCGGTGACAAGCTGTGAATGTGTGTGTCCGGGGTGGTTGAAAGGTCACTGTGTGTGGGGGGGGGGGCTTAGTGTCGACGATGCAGCACAGCAGGTGTGCCACCGCAGAGCGACTTTGCTGACGCCAGGAGCTCCTGTCACCGCAGATCGCAAATCCGCTCTCCAACGCCCCCTCTCCAAAAAAGGAGAGGGGGGAGAAAGTCTTTCTCTGAGTGTGTGTGTGTGTGTGTGTGTGTGGAGGGGGGGGGGGGGGCGGGGGGGTTTAAGACAGAAGACAGTGACTCCCACACAGCGTATCTTCAAGGCTCAAGAGAATCCGCGGACGTCAGCGGAATCAGGCGTAGGCAGGCGTGGGGTTGTTTTTTTTCTTCATTTTTTTAAACAAACGATGCGTTCAAGACAGCCAATTTATTCCCCCTCCGTCTGCGAGACAGCTGATCGCTGTTCGGGGGCCTCCGCTGTGTACCCCGCCAATTACTTCTTCATTACATTATGCCACTCTCCGTCACCTAGGCTGTGAGAGAGCAAGATAGAGAGCGAAAGAGAGAGCGCGAGAGAGAGAGACAGACTGGCATGTCATGCTAACTGAGCTAATATGTCGTAGGAGTCCGACCTATTAGCGCCGTCTCCCCCTCCCTCCCCTATCTCCCCTAATCATCACCTGCATACTGTAATTGCCCCCCCGCGCAAGAGCGCACCCCCGCATGTCCAGAACACCAGAAAGCGAGGGGGGGATTTGAACCCGGACACCGCTAAGCTACTTAGCTTCTCGTTTTGCTCAGTAGCCTCGAGAGCACCGGCGTAGCGAGTTAGCTAGCGGAGCATAGGGCCGCTAGCCTAGCGCGGCCTAGCGGCTAACTCCCAAGGCTAACGCCGCTGTCTGGTACCCCCCCCCCCCCCCTTGATGGATCGGTGGTCTGTGTGGGGGGGTAGGGGAGTGAATATCATCAATTCGAGACACCGCAGACACTCCATAATTTATTTTCTCGTTATAATTTTGCTTCTTGAGTCCTTCTGTTGAGTGTGCCAGGTGGATATAATCACAGGGCGCGGATGATAGGCTTCTTAACCTTTTTTTCCCCGCCTTTTTTTTCTTTGAGAGTGCCACAATAACGGCTGCCAAGAATATAAAAGCCTTCAATCTCGTCTCTGAGGCGATGCCCACCTGTTTAAAACATCCAATCTAAAAAGCCCTAAACCCCCCCTCATCTCCCCCTTCCCCCTCTGCAATCTGCTTAATACATAAATTAGGATTTAGAGAGAGCTTTGGTAAACACCAGAGGGATGCAGTTTGGAAAGATAATAGCACCCTAATACAAACAGACGCCGAATATGGGTCCTTCTGGTCTGTGCTTCGGTGTTATGAGAGCTAAGAACTATGCACCACCAAATAATGTTTTAATATGTATATTTAGTACGTACACCAATTTGTTACTTTTTTGATTGCTTTTTTACAATCAATTGCATTGAATATTAGTTTACTCATATTTTCAATGTAACAGTAGAAGCATTCTTCCACATCTGCACGGTAAATGTTGGTTGTGTGGACCACAGTTTTGTGTTAGTGATTTTCCAGTTGAATTTCCTTTTATGTTTAGAATTTAATTGAATGTCATTGTATTTAGCTAATTACATGTTGCCAAGCAGTGATAATGAAATGTACCATTCCTTGCTCTGTCTTTCCCCGTCTCCATCTCTCTCTCAACCTCTCTCTCTTTCGCCCTTCTCTCCATCCCTCTTTCTCCCTCTCTATCTTTCTTTCTCTCCATCTCTCTCTACATCTCTTTCTCACTTTTCCCCTCTCCATTCTCTCTCTATCTCTCCCTCTCCATCTCTCTTTCTCCCTCTCTCATTCTCTCTGCTTCTTTCTCCCTCTCTCTCTCTCTCTCTCCCTCCCTCTACTTTTTCCCTCTCTCCCTCCTTCCCTCTACTTTCTCTCTCTCCCTCCCTCTACTCTCTCTCTCTCTCCATCTCTCTCTCTCTCTCCCTCCCTCTAATTTCTCCCCCTCTCTCTCCCTCCTTCCCTCTACTTTCTCTCTCTCTCTCTCTCTCTCCATCTCTCTCTCTCTCTCCCTCCCTCTAATTTCTCCCCCTCTCTCTCCCTCCTTCCCTCTACTTTCTCTCTCTCTCTCTCTCTCTCTCTCTCTCTCTCTCTCCATCTCTCTCTCTCTCTCTCTGGCCCTCCCTCTCCATCTCTCTCTCTCTCTCTCTCTCTCTCTCTCTCCATCTCTCTCTCTCTCTCTCCCTCTGTCCCTCCCTCTCTCACTCCCCCTCCTCCCCTCCAGCTGCCTGTAAGGACTCTAAGCGGGCCCTGGAGGTGTCCCAACACGCCGAGGACATGGGGCTGATACTGGGGGCCTGCGCCGGGGGCCTGGCCGTCCTCATTCTCCTGCTGGGGGCCGTGGTCGTGGTGGTGAAGAAGGGGTGAGCACACATCCCTCCCCCATAACCCACACCTGTTCAGACAAGGTCATTTATTTCCGTTGTTTTGTCCGATATTTTTCTCATTAGTTTTAAGTCCTGCTGTGTGGGATTGGCAGGAGCATAGCGGGGGGGTCCAGATGGAGGAGTGTTGGATAAACCTGTTTATATTCTAGTCTCACCGACGAGGAGTACAGACAGACAAAGGACTGATTGTGTATTTCCATGTAGCCGGTCGTCATTTCGGATTCGTCAGCAGATTTATCGGAATTTCATAAGCGGATGTACTCAGACGAATTTCCGCCGTTAATCATGCGGGAACACGTACTTACACACACACGCACACATGCACAAACTCACACACACACACACACACACACACACACACACACACACACACACACACACAAACACACACGGCCGGGACTCCCAGGGCCGTGGGAGCGGGGTCAAACAGAAAAACATAGACTTTTTTCTTTTCCCCGAAGTAGCTGTCACCGCTCTGACGAAGCATTGAGAAAGTATTAGGCCTCCGAGAGGCAGCGAATTTATCTCCATCGCGCGCTGGCAGCCGTGCTTTATGGAGAGGAGCGCCGGGAGATGACAGTGAATTACAACCGGAGTTAGGCAAACGCTGGCGCATTAATCCTTAGAAACCCCTCACCGTCACCGACACACTCCTCCTAGCTTTTTGCTTTTTTTTTGTGTTTCACCTAATCTATTAATTTCAAGGTCTGGGTGTCTACCAACCACACCCACCCACCCCCTCCTTCTCCCTGGCACAAACACACACACACACACACTCAAGCACACACTATCACACAGCCCAGTGCCAGCCCCTTAAAGAATTCAAGCGCACTCCGGTAGAACCGATGCGTGTGTGAGTGTCTGTATCTCTCTCTCTCCCTTGCTCTCTCTCTCTCTCTCTCCCTCTCTCTCTCTCTCTCTCTCGCTCTCACTCTCGCTCTCTCTCTCTCTCTCTCTCTCTCCTTTTCCTGGCTGCGTTCCACCTGCAAATTGCTTGTGCCTTGCGCCTGCACCTGTAGTGTATTCTTCCTCGGAGCTCGCTGGGCCAATGGCGGAGCACTCATCTGAGTGTGAAATATTTCATCAAGGGGCATGTTATTCCATTGCCCACTCAATTACATGAGGCAAGCAGCTGTGAGGTGCCAGCGGATGACTTAGTAATTGGTTAGGAAGGTTGTTTTTCCTTTTATTGTTGGGTTTTGGGGGGGGGGGGGGTGCATTCCTCTGTTACAGGTTCTTGGTTATTGCGGGTGTATTATTTGTGTGTGTGTGTGTGTGTGTGTGTGTGTGTGTGTGTGTGTGGTTGGGTTTTCCCTCCCCTCTCCTCGGCATGAATCGAGGCAGAGTGAATAGGGCGTCTGGAAGGCTTTCGGGGCAGATAAGATTCAGCGAGGGCAATCTAGCCGGCACAATGCAAGGGAGCTAGATGGATAGACGGTTGTGAGACGCCAAACAATGGCGACGCAGTTATATTTAGCAGCAAGAAATTGCCTTTTTTTTTTGTTGTTGTTGTTGTTGTTGCTATTGTTGTTGTTGTCGTGGCCACCGCTCTCGCCCGAATGATATTTCACTGAAAGGTGTAATCCCAGCTCTTTTGTGCTTCTCAGTCTGTTTGCTTTTTGGTTCAACATGTTGACACACCAGACATCTTCATTTTGTCTTTCTGTTTTGAAATACCATCTTGATAAACCATGGCCACGCTCTCATTTCTCTCTCTCTCTCTCTCTCTCTCTCTCTCTCTCTCTCTCTCTCTCTCTCTCTCTCTCTCTCTCTCTCTCTCTCTCTCTCTTCTTTCTCTCTCTCTTTGTCTCTCTCTCTATCTCAATCTATGCCTCTCTCTCTCTCTGTCTCTCTCTCTCTCTCTCTCTCTCTCTCTCTCTCTCTCTCTCTCTCTCTCTCTCTCTCTCTCTTACTCTCTCTCTCTCTCTTACTCTCTCCCTTCCTTCTTCTTCATGCTAAGCAGAAGGGACTTCTATTCTTACCCTTACTACCCGTAAGTTACTCCTTTCCTCTCCTCACTCCATTTTGCTCCTCATTCCCATGCATCCTGAGCCCAACACCTCCCTCCACCACCACCCCAACCTCCTCCTCCTCCTCCTCCTCCTCCTCCTCCTCCTCCTCCTCCCCAGCATAATCACACACACACACCTCTCAACCCCCAGCCCCCCCCAGCTCTGGGTTCCTCCCACGCTGGGTCTGTGTAGAAAATAACAATTTCTGTAGCACCTTCACCCCCTCTTCCAAGTCCACAGCCTTTTCCCTATTTCCTTTATTTATCCCACACACACACACACACACACACAAACACACACACTAACTCACACGCACGCACGCACACACCGAACCTCACCCTCCCCACACATAAACCCTCACACATCTCTGTACTTCACTTCTCTATCCCTCCGGCTCTCTCTCGCTCTCTCTCCCTCTCTCGCCCTCTCCATCTTCTTACCCCATGTTGCTCTATCAGTTAATCTCACTTTGCCCTTCTCCCGTTTCAATCTCTAAACTCCGGGTCCGCCATCCAGCCTCCGCTTCCCCCCTCCTCCGCCTCCTCTCGCTCCCTGTACCCTCTTTTGCCCCCATCTCCCCTCCACCATCACAATACCTCATCTCGTCTCCTCATATTTGTGTCTCCTTCCTCTCTGTCACCCTTTATCTCTTGATCCATCGGTTACACCATCTTACTCTCTCTCCCCCCCCTCTCTCTTTGTTCTCTCCTCCGTCTCCTTCCCCCTTATCTCGTCACTTTACATCTGTCTCCCTCTGCTTCTGCTCTTCTCTCCCCTCTCCTCCCCTCCCCTCTTATCTCCACTCTCTCCCCCCCATACACCCCTCTCTCTATTCTCTTTCACTCTCTCTCCTCCTCCCTCTCCTCCTCTCTCCTCTCCTCTCTCTCTCCCCTATACCCTCCTCTCTCTACTGTCTTTCACTCCTTCCCCTCCTCCCTCTTCTCCCCTCTTCTCTCTCCCCCCGTACACACCTGTCTATTCTCTCTTTCACTCTCTCTCCGTCTCCCCCTCCTCCTCTCCCCTCACTCTCCCCTTCTCTCTCTCGCTCTCTCCTCCTCCCTCTCTCTCTCTCCCCCTACCCCCACTCCCTCTCCACCCTCTGCAGGAGGAAGAAGGTGGCCATCAACAAGGCGGCCATGTCGTACCGGCAGGAGAAGGGGCGTAAGCTGAGCGCGTTGGACTGCAGCCTGACGGAGCAGAGCACCCTGCAGCAGGACGAGAGGACTGCCCACTCCTTCCTGGACGTGTCGGGGGTCAGCGGCGCTCGAAGTAAGGGGACCGGGGGGATGGGGGAGATGGGAGAGGCTGGAGGACGGAAGGGGAGATAGAGGGGGAGAGAGGGAGATACAGAGAGGGAGAGCGTCAGAGTCAGAGGGAGAGACTAAGACAGAGAGAGAGAAAGAGAGAGGAATGGGGGAGGGAGGGAGGGGGGGGAGAGAGATACCGAGAGGGTGAGAGTCAACGGGAGAGACTAAGACGGAAGGGAGACAGAGAGAAATGGAGAAAGAGAGAGAGAGAGAGATAGGGGAAGGAAGGGAGGGATGTTGAGATAAACAGGAAGAGGGATAAAGAATGTGAGAGACAGTCAGAGAGAAAGATAGCCAAAGAGAGAGAGAGAGATGGAGAGAGACAGGAAGAGATTAAGAGAGACATAATAGAAAACAAACGTGTTAGATTCACTATAGAAGGTTGTTGGTTATATAATCCCTTTTTCACAATGACAGGATTCAATACACCGGTTTATTTAAACCTTACTTCACTAAAGTGCAGCTGTTTAAATTGAACACATCGTCTGATGGGCCTTGAGTTGACCTACGGGTGTAAGCGATCCATAAAAGCATAATTATCTTCTTATGAAATCGGTCATTTTTCACAACAAACTGCTCTTTATCACGTCAATATGGGATGACAACCTATAGGGGTCCTTAAACCTGCCGGAAAAACATTCATTACGCTTTAGATAAATTTTTATCGCGTCCTACCTCCCAATGTCACAGACACACATCCACACACACACGCACCCACACACGCACAAACACACACACACACACACACACACACACACACACACACACACACACACACACACACACACACACACACACACACACTGTTTATTGGTCATTGGTCTAACCCACCCTGTACTGTAGACACTCCTGAGTGAAAAAATACTAAACAATTGGATGAAGGATTGGATTGGAATAACAAATTAGGCTGCACTTAAACCCACCATTAGGGTGGGCCTTTGACCGAAATTACAAAGACGGGGCGCAAACAAATCATAATAAACACGAAGACACAAACACATGCACACGCACACACACAGATAAGAATAACTATGGGAGTTAGTTAGTGAGAGTGTTTGGATTGAAACTGAGGCACTTATTCCCCACTCTTGTCTGCTTCTCGCTCCCGCTCTCTCTCTCTCTCCCCCTCCGACCCCCCGTCTCCTTGTTACTCTCAATTTAACACCTCCCGTCTGAGGAGACGTTTAACATAGCTGCACCGCTCCGCTCACACAAAGAACTGTCGGAGATCCTCTTGTCTCCTTAAATACGGTCCGATGCTTCTCGGCAATGAATTTCTTAAATCTTGTTCTGTTCTCCATTTATTTCTCCCATTTTTTGTCACATTTTCCTCCACTCTGAAAAGCTTCTCACGTTTCTAACCTTGAGCTGTACTCAAGGCGAGAGACTTGTACAGACTAGTAGACTCAAGGCACACATAAATAAAGATAGTGTCTGGAGATATTCTTGAAAATATATAATATTTGTTTGTATAACCATTCTCCCTGCCTTTTCTCTTTGTGTGTGTGTGTGCGTGTGTTTGTGTATTGATTATTCATGTGTGTGTGTGTGTGTGTTTTTGTTCATGTTTGTCCATTACCCGTGTGTGTGTGTGTGTGTGTGTGTGTGTGTGTGTGTGTGTGTGTGTGTGTGTGTGTGTTGTGTGTGTGTGTGTGTGTGTCTGTGTGTGTGTGTGTGTGTGTGTCTGTGTGTTGGCAGATGAACAACGGAGCTCCGTGAATGAGTCCAGCAGCCTGCTGGGGGGGTCGCCACGGCGACACTGTCGGAGGAAGAGCTCGCCCTATCACACGGGTCAGCTGCACCCAGCCGTCCGCGTGGCCGACCTCCTGCAGCACATCAACCAGATGAAGACCGCCGAAGGCTACGGCTTCAAACAGGAGTACGAGGTGAGCAGGGCCGAGAGACATGGAGACAGAGGGAGAGAGAGAGAGACATGGAGGGAGAGAGGGGGAGAGAGAGATAGAGACAGAGGGAGAGAGGGGGAGAGAGAGGGATAGAGAGAGAGAGAGACATGGGGGGAGAGAGAGATAGAGACAGAGGGAGAGAGGGAGAGAGAGAAACATGGAGGGGGAGAGAGAGATAGAGACAGAGGGAGAGAGGGGGAGAGAGAGAGAGGGATAGAGAGAGAGAGACATGGGGGGAGATAGAGACAGAGGGGGAGAGAGAGAGAGAGAGACATAGAGAGAGAGACATAGCGAGAGGCAGAGGTAGATAGAGGAAGAGAGAGAGAGAGGGAGAGAGACAAAGAGACAGAGGGAGAGAGAGAGAGGGAGAAAGACATAGAGAGAGGGGGAGAGAGAGATATAGAGACAGGGAGACAGAGAGAGACATAGAGAGAGAGACCTAGAGAGAGGGAGAGGTAGATAGAGGGAGAGAGAGAGAGAAGGAGAGAGGGAGGGAGATAGACAGAGGGAGAGAGAGAGAGAGACATTGAGAGAGGGAGAGAGACATAGAGACAGAGGGAGAGGGCTCGCTGCCAGGGGATATGTGGACCTTGTCGAGAGTTCAGAGTACAAAGAGTTCAAGATCCAGTGAAAATAACCCCACCAAAAATTTCATTTCGTTATTTCAATGAACTCCAAAAAACCCTGAAGGTTTTTTCACTCCTCTTCCCCAGAATGCTTTGTACAACAGTGCCTTTTTTTTCGCACACATTAACACACCAGGTATTTCTTTGTCGATGCTTGAACAACGCGGTTAGGTCTGCGTGTGTTTACCTAGTACCCAGCCTCACCTTGAAGGATGAAGGGTGGCGTCTGCATTCACTTTAAACTATTATAGTCTATTATCATCCTCCCTACACTACACCACTCTTCCTTCACTGCATTTCATTTCGCCGTCTCTTTCATTGACGAGTGTCACTCCCTCGTGCCCGGAATTGAACATAGTTTACCTTTGTTACGAGCAGCTGGACAACACCGGGTGCATCGCAAGGAAAAGGAGCGATTTCCCCACGGTTCAGCACTAGAGTGCTGAACCGTGGGGAAATAACGGCAGGACCGGTCAGTGATTCATACCGAGCCGCTCTGTCTGATACAGCAAAACATTTCCCCCATCGCTTCCTATAAGAAGGTGTAGGCCCGTACGAATCTCTATACAAATCTATTCACATTGACGTTGTTTGCCTATGTTCAAGGATACACAGATTATCTTTTTGGTATTATTTTTCAGTTTTGTTCCCACCATTCATTCTCTACGTCCTTCTGCATCCCCAGCGCTGATCCGTCGGATCAGAGCTGCGTCAGATACCACTTAGGATACAAAGTATCTAAAAAGATTTGCCGCCTCCGTGTGGCACTAAAGATTATAGAAACACAATCACACGGTACACTTTCGCCCAAAGAATCAACCAGGTTGAACCGCTGAAAGTTAATCTCAAAAAACACATTCCCCCCTGTTGGATTCCTATACGCGTGACTCTAATCTGCCGATTGGAATGCGCCCGACGCCACGCCCAGGTGGCGTGGCCACGTGTTTGGCGGGCCGACAGGATTAGGGTGAGCCCACGTTGGACAGACACATGCGGGCTCATAGTTGCAACCGCCACCCACCCCCACCCCCACCTCCACCCTCTTGTGCCCGGCCCTCCCGTTCCCCCCCAGGCCCTGCAGGAGCTGGTAACGTGGTTGGGGTTGATTTAGAAGCGACGGCGCGGCGGAGCCTCCTTGGCTTACAGGGCGCCGCTGTGGTGGATGGCCGTCATAAAGGGCAGGCAGGATGGCACTCTAACGCCCAGAGTTTGTTGTTGTTGTTGTTTTTTCACAAACGCTCGTGATACTTCTCCAGCCAGCCTCCCTGGCCGTTCCAGCGCGAGGATATAAAATAAAAAAGATCCGTGCCCCCCCCAACCCACCCTCCTCCTCCACCACCTGCCCCGCATATAACCCCCTCAAGGCCATCTGTCGGGTGGTGCCTCTGTAACATCTCACATTAATGGGACCCCCCTCCCACATACCACACCCTCACCAACCCAAACCCCAATCCTTCCTTTAGTGTTGTCGCCGCTAGCCCGCCGCTAGGTGCTGCTGGCTTCCAACCCAACATGTGCTTTCTTTGCAGTTTGCATGTTGTTCTGGTGTTCACATGGCTTCTAACCTAGGGATGGGGGCTGTGCCTGTGATGCTGTTGAAAGAGAGCATTTGATGCGCATTAAGCCCCTGCCCATGTGGTGTATAAAGGTTGAATCTGAAAAAAAAGTCGACTTACAATGATAACATCGGTGGATTTCTGTTGTGCAAAGGTCTGGTGTTAACCAGTCAAGATGCACGCGGTGGGGGGGGGGTGTGTGCTAAGCTACTCCACCTTTGGCGCCAG
The DNA here is from genome assembly GCF_949987615.1 of Pollachius pollachius. NCBI lineage: Eukaryota > Metazoa > Chordata > Actinopteri > Gadiformes > Gadidae > Pollachius > Pollachius pollachius. The sequence goes on along the minus strand of NC_136946.1, from coordinate 9,095,836 downwards.
GATCTTATCAAACTTTATTTATAGAGCGCCTTTCAGGCAAGCGGATGCAATTTAAAGGTGACTTGTTATACCACCAGGTGTGAGTGTGATCAGCCGTTATCTAGCTCATCTATTCGTCATCCAGCTAGGTTGATGTGATATCAGAAGAGGCAGATTTTCAAAACGGCTTGTAACGGCTAATCGCACTCACACCTGGTGGTTTAATATGTCATCTTTAAATTGATTTACAGAATTATCATTATAAAAGAAGCAATTAATAAAAAAAACGATCATATAAGTACGCGTGACGTATGTCACATGTCACAAAGTAGCACTACCACGCCCCTTGCACTTTTATGAACCACCACGGCCCGTCTCTCTTTCAGAGTTTTTTCGATGGCTGGGACGTGACCAAAAAGAAGGACAAGACCAAAGGGAGACACGATAGCCTGCTCAGCCGTAAGTCCATGCAGCGTTCTCCCTGCATTCACTAGGGGTCACACGGCAATGCTTCGACATCAGCCACTGATAGCAGCTTGGATGCAGGGAACTCCGTCTGAATGAGATGTGGTCTTGTGTAATAGCTGTTTAAATTCTGTTCCCGTGCCTCCCCAACACTGATACGTTTTGTTGCTGTTTCATATTCTAAGTCGTTACCAGCAGATTAGATCTGTAATACTGTTATTATATGAATCTAATGCAAATGCTTATGCAAGCCAGTTTGTAGGACTTTTTTCTCTCTTATCAGTAAACAACCATTCTTCCGCCCTGAACGACACTAATTTACCATGCAACAGATTAGATGAGATTATATTAGACTAATTATTTTGATTAATTTAATACAATTAAATTAAAATGAATCCCTAAATTAAATTCTTCCCCTGGTTCTGTGCTCGGATACCTGAGGCTGAATTAGGGATGCAAATCCATTATTGTTATTATGCTCAGTTTCATGCATTCTCTTTCCCTTCGTGCATCTAATACATATCAGATGATCGCCATCGGGTCAGGATGCACTCGCTGCTTGCCGACCCGAGCTCAGACTACGTTAACGCCAACTACATAGATGTAAGTATCCTCATTTGAACCTCCGGCTCTTCCTCCACCTCCTCCTCCTCCTCCTCCACTGCATCTGACGGCTGTTCTAATCCCCTCCTAACATCCACCGCCTCCTCTCTCACCCCGTATTCACAGAGAGCCACAGCCACTGTCGGCGAGAGTATCCTTCTTGACGAACGCTAAATGCTCCCAAGTGTTGCTCGAGACCGTATGGACTTAAAGGTGCAGTGCAGGCCAGCTCCCTCATAGCGTCAATTTTCTCGCAGCTCGGCGAATTCTGTGTGTGTGTGAGTGTGTGTGTGTGTGAGTGTGAGTGTATGTGTGCGTGTGTGTGCGAGCTCAGTCTCAGTCGTAACGCTGTGGAGGACCGGTTAAAAGTGAAAGTGAAGAACTCTTTTAACGACCTCGTCTCCCGTTTGGCCGCGCGCACAGCCCGCGATGTTAAGCACTCGAACGCGAGGGCTCTGGGGAGAGTCAAGCGGGCCCTTTAACAACTCCTACTGCCTCCCCCTGAAAGCTTTACCGCAGAAACCCACTGACAAACAATTTGTTAGTGTGTGTTCCTTTTGTTGACGCTTCTTGTGTATCGGACAGAAAAATAAAAAACGAACCCAGGGAAAACGTGCAGATGATAGGGCTTCATTTGTTCCCTGACTCAGCCCGGGTGGGCGGAGGTACCGAGCAGATACATCAGAGTGTAAACACGATGCTAGCCTCCCTGGCCCACCTCCACCTGCCGTCACCGGAGAGTGCGCGTTTCTCAGTTGCGCAGTTTCACGTCTTTAACGTAACACGTCGAGTGCAAGACACAGCGTAGCCCGCGGTGTGCTCGCTAGACCTTTCTTTAGTGTGCTCTTTGTTGCGCGTCTCATCCGTATTCTTTTTCTTTTATGAGACGAGACCAGCTTCCACTTAGCCGTTTTATGGTCATGCAGAGACTGGGTTTTGTAGCGTCGGAGACAGGGGTAGGTTTATTAAAGCGAGAACATTTTGGAAGGGTTCAAAAGTATAGTCTTTTAATCAGTCTGTGTACACGAGATCCTTGGGATTTTTTGTATGTCTCCCTCTTCACAGGTTTAACAGCCCTCTCTTTCCTCCGCACATCATTTCACTACTCAAAATGGCTCCTCCAGTACTTCACGGCAGTAACTCACTCTTGTTTCCCTGCCTCTTTCACTTGTTTCCTTCACTCTGTCTTACCCTCTCTCTCTTTCTCTCGCTCTTTCTTCTCTCCGTTTTCCACCTCCTCCTCCTCCCCTCCCCGTTCTTGACCTTCGGCCTCTCTTAGATACGGATAAACAGGGAAGTAAGTACTTTGCTTCTCTTCTGCTGTTCTCTCTGCTCCTTTTCGTTCTTTATTTCATCAAGCGCTTCCCCTGCCTGTCCCCCAACATGGCCTCTCCCCTGTCCATGCTGTGTTGTTATCCTCTTTCATTGTCCTGTTCTTCCATTTGTGTGATGATCTGCCGCTAGCCATCGCTTTACCCTGCACAGAAATAAAATGTATTTAATGGCCCACCATGCACTCCCCTTCCCCCTACCCTCGCAACGTATAAAGAATGTTATGTCTTTTACATTTTTAGGTATATTTTTATCTGAGCAGGTAGTTTGTACGTGTATAAATATAAAGTCCTGGGCTCATTTCTCAGACACCGATTTCGATCCAGTAGAACTCCACATTTGGACTCAGAGCAAAGCTGCGTAAAGCACCTTCAGCCCATTGGCCTTTTGCACAAATAGGCGCCACATCAGGATAAATCCGGTGCAGCCTAATTGCCGTCTTTTCGTTTGTTTTGGGCAACGGTAACCGTGGAAACCTGGCTCATTGTGTCGAGTATCTCCGGGTACTTTGACAGTCGGTGAACTTCAGGCCTGATAGCAGGGCCACACAGTAGTCCCCGCATCACACTCTCTCTTAGCCCTCAGCTAGCTTGAACCGCGAGGAAGGCCAGCTTAGCGAGCGAAGAGCGGGGGGGGGGGGACGACAACGGATGTTTGATGTTGTTACAGTTTCTTCCTCTTTTCTTGTTCTTCCTTTCCTTGTTACCGTGTTAGTGTCTGTGAGGGGGTATCCCATCTCAGATCATCACCGTGTGCATCTGAGATGTCTCACATCGTAGGACAAGGGTAGACTTTCAACGGTTTTCCCCTTTCTTCCAGTGAAGATGAAAGCGGTTAAAGAGATATGCTGTTCATGCAGTATCGCGACAAACAAACCCTACTTTCTTTGATGCGCGCCGAGCAGCATGCCTTTAGTTTTGTTCTACACCCCCACCACCACCCTCCCTCCCATGCTAATCCACACTGCTTGCTGTGGTGTTGTGCTCTGGTACCTGCCTGCTGTCAAGACAGCGAGGGGGTGACGGGGTAAATAGGAGGGAGGGGAGGAGAGGATGGGCGCCGGTTTCCACGGTGACAGACAGGAAGCGACATGGGGCGGGGGGGCTCAGAGAAACAGGGGTTCTGGCGAGAATGAGGGTCACTGCTCTCTCTTTCTCTCGGTACGTTGGCCATTCATCTCCACTTCCTTCCCGTGCAATGACACTTATGGAATGTAATTTGGTCTGGCTGCCCGGCTGAATAGGACATTTGTTTTGGTCCTGTGTGTGTATCTGTGTGTTTGAGTGTGTGTTTTTGTGTGTCACGCAAGCGTTTGTTTGTCTGTATTCATGTGTACTTCATTGTAAACACGGCCACGTAGGTGTGTGTCTACGTGCGTGTGGGTGTGTGCATGCAGCTGTGTGACTCTGTGTGTGTGTGTGTGTGTGAGTGTATATGCATAGGTTTGTGTTTGTGTGAGTATGTTGGTGCGTCTGTGTGTGTCTGTGTGTTAAAGTGTATGTGCTTAGGTTTGTATATGTATTTGGAGTATGTGTGTGTGTCTCCATGATTGCATCAGGGTGTGTGTGTGTGTCAGTGTGTGTGTTTGTGTCGATGGCACCAGCTGGAATAGCTTCAGACAAGAGTGATGGAAGAGGCTACAGAGGGCTCAAGTTAAAGAGAGTTTTGCTGCATTTGCTTTTGGATGCCACGCTTGTGGCTGGCAGGGGGTTCGGACACCCAGCAGAAGCCGGCGTTTCCCAGCGGCGCTAAGCGCAGCAGCCAGCACAAAGAGATCAGTCCGCGTCAATCAGGTCAAATTACAACCGCCGTCATGGAAACGCTGGCTGTCAATCTACCTCTGATCCTGCTACGCCCCGTCTGCATGCAGAAATATGCACCGTTGGCCTTCCTGTGTCGTTTTTACTTTTTATTTTGACATCTGAGTCTCTCGCTCACTCACCCTCTCTCTCTCTCATGCACTTTCCGAACGCTGCCTGCCAGAAATCTCCCTTTTCATGCCTCTCTGGGAATAGGTGTAAAGACAAAAAGAACAAAAAGAAAGTAAAATAGTGTCGTTTTCTTATCCCATTACCGTTTAAGTGAAATACTTTGGCAAGAGTAAGTGGTGTCTCGACGAGAGGCAATCGTGAGGATATTATGAAATAATTTTAAGTCGTTTTGGAGAGAATGGCACAATTGCACTTAGTCAGTGGCCAAAGAGAATGATGTTTCTTTAGCTGGGGGCGTGCGGTGGGATGTGGGGGGGCTGGCACTCTGTCAGACACACAGTGGTAATTGCGTGGTTTGCTGCCACCCCCACGAGCTCTCCTGTGAATTAGAGATCACTTTTTGCTGAAGGAGAAGAAGACCAGAGAGAGAGTGAGAGAGAGAGAGAGAGAGAGAGAGAGAATGTGGAAGGATAATGTACGGGATGTAATATTGAAATGAAAGCTAGAGGTCCTAGAGTCCTTGTTCATAATGTGATCGGGTAATTACTAAAAACCATT
>NC_136946.1:8998468-9083468 GCF_949987615.1 Pollachius pollachius | reverse complement strand
GCCGCGTCAAGGCCTCCACCCCGGCCGACGCCGGCCCCGTGGTGGTCCACTGCAGGTACGCCGGACTGGGACGCAACCGTGGGGCCATCAGGGCTGGAGGAAACACGGGGAAACAGAAGCTACTAGCTTCAATGGCTTTGGGTGAAACATGAGTCCCCCATGCTTTCTGCCTCTGGTCTGGGGTAATGGCCGAAACAAGAGTCCCCCATGCTTTCTGCCTCTGGTCTGGGGCAGTGGCAGAATCAAGAGTCCCCCATGCTTTCTGCCTCTGGTCTGGGGCAGTGGCAGAATCAAGAGTCCCCCATGCTTTCTGCCTCTGGTCTGGGGCAGTGGCAGAATCAAGAGTCCCCCATGCTTTCTGCCTCTGGTCTGGGGCAGTGGCAGAATCAAGAGTCCCCCTGCTTTCTGCCCCTGCTCTGGGGTAATGGCAGAAACAAGAGTCCCCCTGCTTTCTGCCCCTGGTCTGGGGTAATGGCAGAAACAAGAGTCCCCTGCTTTCTGCCCCTGGTCGGGGGTAATGGCAGCGGTAGGCGGGACAGAGCGGGTTGGAGCAGAGCCCAGGGGCTTTAGAGAGCTTGTTAATTAACCGAGCAGGTAGGCTCTGGGAAGGATTAAGTCCGTCTTATTTCAGTGTGCTTCTCTAAAAGGGGGAATATTGACTTAATATTCACTGTTGAATACGTGTTGCCATTGGGGAAACAAAAAATCGGAAGACTTATTAAAATGTTCTGAATAATTCTGAAAAACAAATGACTAATCATTCTTTTTTTCCTGTATTAAAGTTACACCGGAAGCCGCCGGTGTAACTTTAATACAGGAAAAAAAAGATTTATCATCATCAATTCACTTAATTATATTAAAAGGCACAAAAAAAGCGAACATTTTACAAATGTTTATAAAAGGAATTAAGAACAAACTCCCATGTCCCAAATGTGTTTATTTGTTGTCCTCATACATTAGCCACTGATGGGAGGGTACCAGTGAGCCTCCACAGTGTGTTCAGAGAGGACACAGAGGGCTCTTTATGAACGTAACCGTGTGCCTCTGCCGTCTCTGCCGCCAGCATGGGGGCAGGCCGGACTGGCTGCTACATCGTCCTGGACGTCATGCTGGATATGGCCGAGTGCGAGGGGGTGGTGGACATCTACAACTGTGTCAAGACGTTGTGCTCCCGACGCATCAACATGATCCAGACAGAGGTGAGGGGTCCTAGCATCTCGGGCCCCTGCCCCGCGGTCTGGGGAGTGTTGTGTGCGTGTGTGTGTTGACAACAAAGAGCTGAGAGTGTGTGTGTGCGTGCGTGTGTGTGTATTAACAACTGAGAGCTGAAAGTGTGTGCGTGTTGACAACAAAGAGCTGAGAGTGTGTGCGTGCGTGCGTGTGTGTGTATTAACAACTGAGAGCTGATTAGTGTGTGTGCGTGCGTGTGTGCGTTTTTTTCTTTGTTACTGTTGACAGCTGATAAGGGCTAATGGTCTCTGGTGGGAGGAGAGTGTCAGTGAATATCTTAATTGTGGCGTGGAATACTTGGACCTCCGTTTATTACGATGGATACTTGGAAGGTTATGTTAGTTAAGTGTTCAAATTATATATCTTTTTTTAGTCATCTGGAATAGCTAATAACCAATAACCTATGTTATAACCTTTTTAATGCAGCAATGCTTTTAGCAATTGTGGCAAAGTTAACAGACTATAACATTTTGAAAAAGATACAAAAGGAAACATTAACAATTAAATTGAATCACACATAAAAAACCGTCTCGATCAATAATAAAAGATAGAAGAAAGGGGTGTTTTCTGTGACCTGCTCTCCGTCATTGATATACTGCCACCCAACTTTCCTTTCCATTTGTCTTTGACTAATTGCCAAAAGTAAGTATTTCCGCGGTAATCAGTCGTACTTTGTGATTACTGTGGAAATACATTTTTTAATAACCTACAAAGAAATTGAATGCCGTTTTGAAAACTGTGTGTGGGCAGCGGGTATTTCCAGCCTTTTTATAGACAATGGAACAATCCTCTGCCTGGTAACAATGCTTAGGATTGTACGTGTTTATTGTCGGATTGTTGACATTTATGATTACTTGTCGGAAATTAGAAACCGTAATTAAGTACAATAGTGTTCATACTAAATTGGCATTGACTAATTATCCCCCAATTACACCCAACACTTCTTTGGTTTCCTTTTCCGAATCTCCGTTGTTTCCCAGGTTTATTTTGAACATAATGGCCGCTGCATTTCAGCACAAAGAAACCATATAGCTGAGCAAGGGGAGGCAGGGGCAGCTGTTACCACCGAAACCCTCAAGCCATTACTTACACAGCAGCTGACGTAGCTAGCCTAACACAATAACAACCCTTCTTACCTTTCCTTAAACTCTCCCACGAACAGGTCACCAAAACGCCAGCACCTGGGCAAAGTCGGCCTCACTTGACCCCCATCTGATGTAACCCCTCCTCGTGTCCCCCCCCCCCCCCGCAGGAACAGTACGTGTTCATCCACGACGCCATCCTGGAGGCGTGTCTGTGCGGCGAGACGGCCATCCCCGTCAACGAGTACGCCCTCACCTACACGGAGATGCTGAAGGTGGACTCACAGAGCAACACCTCCCAGCTCAGAGAGGAGTTCCAGGTGAGACACGAGGACCCACATCCCGGGGTTCATGCACTTGTCTTCCCTGTGTCTCGTAGGTCCAATTGGTGTCACCTATGTTGATTACTAGCTCTAACCGCCTGGGTTCCACCCTTTAAAAAGGGAGCTGTCACGCACGGCGACTCGCTGTTACATACTATACTTCGCTGAGAACATGGCGGGCAGCGGCGGCGGTGTCTGATCCGTTACAATGTCAAAAACCCTTAACCCTAATCACGGCAGATTACCGTATTCTTTTATGGATTTGGATTAAGACGTTTGTTGGAGTTTCCCTTGGCCTGTTTGCGGGGGCGACAACTCTACATTGGGATCAGCTCTGTTTTGATGATTAGTGCACTACTCGCTGAACGGTGGCTCATTGATATGCGGACACAGAAGGCAGATAATCCGCGCTTGTCCATTAGTCCCAGTAGTTTATCAGTATTACTACACTCTCATTTTTGTACACTTGTCTGGTAAAAAATAAAACAGTTTACACGCTTTTCCATTTTAATGATGTCAATGGTCAACGACCTTTGGCGAGAGTAATTTCAACAATTCTCAGCGCATGCATTGCAATTAACATGTTTTTTTCGCTCAGACTCTTGGTCCAACAAAATACCGGCGCATAATAACGACACATTGCAGGGACATAATTTACCATTTAGCAGCTGGAATGTTCTTTTCATTCTGTCACCATCGCCGGGGAGTCTTTCACGATATAAGGCAGGCTAGATAATCACTTCAATATTTTTTCATCCCCCATTTCAATTTTCCGCAGCCCTGTAATTTGCTTATTCATAAAGCATTGGGTTGCACTAAATGTGTTTTTATCCATTTCGTCTCTGGGCGCTTTTGACTGATGGCAAAAGGGCTGTTGAATGTTTGATGATTAGCAGCGGGAGAAAATGTATGCTCATCATATAGAGCCAGGCGGAGGAGAAGGTTTATCGCCTTTCATCGGGTTTCATTTTGGCCTTTTGCTGTCTCGTCGTTTAATTTCCCCCACGTCCCTTGACACTTTTGCTGAGACACTACCTCCCAATAGCTCCCATTTTGTCCTTACGTGCTCACACACACACACACACACACACACACACACACACACACACACACACACACACACACATACTGTACATATGTATGCAACACTCATTTGTCACTCTCTCTGCATTGCTCTCCTCTACTCTCACCTCTCTCTCCTAGCTCTCACCGCTCTCTCTCCCTCTCTTTCTCTCTCTCTCCTGATTAATTTAAATTCACTATTCATTTGTTACCATGTCATTCCTCCATGCTACATATTGTATTCCTTGCATTCTTACAAGTCCCTGAAGGAACTTCCCCCCCCTTTTGGTGTTTGGGGGAGACCGCTTGTGCTGTGTGAGGCTTCAGGGTTTACTGGATGCTGTCAACTCTCTAATTGTGATAAAATCTTAGGAGACATTAACTTGATCAATCCCTCCAACTCTCCCTCCCTCCCTATTGCCTTCTCTCCCCTTTCTCCCCCCCTTTCCCCTTATCTCTCTTCCCTCCTTGTGTCTCTCTATCTCTCTCCCTCCTTGTCCTTCCATATTGTCATCCCTCGCCCCTTTTTCTCCCCCCTCCCTTCCTCTATCTCTCCCTCTCACAAATTTTCACTCCCTCTCTCCTTCTCGCTCTATCCATCTATCCATGTGAATGTCTCTCTCTCTCTCTCTCTCTCTCTCTCCCCCTCCCTCCCCCTGTGTGTGTCTCCCTCCCTCTCCCCAGACCCTGAACTCGGTGACGCCCCACCTGGACGTGGAGGAGTGCAGCGTGTCGCTGATGCCACGCAACCGCGAGAAGAACCGCAGCATGGACGTGCTGCCGCCTGACCGCGCCCTGGCCTTCCTGGTGGCCGGCGAGGGCGAGGGCGGCGACTACATCAACGCCGCGCTCACCGACAGCTTCCTGCGCCCGGCCGCCTTCGTGGTGACCCCCCACCCGCTGCCCGGGACCACCGGGGACTTCTGGAGGCTGGTGTACGACTACGGCTGCACTGCCGTGGTGATGCTGAACCAGTTAAACCAGTCCAACTCTGCCTGGGTGAGGCACCGGGGTGTGGGGGGGGGAGTGAGGGAAAGGGAGAGAGAGGCCAGGAGAGAGAGAGACTCACATTCATATATATATGGATAGACAGTACATAGAGAATGAGAGCCACACGCACACAGGGAGAGAGCCAGAGAGAGACACACATGCATTCATGTACGCACAAACACATTCACGCAGAATGTGTGTGAGAGGGGGGAGAGAGAGGGACAGGGAGTGAGGGAAAGGGAGAGAGGTAGAGAGAGAGAGGCCAGGAGAGAGAGAGACTCACATTCATATATATATGGATAGACAGTACGTAGAGAATGAGAGCCACACGCACACAGGGAGAGAGCCAGAGAGAGACACACATGCATTCATGTGCGCACAAACACATTCACACACGCACACACAAACACACACGCAGGGAGAGCCAGATAGACATGCATGTGAGTCTGTGTGACAGTTGAATCCAAGCATCTCCACGGTGCACACTGTGCATGGCGTGAGGCTGCTGCTCCGTATCTGCTCCATATCTCCCCCCTACCCCCCCCCCCCCATCCATCCTCTCCTCTCCCCTACACTTTCACACGCCCCCACTCAAACTCACACTTTTTTCCCACATCCTGTCGCTGTCTCTCTCAATCTCGCACAAGCCTTTTCCTGTCTCCTCATGCCCGTGGAAGAACAGTTACTGCTGCCCCCCCAACACCCCGCCCCAGTCAGTAGCAGGCTGTCGCCCGCCTCGGTATTTCAATTCATTTCATTTCTGCTAATATTTCTGTCACTGTCACCAGGACGTATAGATCCCGCCATTATTATTTTGGTTTGGTAAGCAAGCCCTTGCTAACTAAACATTGATTAACCAGCCCCTTGCTCACCAACCGCTTGCTAACTAAACATTGATTAACCAGCCCCTTGCTCACCAACCCCTTTGCTAACTAAACCTTGACTAACTAGCCCCTTGCTCACCAACCCCTTTGCTAACTAAACCCTTGCTCACCATCCCATTGCTAACCAACCTCCTGCTAGCCCCCCCCAGTGCCCCAACATTAACGCAGTACACGTTAATGGCGGGGCACTTAGCCTGATTTAGCCTGTTGAATAATTCATGCCGTGACCCACCGCCACATGTGACTGATTGTCACCGTCACCCAGCGTGGCTGATTCATCCCTTTATTACAACCCTCTTTTCATTTCTATCATCAGCCACACATTGTTTCCCATCATCTCCCCTTTGTGCCCTCGTCGCTATCTGCAGATAAGGATCACCATTTGGACTAATTGTGTGTTTGTCGCTATACTCGGGTGCGTTATTACCTGGCTGTGCATTCCCCCCCAGCCCCCTGTCCTCCCTGATCGTCTGAGAAACGAGTGCACCATGACTGACCTCCCCCCTCCCCACCCTGCCTCCCCAGCCCTGCCTCCAGTACTGGCCTGAGCCCGGCCTGCAGCAGTTCGGACCCATGACGGTGGAGCTGCTGTCCCGCACCGCCGACGACGACGTCATCATCCGCCTCTTCAGAGTCCAGAACATCATGCGGGTAGGGGGCTCCGTACCTGTGTCTTTTATTTCATTTATTTTTAATTTTGCATTTTTTATGCTTTATTATAGAGTGAGATAGAGAGGAAGGTATGGGAGGTAGAGGGGAGGACATGCAGAAAAATACAGGATTCAAACCCGGGGCGCTGTGTTCAGGACTGAGCCTATATGGTACGCGCTCTAGCCAGTGAGACACCCAGGCGCCCCGTACCTGTGTCTTTAGATGTGGAGTTGTTGTGGTCTTTTTTTCAGTCCCTACCGCCGTCTGCGTTCCCCCTTTGATTCCTCACACGGGGCCCTCCCGTGGATTTACTGAAAAGGCGCGATGGCGCTCGTTCTGCATCGTCGTGCCCCGAAGCGAGGGCAAAGGAAAAATCTTTTTTGGTAGAAATTGGGTGCGCATCGCTACGGTTTATGAATAAACGTTTGAATTTGCTTCTACTTATCACCTTAAGGTGGTACAGGTGTGACGACGCTTTGATCTATTCCTGCCAAAAAGAATATAAAGTATGTCAATTAAAACAAAAACAGTGAATAATTATCGCCCTTTCTCTTACGGTAACTGCTGTCAGACGGGTATATATCCGACCGTACCTCCGTTTGTAAAAATACGGAAAATGATTCACGCGCGGTTTGGCTGCCATTATCCTGAGACGCCGGCTATCTCGAGTAAGAGTAACCTTACCATAGATCTGAGAGGGTTTTCAGTAGGATCAGCACAGCGCCAATTAATCTCTTCCAGGATGACAAACAGCACGACATTGATGTCAGGGAGGCCTCTTTATCAACGTGATGCTTTTATTATAGCACTCCTCAAACAACCTTGCAGACAGCACTTTCCAGCACTTAAAAATCAAGTTAACGGGTACGCTTCACTCGCCTACCGGAAATTGTCAACGGGGAAGAAAAGCATACTTGCTCAATACTTAGTATAATGTTTTGGTGTGTGTGTGTGTGTGTGTGTGTGTGTGTGCGTGTGCGTGTGCGTGTGCGTGTGCGCACATAGAAGCAGGAGTGATGTGCGTGTGCATTGCAACTTGACCTGTGATTGAAAAGCTTAGCGATTGTAGCATAGGGATGTAGCCTAGCACGTTCCCCTGTGCTGCGGTGTGCGTGACACCAGCGTGTGACAGCCCCAGACGCCCACCATCACCCCTGTGAGACCCCTAGTTGGGAGCCTGTCTCCCGTAGCACCTCCTAGTTAGCCCCGACACCATGTCCTTGACAAGAAGCCGCCCTTAGCTGACAAACAGCCCACCCCCCCACCCTCAAGCTGTTTGCCTCCTCAACCCCCCGCCCCAAACCATCCCCGACACCTCCCATTACTTCACCGTCACGTTAGCCGAATGCTACCCTGTTAGCGTCCCTCCATCGCCCCCTATCCTTTCCGCCCCATTAACCCCCTCCGCGACTCAAACAAAGCAAACAACATAACGCCATGTCGGACACTCTGCCTCCCCGTGAACCCCTCCCCCCCCCCCCCCCACGCGCCCCGCCCTCCTCCTCCGCAGGTCGCCGGGCCGAAGCAGACAGACGGCACACAGCAGGAGGAGAGTGGCCGCGGGCCCCCGAAGGTATCATCTATCTCAGTATAGTGGGTGAAGCGGCGAGGTGTAGCGTCACATAGCATAGCCCACCCGGCACAGGGAGCTACTTGCTTCCCTCTCACAGAAACGTCAATATCGGATCCCCCCCCCCCCCCCCCCCATCACCGGGGGCCCCCGGGGTTACGCTCCGCGGGGCCCGGAGGCGGCACCTCAACATCGGACCCACGACAAAGAGCCACAGCCCCTCTCTTATTCCTCTGTCTCTTCCTCTCTGTTTGCGACGCGTCGCCCGCGGTCGCCGCCCAGCTCCAGGAAGGACAGCTGGTGGTGCGCCACTTCCAGTTCCTGCGCTGGTCCCCGTACCGCGACGTGCCCGACTCCAAGAAGGCCTTCATCAGCCTGCTGGCCCAGGTGCACAACTGGCAGCTGGAGTGCGGGGAGGGCCGAACCATCGTGCACTGCCTGTGGGTACCACACGAACACACGCACGCACGCACGCATGCACACATGCAGGCACACATTACGCACGCACACGCATGCACACGCACGCACACATATACGTGCAAACAAACACACGTGCACATGCACACATGCACGCAAGGCACACACACGCAAGCACACACACACACATAAACATACATACACACACACATACATACACAAACATACATACACGCACAACCACACACACAGACACAAACACATACACATAAACACACATACATAAACACACACACACACGCAAGCACATACACATAAACATACACATACACACACACACAGACACGCATACACATAAACACACACACACACCCACATACACACACACACGAACACGCATACACATAAACACACACACACACACACACACACACATACACATCCACACGCAGACACAGACACAGGCTCCCTGACTCAGTGCATGGCTCAGCGCCGATGGGTTCTGACAGGCTATCAGAGCCGGCGCTGTCACAGTTCGGATCCCACGGTGAGCTGTTGTTTTTTTTTTTCCTCCTCCTATTTTTTTTGGCGGAACACAAACTCTCAAAGTGTAGCGCAGGAAGCCGTCATCCATGCAGGTGGGGTGTAGCTCGGGAGTCCCTATGGGGCTACGGGTTCATCAAGTTCGGCTGAACACAAAGTATCTGTAGGGGGGGTGAAGAGGGTAGGGGGTGGTGGTGGTGTTGGTGGTGGGAAAGGGGATCACTTAAAAGGGGGGAGTGTTGACCAGCCCCTCACCTCTCTCTCCTCACGGACCCACCACCTACAGAGCACGGCTGCAGCTGCTTTTGATGTGGGCCGGGCGGTCAAGCAGCATGCCCGACATTTCCATTTCTGATCCAAGCCCTCCGTTCCCCCCTGTGTGCTAATGGGAGCCCCCCTCAAGGACTCTCCTTTCAAGTCTGTGTGCCAGTTGGCCTTTTTCTCACAGAGCAGGCATGATCTAAACTCAAGCTGTGACATCGGTGGTCCCGCGTTTCACAGTCCTCCTCCTCTTCCTCCTCCCCCTCTTTCTTGTCTGCCTTGGGCTAGTTTGCTAAGGGCCCTTTTAAATATTTGCACTTTGTCTGGTATTATAATATTATCATCCTTTTATCTTTATATCTGTCTTATTCTTTAATTTATTTTTAGCTATAGCTATGATAGGCAATATCTTTTGTGTCAAAATTCTCTTTTTATCCACATAATGAATAAATGTTATGTTCTAACGAAGAAAGGGAAAAATAATCCAGTATCTGTGGCTGTTGTAGGCCTGTAATGATTCTCTAATCATTTCAGTAGGCATTAATTAATGATTGGCTGGCCCACCTGTCTGTCTGCCTCCCTCCCTTGCCCACCAGCCTGCACTCTGCCCGTGAACTTATTGAGCATGTCCGGAGTCTTCCACAAACCTAGAAAGACCTAATGCTAAAGCTAGCGAGCTTTTCATGTGTTTTTTGGGAGTAACTTTGAAGGGAGGGTTGGTATTTTGTTCAGTGGAATACTTTCTAAATCTAGCTTTCTCTGGCTTGCTTCTCTAAATTTCCTACCCTTGCTTCAGTCTTAAATCATTGCAAACTTCTACCACCCTGACTCATATCTTCCCAGTGTTGGTCTCCAGAGATACATAAAGTCATACAAACCATATGGGGTACCCTTCCATGAAAGTATAAATGAAACGGGGGTGGAAATGACAAGATCCTTGATCTCTCTCTCTCTCTCCATCTCTCTCTCTCCCCTCCCTCCCCCTCTCCCCTCTCCCTCTCCCTCCCTCGCTCCGTGGCGTAGGAACGGCGGTGGTCGGAGCGGGACTTTCTGCGCCTGCACCATGATCCTGGAGATGATCCGTCACCACAGCGTGGTGGACGCCTTCTTCGCGGCCAAGACCCTGCGCAACTCCAAGCCCAACATGGTGGAGACGATGGTGAGGAGGGGAGAGCGGACCCTCGGCTTTCTGTTGGCTAAACACTTAACAGGGGTGTATTAATTAACATCAGTTAATGCAGTGATAAGTGTTAAATAACAATTAACCAAAGGTGTGATAATCCTTCACTGTTTACTAATGGTAAACGGGGAATGATTAAGGTGACGGTGTTCATGTTTACTAAGCTAACCTCACCCCTATGCTGGTGATGTATACTTGTGCTTATCACTGCCTCAAATCATATGAGTCAATGGTTAATTAATGGACCCTTGTTGTAAAGGGGTACCTCCTCATTCTCCTCTCGCTCCGCTCCTGACCTGAAAGCTTATATTTTGATTTGGTTCCTTCCTGTTTCCAGGAGCAGTACCGTTTCTGCTACGAACTGGCCTTGGAGTACCTGGATTGCCTGGAAGTCAGATAACACACACACCCCCATCGCCTGTTGTGACTCCAGGAGAACGAGCTGGACCCTGGGGTAGTCGTTGTGGTGGTGGTGGTGCTGGTGGTGGTCATGATGGTGGTGCCGGTGATGGTGGTGGTGGTGGTGGTGGTGGTGGCGTTGGCGTGTGGGTTAGGGGCCCCCCAGCACTTTAAACCCCGGCCCCTTTGGTTCCGCGTGCGCAGCGTTCGGGTCACGCTCTTGGAGGGTTACCAGCATTAAGGACGCTACGAAACAGAGAAGGCTTGCTGGACAACCTTGTAACATACTAACACGGCATCCCTCTCGCTCATCCCCCGCCCCCTCGCATTCTCTGCCAAACTGATACCGTTAACGTTTTGTTTGTTTTATCGTGCGCCACTTATCGTTTGCCAAAACCAAGAGGACCTACATGGGAGCAGTGTGAAACTGGTCGCTGGCCAAAATTATCTTTCATTTTTTCATTCATTTTTACTTTAATGGCCGCCTGACGAAAAACACAACAAAACAACGGATTCCGATCCACAGTGCTCCGATACATCCTGCCTTACTACTACAAAGAGGAAGCCTGTCGGACAATGGACGCTAACGTAAGGGGAAGACAAAAAAAAATGCCATTGGGTGATACGTGTGTGTGTTGTGGTTCCTTTTTCGGTAATACTACTGTAAACGGTGCGCTGTAACCAGCAGTGAACACCTTTCTGTACTGCTGTACTTTACTGCACTGGTGGTGGTGGAGGTGCTGGTGGTGGAGGTGCTGGTGGTGGAGGTGCTGGTGCCGGTGGTGCTGCTCTTCAATCGAGGGCCGGTGCTTTTCAGGGAGGGCGGAGGCGAGAGAGGGAGGGGGGAGAGTTCACCCGCAGGTGAAGTTTACAGGCAAAATGAGGTGACAGCCGCATTCGCTATGGACATTCTTGTACAGTGGACCTGTGTCTCGTTCGTTGATTTCTCTTTTATTTATCAGTTGTGTAAATATGTTCTGTTATTTTAGGCCCGTTTCTGTTGTATCCCTCTTTCCGATGTGTTCCCTTGTTTGTTCACTTCTGTTTGATTATTTGTACGTTTTTCCCTCCTCTCTGAGCTGTTTATAGATGTCGTCACCTTATCTCTGTGTGCCAATACATTCTCTCTGTGTCTGTGAAGAAAATGAATTGCTAAATAAACGGGAGGGGGGGGGAAGTCCAGCATCTGCATGCCAGTCTTAAGTGTTCCATTGCGGTGTGTGACCCCAACCCCCCCCCCCCTTACCCACTCCCCCCGACCCCAATGTGGTTGGTTTCAGTGAGGTGGGGGTCCTGCTATTTGAATCTCTCCGAATAATCTGAGAGAGCGCTGTAAAAGAATAACAAATGTATTGCTGTGAAAAAAATATAGTGATCACATTCACCCGAGCCAGTTGCTTTCTAAATTTGTATTTATTCAATGTGTTTGATTTTCTATATAGTGTATAAAATTAAAAGAAATAATAAAGATATCTATATATGTACATATATATATAGATTATCCTGTTGCTTAACAATCCGTCTGTTTTTATTTCAAATCTGAGCGTGGCACGAGAGAGACTGTCCTTTTGTGGGGGGGAACAGATTTTTCTGGGGAGATTGGTGGTGGAAAGGTTGATTGGTTTGTTTGTAGCGTGGAAACCAGTTATCGCCTATTACAACCCCCCCAAAAATTGCCACTTTTCCCTTTTCCTGTGACCTATGATTTCATACTTCTTATCTTTTAATTAGCAACTTAAATTAACTATTTTAATTTATTCATTTCTGTACAGCCTCCAGTGCCCATAATTGGAGTGGCCTGGCGATGTATCGATGCGAGGTCCGTCTCACTTTGTCTGCGTACAGGTGATGTCTCGTCTAATCTCTCTGAGGCTGATAAGATGTCCCCTTTATTTGTTCTGCCTTTTTCCATCCAGCGTCTCATCTTCACCAGCATCGGGTCTAATAATGAACCCCTTGGGACTATAACGTTACGCTTTTGCAGTCAAAGGTAACCTAGGGGGGGGGTTGTTTACATATTGACCAAATGAACAGCGAAGAAAAAGGCTTTCTCCGTGATATCTTCACAGCTAATAAATCTTACAACGCACATGCTGAGGCGATGAATAGCAGAATTCTGTGTCATTCGGTGTAAAACACAATTGCCATTGTGTTCACCCTATGAAGACGAAAAACACAAAAAGCGGGCAGGAGGCCCTACATCTGCTTCAGGGAGATAACAGAAGCCCGGAGGTCTATTCTGCATTGTGTTTGTTTGCCTTAAAGGGAGCGTAAACCACTCCGGACTTATGTTTCTAATTACTCCAGGGGCCTTTGTTCACAAAGGTGTGGGAAGGGTTTAGCTGTTCTTCGGGTCGTCTGAGTTTGTAGAGTTGGTACAGCAATAAAAAATAAAAGGAAATCATCATCATCAAATTGCAAGGTATCAAGGGATGCGTATCTACATTTTAAGAATTCATGGCAGACTTTCGTCGAGCATTAGCAGTCACACACTCACAGACACGCACACACACACACACACACACGCACACTCACACACGTTGATGCGTCTTAGTAATGGCCAAACATTACAAAGCAGCACAAAGGATGGCAACTCTTCGACAACCTCACTTCCACAACAGCTGTTGATCAATCTTTCATGTTTTGTTGTTCTCTGAATCCTCCAACAGCAAGATAACAACCGCAATTGTGTAATTGCGGGCCTCATTTGGCATTCTGAAATTGCAGTGCAGCCACGTGTCTGTGCAGGGAGCAGGATGGGACAGGTAGCCTGGACTACTCTACTGTAAGCCTGCGCGTTGGTGGTGGCGCTGGAGCACCCAGCACGCCGCCGCTGCCACCCCCAGCATAACCAATCAGCTCGCTCGGGGAGACAGCTGGCACTGGAGGAAACCCAGTGTATGCACAAAGTCCTCCGGGGTGCTCGGCAGGCAACCCGCTAGAACCTCCTTATCGCTCCTACACAGACCCGGAACATTTCAGATTCTTCAAATGTCAGCAACTGAATCCGGGGGTCCGGGAGGAGGGGGTGGGAGGGGATGGGGGGGGGGGGCGATGGTGATTGACAGATAGTGGAGAGGGGAGGGGGGGGGCTTGGCCCAGTTCCCTAGCTAGCAGCTGAAGAGCGTGGCAACGTGTATATATAAGGCTGCCGCTCCCTACAGCGAGCAGGCCGAGGCTTGAATCCTGCTGATCGTCACGATAAACACCATAAGGTCGGTGTAATAGCTTCTTCGCACTTGACACCAACTCCACAGTATGGGGGTTGGACTCTGCAGCGTCGGACGAGTTTCCACGCATGCTAAGCCTAGCGCGCGGTTCCCCGTGACTGACGGGAGTGATCCAATTAAAGCTCCTTCCATATGGACACGTCGCACCTTTTGTCTTGACTTTGCGCCCAGCAGAATAATTACTAATCACTTTTTAGTGGGAGAGTTCCTCTTTTAATCCACGTATTTGTCTTGGAGTAGTTCCTTTAAGGCGCCGACCGTATACAAACAGTCCCTTGTGTAACTTCCCCCGCGTGGGGAATTTGCAGTCTGTCGAGCTGCCAGAAGCTAAAGCATGAATAGAGCCCCATAAAGGAGGGATGCTGACAGCAATGTATGCAGAAGAATAACGGTTTACTTACAATTTTATCTGGAACATCACAACATAAAGCAGGGGGGGGGGGGGGGGGGGATTATATCTCCTCTGCTAGTTTGAAGGGTACTTTAAACTTAATATGTATGTTTTTTTGAGTACCCGTGTCTAGGTTCCTCGCTTTTAAGTTTTAAGTGTGCCTCAGTTAATAGACTGGAGACAGCAGTTGCTTCTAAGAGGTTTGGCTTGCAGCTCGTCATCAATTTCTTGAATATATGACAATCCAATAAGATCAAACAGACCATAAAAAAGGCAAATAGCAGAGAAAGGGCAACAGCTCATCAACTTCCAAGTGAATTAATCATTTGTCTCCGGTTGCACCCCTTTATGCCTGGCTTTGTGGCAGGTGCACATGATTAGCAATAATGGAAAAGGGAACAGGAAAGCTTGACATTGGCTAATGGTATTTTGAACAGTCGTAATGCTATTATTATTTCAACATGCAGTCTGCGCTTCTGCGCAGACTTCAAAAAATATGAGACAACCTTGAAAGAAACTCACAACCCAAAAAGGTTCGCTCCAGTACACCGAGCTCAGTTGGTTGGATCGGACATTTAGGGTTGTGTTAAAGTGCATGGATGTTCTTCCCATAGTGGTCAGTGTGTTGCTGTGTGAAATGCCATCAAATCAGCAATGATGGCCTCTGGCAGTGGTGCCAAAGGGTGAAATATGTGGAGGTTAGGAGGGGAGAGAGATATAAGTAATGACTGGTGCAATCTTAAGAGGTGCAGAGAGGTAAGAACCAGCGCTGAGGGCAAGTTGATAATGACCTAGCGTTATCCTGACGGGTTGCTGTCCATTAACGTCCAAAATATGACCTTGCTTCTTCTTTCCCACTTTGGCGGGAAACTAGGTGTGCTCAAGTGAAGCAAGCAAACCCCACACATCACAAAAATGTGTCAATCTGAGCACGATGATTTGCAATGTCTGTACGGCTGCTGCTTAATGTCTTGTTATGACAACTAAATAAACCAGCTGCCTCCGTGTTGGCGGGTGTAGTTGGAGGCATTTGTAAATCCCCTGTGGTCGTAAGAAGTGTTGACGACACTTCTTCGTAAGAAAATCCCTTTGAATAACTCTTTGAAAATGACGCACCGATCAAATAGCAGTGAACGGAGAGTTGCCAAGGTTTCAAGATGCCATTCCTCTCCCCCCCGACCCCCCCCATCACTCTCCTCCTTGGCAAATTCTTATCCTGCGTGACAGCGTTTTTGGGCCGGGTGGCTATTTGCCCAGTGACTGGGAGACGAATGACCCTTTATGCAGCCAGACGGAGATTAATGCCCGCTGTTGAGGACCTGTTACGAATGCCTGCATCTATTGACGTGGACGAGTACCAAGATTGATGCACAATCATTATTTTTTTCCAAGGTGTTACTTTGCCTGTAAACAAATCATATATTTCATGAAGCTACTTTTTTAGAGCCAGTGTGCACACAGGGATGTATTTTTGGAGCGATGAGGAGAGAGTGCATGTGGCCGGAGGGGGACGCCTACACAGAGAGCTCAGCCACCAGCGTCTGTTTGCCAGAGTTTGGCCTCTTTTGTCCGGCCGATCCGGGCGCTATGTGATCCCTCTGTGACTTTAATATCGCCAGCTAGCGCCCCACCTCCTAAGCCACCTCCCGTCCCCACCTCCCCGTCCAACCCTTGTCACGTCGTTGCTCTTCAGGAATGGCCCTTTTGATTGAATCTTCATATACAGCGTTTGACACAGATAATGCTGTGATATAAAGTACTAGCGTTCGTCTCCTCAGGTGGACTATAGGGTCTCTGCAGACGCTACAGGGTCCGTCTATAGTGGAGAAGGCCAGGTGGTAGAGGAGCCTACGCTCAGGTGAGTTTGGAGGCTGTTAGGACTTTGACTCTTCAGCTCTACAGTACACCTGTTTCATTTGTTACGGGACCCCAAACCTTAGCATTTTTTAATTAACAAGTAGCGTGGTTCTCTACGCACAACGGAAGCCTGTCAGAAAGTAACTGGTGCTGCAGTCTGCTGGTTTAATCCGTTGAAGGGAGTTTGATTGATTGAAATTCTTCATTGACACATGTGCAAAGGTAAGCAAACAAAAGTACATCAGGTCAAAAGGATAAGACAAAAAAGCCTATAGGCTTATTTCCATTGTGGTCCCTTGATGAGTTGAACGCAAGCCAGTAACTGGACTCCCCAGTGGGCCGTAGAGCGACCTTACAGTAGGGCATATTTCACAGGAGTGTCACGCGTCGGGTTCTTTTGAATGACTCACTCCCGTCTCCGCCTGGCCACCGCATAATCGATTATCGAATTGGAGTCATTCGGTTCGGCCCTAATGCAATGAGGCGTTTTGGTGTCCCGACATGACACGAAGCACCCGATGAGTTCCCCCTAGTGCGAGTGGGGAATGAAATGCCGCCGGTCGCACTTCGTCTTCCCCTCTGTCCCTGCCCACCAAAAAACGGCTGTGAACCAATCTAGTACGCAGACAGAAAAATCCATAGCCAATCACCTTGCAATGACATAAGGCTGTGCGCTAAGTTTCCCCCCTGGGGCGGAAAAAAAACCTTGCAAATTCTGACCTATTGCTAGGCAAGCTTTTATTTACCCCGGCAGAGCTGTTAGGAAGGAGGCTTTGTCTAGTGTTCTGGCGGGCTTCCACCGACGGAGACTCGTGAGTGCATCCATTTCCCTGGCCAGGGGTCTCCCGAGTGGAGCACTAATGAAACTTACTGCACAGATGGACCGGGGAATGCTTAGCGAGGACGGGTCACCCCCGGTACAACTTTGAAGAGTGTTGAGGTTAACCCGGCCTTAAGCAATCAAAAGAGATCTGGAAACGGAAATCAATGGCGACATGTTCATTTCACACTCATTACCAGCAGCCCCTTAATTTATTGGCAGGATCAAAGCCGCGTTGCTGAGGTTCATCAGTACCACACGCGCGTACACAGGGTGTTATATCTTTGCTAACGCTTATGTTAGTGGGACGCCTGTTTTAGTGGGATCGTTTGGTGATAAGTCATTTTAAAACCCGCCTTAGCACTTTGATAAAGTTTGCTTTGCTTTGTGTTGAGGTATTTGTGTGTATGTGTGGGATATCTGTAGAGGTAGATAACGTGTAAGTAGGACATAAATACTTTCCTTCTGCTACACGGCTGTGAAAGATGCTGGAAATGTATGATGGTCGGTTGGCTAGGCCTCGAAAGCAATGGGAAATTAGTTTATTTGGTTTTCCACTTCTTTTATCGTTCTATTCGTTCTATTCTATTGGTCGATGTTGTTTATCAAAATACACATTTGTAGTAGCAGTAGCTGATCACAAACCTTGTTTAATGCAATGGTATCATTTTGAAGCAGCAATCTGAGCTGTGTGGAGTTGATTCATCATTATCTATTGGTAGAAAATAAGTGGCATGCCAGATTAATCAATTTCTTTTTTCAGACAGTTTGTATTAATATCTCAGACTTGTGTGAATCACCGGATTCGTTTGTAGTATGTTAGTATTAAAGGAGCCAGGCACCCCTTTCCTGGCTCATGAATTTGGTTTGTTGTCGGATAATCTGCGTCACACCTAGCAAGTCAACGTATTTAGTGTGAACAGTACAGAGCTGTACGCTTTTTCCTCTCTCTCTCCCTCTGTCAGCTACAGCATATATATATATATATATATATATATATATATATATATATATATATATATATATATGCTGGCAGCATGTTTACATGCTGCCAAATTTTCTAAATGGTTCAGTCATCGGCTTTACGTATTTGTAGATACAAACGGTTAATCGACTATGCATGCCTACTCTTTAACAGTCAAACTCTAAGGAGGAGCGAGACACAGTCCCTCCTGTGGACGACGAGGGAGAGGACACTACAGGGACCACCTCTTCATGGAGCAGGACCGCTAGCAGCAGTGGCAGCCTATCACATGTCACGCATTAAGAGTCCCACCTCATCGTTCTGAAACCGATGCTTCGACTTACCCATTTAATGAAAACCCTGGCTTCCTACAGTGCTGTTGGACTTCCTTTTTCTCATACTAATAAGGCGCCATAAAAAGCCAAAGCCATAATCCCACAGGTGGGATTCTCATCCTGAGACTCTGGAATCGCCTCCGACCTTAAGCGGTGGTTGATTGGTCGGATTTACTGTGGTTTTTATACACTGCTTGTCTCCCTGGGCTTGCCTGCGATAGGCCTAATAGAGGCCCAAAAGCACCACAGCCCAGGGGCCTCTGACAGCTTAGAGCGACCCTGTTTGTATGTGTGTGTCAATGTGTCCAGCTGTCTGTCTGTCTGTCTGTGTGGGGGCAGGAATTGTCTCTCAAGTAAATTGGTGACATCAGAAGCTAATTAGCTCAGCGGCTGCCTGGGCCCTGCTTGAGGGACAAAAGTGCACTAATATGCCCCAGCGCAGGCTCTTATTCCTGTACTGATAATCACGCCGGTACACCAGTTCATTAAAACCCTCCCTTAATGAGTCACACGCTTTGGACTTGCCCTGGGCCACACCAATTAGTTTGTGTGTTGGCTAGCGATGGCTCCTTGTAAAAGGGCCCCGGAGTGGCCAAGGAGATCTGAGGCTCAGACACAATTGAGCGATAAAGAGGAGTCATACAGGGGTTGTGAAAAAAAACCCGGAACATAGTCCATTTGGTTTTTATTTTTCCCTGCTACTCTCCCACTCACTATATTTATATTTTAGCACCACAGAGAGATGTTTTGAGTCATGAGCCGAAAATATAAATTTTATACTCTACCGAAGTGCCGATAAAAAGATACATGCAGGCGGATTACACACACACACACACACACACACACACACACACACACACACACACACACACACACACACACATACACACACAAGCAGATAACTATCTGGCAATTCACAAATTGAATGTGAAAAAAACATTTGAACTTCACTTGAACTTGTTTCCCAACCTGTTCCCACATTGTTCTCAATGTGCCCAGAAACCCAGAAAATCCTTGATATACTTCCACTGTAGTGTGTATGTGTGTGTTTATTTATTTGTGCGTGTGTGTGTGTGTGTGTGTGTGTGTGTGTGTGTGCGTGTATTTCTTTTTCTTCTTTCACAAAATACAACCAAATGTATTATAGGTTGTCACAAGCCAGAGCTCATTCAGGAACCATCACATATAAAGTTGTGTCCCTGGTTGTGATGAACTCTTCCAATACAGCCAACCCTGACAATAAATCACCTGGGTAATTGCATGATAACAAACTGAATAAGCACTAAGGAAAACATGGATAAAGGGTTGTGTTATAGGACAAGAGACCAAAAATAGCCATAATAGAGAGTTGTTGTTCTTTGTCTGGTTGTTTGATTGTGGGGCTGGAAGCAGGACATTGTGTTTGGTTATGCTGTATATACTGAGGGCCAGTTGGATCCTTAGGCACCTTTTGTGTAGAAGACAAGCATGCTAGCAAACAATTGTGAATCACAGAAACGACCGCCAGATTTATATTCAACCAATTCAGGAGTAAAATGTTCCCCACAAGAAAACGTAAAAAGACATCTTGGCTCTGCGTCGGTTCAATCAAAGCGGGACTCTCGCTTCTGTTGAAATAGCCGGCGGGCATCTGGCGAGCTGACTTCTTTTAATATTCATCTTTATTGGACTATCTGAGCGTGCTATCTCGTCACTGCAGGGTTTGTGTGTTTCCCTATATTATCAGCGGTGCTGGAGTCCATTGGTCACATACTGGTCCAAACCGAGGGAGGATTTGGACGCTTCAAATGCTTAACCCCGCTTCCCCCCCCCCATCATCCAACCAACTCCTCATATTTAGGAAATTCGTTTTTTTCAAGCATGTGTCAGTAGCAGAAGGGTGTGAAATCAGAGCGGAGTTGGAGAGGGGTGGGAGTGAATAGAGATTGAGTTAGACCTGCCCCAACACGCACACTCACACACACGTACACACTCATGCACACGCACGCACGCACGCACGCACGCACGCACGCACGCACGCACTCACTCACTCACTCACTCACTCACTCACTCACTCACTCACTCACTCACTCACTCACTCACTCACTCACTCACTCACACACACACTCATACACACACCTCAATTCTCTAGCCCCTCAATTCTCTAGCCTCTCCGGCCTGCCAGTGGCAGTGGTGTCCTTTTTATGAAAGAAGGCATTCAAATATATCAATGATAAATTAGGCCATAGCCAAACAGGAAGGGATGC
This sequence comes from Pollachius pollachius, assembly GCF_949987615.1. Classification (NCBI taxonomy): domain Eukaryota; kingdom Metazoa; phylum Chordata; class Actinopteri; order Gadiformes; family Gadidae; genus Pollachius; species Pollachius pollachius. The sequence goes on along the minus strand of NC_136946.1, from coordinate 9,063,033 downwards.
AATGAGTAGGTGACTGAGGGCTCAAGGACACTAACAAGGGACAGCTACAGACCTTGGGTCTCTTTTATATCAAAGGGGGTCTGAAGACATATATACCATATGGCTGGGGTTTTCGAGCCATCGGACTGGCTAGTGTATTCAAGCCTACGGATTGGCTGGGGTTTTCAGCAATCTGACCGGCTTGGGTTTTGGAGCAATTGGATTGGCTGGGGTTTTCAACTGATGTGACCGGCTGGGGTTTTCAAGCGATCATTGAGTATTTTGGTGTATTTTAGCCATATCTTAACGATGTGCTACATCTGTCTCTGTGTCAGCACACCAAACATTTCTCTAAGCAGTCCACAGCCCTGCGTATCAAGCTCCTTCAGTCAAACGACCGCGTCCCTGTTGTGTACGATCCTCACACGAAACCATCGCCCGACTCAGTCAGGGGTCCGGCCCCCTCAGGGAGCGACCGCCGTCCCCATACGGTTGGCAAGGCAACGCGACTCTCGGAAACCATGGGTGTGATGGAGATCCGTGTAGACAGGAATGGTGGTGCCGTCCAAGGAGATGACGCTGGTTCCCGTGACGTCCGTGATGATGATGAGCCAGAGCTGCATGCCCGGGGGAAGACTGTGATCCCACGGAGCCCTGACTGAACAGGGTGACGGTGCCGTGGGGGGGCCCAGTCAGCCAGCTAGCGTGACGGGCTGGCCCCGGCTCCATCATGGCCTCGGATGGTGCCTTGGTCCGCGCCTTGGCTCCTCCTGAAGTGGGGCGTCCTCGGTTTGGCCTGGTACTCCCCCGGACGCAGAATTCTCCCCCTTTGAAGAATGCCTGGGCTTCTTGCTCTCCATGTCTCCCTGCAGCACAACCAGGCTGTACTTTCAGGGTGGGCGTCTGCGGATAAATGTCTGTCCCCCCCATGTCCCCACATCACTTTTCTCTCATTCCACGGCCGGGCTCCAATGCAATTATTTAGAAACTCGAAGGGAAGAGGCGAAATGAGTCTGGAGGGCCTATTGTGCGGTGTGTATGATTCAGAATCTGTATCCCTGAGTTTGTGTGTGTGTGTGTGTGTGTGTGTGTGTGTGTGTGTGTGTGTGCGCGAGGGCGGGGGGAGTGAGGAGTGTGTGTACGTGCCAGGAGGTCCCAAGCAGCAGCAATGATGGTCTGAAAAAGTGCCTTAATGCGGAAGTGAATAAACCTGGTTTCTTCTTGAATGCGAGTCAATGGGGAAATATATCCCGTAATACACTGCCAATAATGCTTTTTAACTTTCGATCGGGGTCTTAGCAGCTCTCAAACATGTTTTGCTCTGAGAAATGTGAGAAAAGGGTTGATTGACAGGTCTCAGTCAAGAGCCAACTCTGCAGGATCAAGAGATTCCCACTCTTGACAAGTATTTTTATTTTATTGTTTTGTTTCCCTGGCTATATGCTTAGTGGTAAACAGAGCCTAGGCAGCCCGCAACCTTGAAAGTGGAAAGGACAGAAAAAGATTGTTTTGTAATTAGTTAGTTTTCGCAAATGTCTATCTTTATCAAGGGCACCCTGCCGATTTACAGGACTAAAAACAACTACAAGTAGGTTGGAATTTTGTGTGTAAATCCAACACTATGTAAACCCTGTTTGTCCAGAAATGTCCTAGTCATATATGTCATAGATTGTCATAGTCATAGTCTCAGTTCATAGATTAAACCATAATTGCATTAAATGGTGATACATTTTTGTTTGCCATTATCCTTCCTCTCCCTTAGGGTTCACCCTGCAGTAGAGTTTAAAGCATGACCTTCAGTTGTCAGGTACAGCATACCAACTTTCGACAACAGGGAGCCCTATGCAAACAGATATCTTGACCCATAGTGTAGGCCCCCCAGCCTGGGTATTCATTCAACTGCGTGTTGCTCCTATTGATCACGCTGGGTACAAAAGTATCTAGTCAAAACCCTGGCTTCTAGTTTATTCTGGTTATATGATGCTTACAAATGTGTAAATCGTGCTTTCTGATAACACCACATAAATGAAGCGGTGACTGAGGAACTGACATATTTAGTTTGTTTGTGTGTGTGTGTGTGTGTGTGGGTGTGTGTGTGTGTGTGTGTGTGTGTGTGTGTGTGTTTGAAGTGAACAGACGTCACTGTTTCTGGTGGCCTGTCCCCAGCCGAAGCTGTTCCCGTATTTAAAAATAGGATTTTTAAATGATATTCATAGATTTTGAAATGGCAGAGATTGTAGCTTCCTAATGAATATTAATTTAGAGACAGTTTGTAATTAGTTTTGTGTCTTTCTGATAGGCTGTGACGCGACCTCGCTACATGGGGGGGTTTGTCGGCTTTATGCCATAAGCGGGCTCTGCCGATCATGAACAACGTAGACTATCAATACAGTGCAGAACGATTCCCTATTTGAGTTGCTGCTTTGGCTTGTCCCCGTGATTGCGTGTGTGCGTGCGTGCGTGTAAGAATATCGTATCTAAAAGCCTATCGTAATTGGAAAACAGCTTTCGCTTTATTTAGTAAACTGACTTACTTTTGCCTTTATCTAAAACGACTTCAGGAGAAGGCCATTAAGGAGAAGGCCATTAAGGAGCCGGCCGGAGGAGATAGGCGTCTTGCCAAACAATGCTCACAGAACCATCGCCATTGGACAGTAGGGATTGAACCCAGACCCATTTGGCTGGGAGTCAAACCCCACTATACACTATACTCCTGCACCCCTGCCCCCTTGGATTAATCAGCTTTTTCCATTTGGTAAACGACTATCTTCATCCCACCTCTCATTTCTTGCATGCTATTGGAGTGTTGCAAACAACTCTCAGGTAGAACAACTACAAGATTTCAACCAACATTTAAGCAAGGTGTGCTGTAGCCTTTGAGCCTTTGTCGATTAACCAATCAGTCAGTGGATGGTCCACTGTATCGGGATCTTCTGGGGTCTGTGAAGGAGGGACTAGGGGACACATCAGTGGCTCTGCAGTGAACCATATCACTGATTGCCTTTTTCCCCCTTGTCTTATGGATGTTCTCCATCCTGGTCTCTTCCCAGCTTTGGTCTGAGGGCAGTGCAGGTGGTCTGTGGGAAATATATATATTAAAAAAATGATTAAGTTAATGATATACTGTATATACAAACCTCATCACTCTGATTGTGGCTGCAACCGGTGGTTACGTGATGCGAGGAGATCTCCTCGTACCCCTCTCCTAGCAACCATCAGGTCCCCGCCCTTCGGCTGCCAATGATGGTGCCTTAGGAGAAGAATAGAGATGGCTGCTTATCTGGGTTCTTCCATTGGTTCCAGCAAGGCAAACAGAAGAAGTGTCTTGATCAAACCAGGAAACCAGGCTCTCTCATCCACGTTGCTCTGTGCCAAACTAGTGGGGGTAAAACAATAAGAGAGAATGTGACATCAAAACGAGATTGAGTAATGTGAAATAACACAAACCAAAATATTTTGTTTTTTGGTTTGTGGGTAAGATATCAAATACAAAGAATCCCACGTTTTCCCGGTTTGAAGACATAGCTGATGCTACCTTTGTAGTTTGATTGTTTTTCGTTGTCTCACTTCAAGTGAACGACGTCACCGTTGTGCCAAAGGGAAGATGTTCTCTGGTGCTAACTCTGGGCCATGAGCAAAACCTGAAGTTACAACGGATCGCACTAAAAACTTCAGCGAATCAAAACCTTAACGGCCCGCCGACATCTCTTCAATCTCTGGCTGAGCCAATGGCAGAGAGAGAGGGAGGAGGAGGGGCCTCCCTGGCCAATCCCAGTGTCCGGGGAACAGAGCAAAGCCTGCAGGACCCGCGGCGCCAGACACATCTAAGAAGAGTCATGCTCTCAGTGTCTCCTCTTTGATCCTCTGTTCCCGTCTTTCATCTTACCGTCTTGTCAAAAATAAATTCCAAAAGTGTTCTTTCTGCCATTCCATATGCCCTGTTGATATTCTACATGCTGCAGAGCAGACACCGGGTCATGCTTCTGTGTCGGTCTCAACGGCTTCATCGCAGTCGGCTACGTCTATTTTTAGACCTCAGTGTCCCTCCCTCTTTACACCTACGAGATTGTGTACATTCAATATAATTGCTTTGCCTGATGTGTGGATTTGACCATGCAAAAAATTTCCGCAGATAGCACATGAAGTGCACGATTGATTTGATAATGTGTTCGCCTTGTCGCAGAGCCGTGTGTCTGTGGCACCTCGAGCGAGTACAGAGGCAGCCAGCCAATTTAATTTCCAACCGTAATGTCACATTTTGCTCTCCACTAAACTCATGAGCAAGCAAGTCCCATTATCTGAGCCCTTTGTGGTAGCACTACTTGCTTTGGCGGCCGTTTCACCGTTCAGCTGTTCGATCAGAACCAGTCTGCACAAATTCCTGGCTACAAAACAGCATTTTTGTGTGTCTCTTAAAATCTTGAAATATGAAACGCTTTATCACTGCCACACAAGCACACACACACACACACACACACACACACACACACACACACACACACACACACACACACACACACACTCACACACTTTCTCCACCGCATGTTTTTGTGAGACACAAAGAGAAGGTTGTGAATGTGCAAGAGTGACTGCATGGCTAGAGGTTTCAAAGCAGAAGTTTTCAAGCATTAGCAAAAATGACTTATTTCCTCTGATTAGGGATATTGCTTAAGCATGCAATTTGTGATAATGTTCAAAGCATTATTTGGTTTTTATGACAGGGTGGATAAAACGTATATCTGATTGCTATGGTTGAAGATACAGCACACTCCCATAGCAAACTCTCTTACAGAAGTATTAGCTTGGATTTCTAGTCTCCTCTAGGTAGCCAGGTTGAAAAACAATGCTTCCATGTTGTATTTGAGTGTACTGCAAACTAGCTACTCTCATGGCGGAAAATGGCAGCCCAAAATATGAGTGCAGAGGATGTTATGTGCGACGATCCATTTTGCAGTGCTTTGGCCAACTGGGATATTCAGGTGAGGCTCAGAGAGAGGCAGAGGCTCAGGGAGGCCAAGGCTGAGAGAGAGGCCAAACAGAAAGTGAACCGTACTGAGGCAACAACTTCAGCGTGGGCAGTTTTAGTAAGGAACTGTCGCCGATGCCAACCCCTAGAGAGTTGGTATGTGTGTTGCTATGCATGAAACTTTCACGCCTCACATGGATAGAGACGTGTTGGATACCTTCTTTAGAATAGAAAATAGAGGCATGTAAATAATGTCAACGGGTTATGTCCAGGAATAATCCTTTAAAGCAGGGGTTCTCAAAGTTTTGACAGCTGAGGGCCAATTTAGGAACCCAAAATTGGACTGAGGGCCGCCAAAGGAAAAAAAAATAGAAGGGAATCGCCGTCAGCATCCCAGTGGTGAAAAAAAACATTGCACCGTGGACCTCTGAGAGTGACGTCAAGTGAGGTCTAAATCACGAAACTGAGGTTCATCCTTTCAAAGTAATGTACAGATGGATTAAAACTAACAAATGTAACAGGACTTAATTGAAAGCTTGAGAGAGTCGACTTTTCTCTTTACATTTATTTATTTTTGTTTAAATTAATATTGATATAATAATTTTAAAAAAAAAACTTTTTTTCTTTTTTTTTACTTACATCTGTATGTCATTGAGGGCCGCCAGGAATGTTACTGCGGGCTGCCATTGGCCCGCGGGCCGCACTTTGAGAACCAATGCTTTAAAGGAACAAAGGTTTGAAATGCTCTAAAAATCTTGAAAAACAACAACAATGTGACCGTAGAGAGGATCGGACAATTCTAACTGGCACTTTTCTCAGTGTCTTTAACTATTCTTGAAGCCAAATAAAAACATAACAAATGCTTTAAAATGCCAAATATATGAAAAGGCCAATCCAGACTTCCAATGTTCAAACTACACGTTATCAGTGTGCACTAACAGGAGCTGGCACGAGATGATGGAGAGGAAGTTGTTAGGGAACTAATGAAGGTAACAGGGCACCTAACACAGTCATGTCTCGCGGTCAGCTAGGCAGCATTGGGTGCCTGTTTCCCTACTCTGGCATTCAGCCAAGACCTTGGAGAATTGCCTTAGACAACTTCAGAGGTATTGGTTCCTAATGTCTACTCCATTTACTGGTCGGCTTTGTCTTCAATTTAGAATAAAGGTTGTTTTTTTTCAGCTGAACCTGTCCTATCCACATTTTTACAGTGATTGCGATCACTTTTTTTGTTATTTGTGATAAAGAAAATTCCCCTTGCAGTTATTGTTGTTGTTCAAAAGTATAACAGACAACAAGTGCTGTGTTTGGACATAGCTCTCATATAATTGTATCAAAGTCCTTCCGGTTCACAGACTTTACCAACAGTCTCGGTTGAAACATTATTCGGTCACACTTTACAATAACAGTACATTATTTAACCATGAATAATATGCATTATTATATAGCATTAGCATAGGGGTTCGAGTTACGGTCAGTGGATCAAAGTAAGGGTTAAGCCTAACCCTTTTCAATGATGTTTACATGAATTCCCAAGTTAACATAACCAGCATTAGTAAATGATTGCTAGACCATGAGTTAGCTGTTAGTTAATGCTTATTTTTGGGTTATGTAATGTTGTATGTAATTCATGGTTAATTATTCCATCCTTGTTTTCTTCTTCCAATCAGCAGTCCCAAGGGTCTTAATAGGTTAAGCATATCATCTGAGTATTTACTATCTCTGAGAACAGCAGTATGAATGTTCTGGACAGCGATAGGCGATGGAGGGGCAGCTGGTGAAGGCTACAGCATTGGCTTTAATCCCGGTTGGTGTTGATCTTTTGGCTGAACCACAGATTTGATGATCTTGGTGTTATGAGGCCTTTCAAAATGTCTTATATTGTGATATCTATACATATACTTACCCCATGAAAGCACAGGAGACCTGTATCCTCTGTAGAAGGTTCTTTAGTGAGTCTGGTTACAACAGACTGAATCTCCCATATGGCACTATGTACTGACACATCTTAACATGTAATGATCTGTTTTTTTGAAGTCGTTGCCAAAGCACATTACTGAAAGCCCGTATCGATATTACTGGTTAAGAATAAATATTTATAATGTGCATATGCAGTTAAATGGTCTCATACTGTTCAGGCTGTGAACGATTACCTTTAGTGCTTATTATCCAGACCTGTTCTTGCATGTGTAACTAACCCTGCATTTAAAGGTTATTTTAAATCATTAAGGGTGATCATTCAAACAGGGTTTGAATTATATACAATTTGAATGAACCAAGGTTTAGTTATTAATTGTTAAAATGGCACTGGGTGCTGTAGTGCAAAGTGTGGCCGTGTAGCCATCTGATTGGTCAAAAATGTTAATATATTTCGAGCGATCTGATTGGTCGAATTTTTTATTTTTTTCAAGCAATCGGATTGTCCGAAATTTTTAATATTTTTCGAGCAATCTGATTGGTCGAAAATGCTAATAATTTTTGAGCGATCTGATTGTTCGAAAATTATTATATTTTTTGAGCAATCTGATTGTTTGAAATTTTTTATATTTTTCAAGCGATCTGATTAGTCGAAAATGTTAATTTTTTTGAGCGATCTGATTGTTCGTAATCCACATTAGAGTTCATATATAACCTAACCTCGTGAAGACGGTCAATAAATGAGTATTGGTGTTCGGTCGGTCAGTACACTAGCTCTTCTTTTATTCAGCTTGTATTCCACAGCTTATTTTCCTCCTCAGTCTCTGAGGAAATGTGGACACTCTGGCTCACTGTTCTCTTATCTACACGCACGCACGCACACACACACACACACTCCACCACATATGGTGGGCGGGGGGGGGTGCACCAGGGACAAGTCACAGCAGCACACGTCTCTGCGGAGCCCCTCTACTCACACCCCACCCTCCGCTGTGGGGAAGAGGTGGAGGAAGGTGACCGTCTCCAGCTTCTCCTGGATCAGCAGGGCTCAACGATGGATGGAGAACGTGATGAGTGAGTGTGAAGTTCAACACGTTGTCTGATGCGTGTTATGAATCAGTTTCACCTTAATGTTACTAAAGTGAAGTGTGTACACATTAAACAAAGCAATATTATGCAAGATTTGGGAAATCCGAATGGATGTACAATGTGAATGAATTCAATGTGGTCCTTCAGCCTGGGGAGGGGCGTGGCCGGAAGCCGCCTCACGGCCACATTCAGCACTATTCAGTTCAATTATTTTGCACTATTTTGAATTGATTTATTGTAAATATTACTTGTCTTATTCATTTGACCAACTTTTATCCTTTTGTACTTGCACCATTTTGTACTTGCACCATGTACTTACACCATAGGTGAGAGACAAACGCAATTTCAATTTCTCCATTTGTCTGGCACATATTTGGGAATTGACAATAAAGCTGACTTTGACTTTGTGGAATCTTTGGGGAAACCAATAAAACATAAGGAGGCCGACACACTCAATCAAATGCATTTTAATTTAAACCCGAGTGCGGAAATGGAATGCAGAACAAAACGATGATGCATTGAGTTATCATGACTTCAAAAATATTCTGGAAGGTTTCCCCTCTCAGCTCACCAACATGTCCGCTATTGGATACATTTACTGAATATTCGACCATGCTCAAGCATAGCCTTCTTGTATTGATGTTGAACCAATGATGAACTCAATCAAGATTTTTTTTTACGTATTTCACAGTTTATGTGGATTAACAAACCAGCAATACTTTCTGTATCAGACAGAGCTCTAAGGGGAGGAGGGCTTAATGCTCCTTCATTTTAAATATTATATTGGGCTGCTAAGGCAAAGACTAATTTGATGTATCGACTTTCTTCGTCTTCTTTTCTCAACACAAACCCTATAAATAAACAAAAACACACATTCTTATATTTCAAAATTAGGAGCATTTAGTCCTCCTTCCCTGAGAGTGATACAGAACGTATTGCCTGTGTTTCTGTTAATCCAAATCAACTGGGAAATACAAGTGAAAAGGCATTTAAAACATTTCCTGATTGAGTTCAACATTGGTTCAACATCAACACAAGGATGCTTTGCTTGAGTTTCTTGGTTATAAAATATAAAGGACATTTATCCAATAGACTTTATTTGTTGGTGAGTCAGGAGGGGAAACATTGTAGAATATTATTTAAGATATGATAACTCAATGCATTATTGTTTTGTTCTGTATTCAATTTCTGTGTTTGTGTGTGTGTGTGTGTCTGCGTGTGTTTGTGTGTGTGTGTGTGCGTGAGAGTGTGTGTGTGTGTTTGTGAGAAGAACAGTGAGCTTCTTGCGTTGCTTCACATTGAGATTCCTTGACCTGCTCCAACGGATTGAATATTTCTCAATCAAGAAAGGTTTCAAATGCATTTATACTTGTATTACTCAGTTTATTTGGATTAATAAACCAACAAGAATTCAACTTTCTGCATCACTCAGAGCTCTAATGGATGGTGGACTTAATGCTCCTCATTTAGAAATATTATATTGGGCTGGTAAGGCAAGGACTAATGTTGATGTATCGCCTTTCTTTCTTCTAACCCTATTAATAAATAAAAACACACATATTCTTGCAGCAATCACATTATAGTACAAGTAAAGTATAAAAAAACCGATGTTCTCCATAGAGGATAAGAAGGACCAGAGAATCCTCCCATCTCAATCAGCTGTACCTTGATTCTATTAATGATATGAACCCTCCCCATTTAGCTTAATTATATGGGTTCCCTATGATCCTTTAATTAGGGATATATGTATGTAAACCACGATAATATAAAAGGAAATAGATCATGCTTGACAGCGGGTCCCACCAGATGCCACAAATATAAAACTACTTCATTCTCAATGTCTGAGTCAACCTACAGCCAATGAGAGGTCCTGTTATATATCGACAGATTCACTTCTGTAGTGAGCTTCAAATAAAAGGCTGGAAATGAGTGTTGGAAATGAATTCGGAAATTAGCAAATAAAGGAATTATATAAACTTCCTTTTAAAAGAGGGTTTCAAACGCCATCTGAATCGACAAATTGAAGCGTCATTAAATACATTTTTTATAAAATATTTTTAAAAGGTCTCTTTGAAGCAATTTATTAATGTTTTTGTAAAACCAACTATAAATGTAATCCTTTAATTGTCGATTAAAAATTGTGTATCCCCTTAATGTATGTTAATACCCCTTAAAAAAAATACATCATCAAACATTCATTATGTCTTTCGCTGAACATTCCAATGATCTTTGCTGTTTAATGTGTTTTTTAATGCAACATATATGTTTTTTGGTTTATCTGTGCATTCCTTATTGACATTGACAGTGCTTCCTATGTCTTCATAACCACCATTCAAAATGGAGAGAGCCGTGTCCATTTGTACGAATGTCTGAGAGGCCCGTTGCATATTCTAAACATGGACGTCGACATGTGTGACAGTTTGTATAATGAGAGGTAATTAAAGCTTTTTTTACCATCCGAAACCAAAAGCAGCCCCTTGCTTTATTATTCTTGTTATCGTTTAGATCTTTATGACTTTCCCCCAGAGTTAAAACCGCCATATGTTCATCTCCCAAGGATGGTAAAAAAAAGCAAAACATCGCTGTCTTTCCTTAAAATTGGGCAATTTATGATCTTTAACTGTCACTGGAGGCTAACTTTTTGACACTTTCCGAACCATGAAAAACTGTCATATCTCTTGATTGCTGAATAAGAAGGATCAACTTTTAATTAAAGAGACTGGGGAAAACTAGCCTGTATATTTTAGAACTAATTAGCATTGCTAACTCTGGGGACCAAAGTGATTAGATTTTATATATACATATATATATATATATATATATATATATATATATATATATAAACTGCAGAGTATAATGTTCACTTGACATTGGCAGGAAGCACACATGCACACATTCGCACACGCTTACGTACACATAAAATAAGTGCACTTGTGCGCTTATTTTGTCTGAAGGTGGCTGAGAGGTCTTAAAAGGGTCATTTGGCAAAATATCTCTCAAATAAGAAATAATACAGGAACATTGTATGTTTTGATGACGTACAATGTATCTCAGATCCAGTTTCTTGTCTGTTATTTGTCGTGACAAAACCAGATTTATGTCGACAAAGGAACATCACTGAAGCATAGAGTTTAATATAGGAGTATGTCTTCTTCAACCCAATATATCATCAACCATAAGCATCACATCTACCTTTTGTCTCAGGGCTTTTTTTTCCTGCAGCATTCCAACAGAGATAAGTTACCAGGATTGTAGCCACGTTGAAGGGTGAAGGGAATGGATCAGCCTCACAGTCCAGGCCTCTATCCCAGGCTAGGGTTAACAGGGTAAATAAAGTTCATCCAATGCTGATAAACGCCCCAAAACGATACAACAAAGTTTGCATGCCCTGGATGTGATACAAACAGAATAAGAATAATGCAAAGAATAAGAAAAAACATGTTGGCACATTGAAACAGGTTCGCTTGTTTTGTTCATTTTCCCCTTATTTTCTGCTACATCATTGAGGAACACATCACACGGCATCCAGCCATCTATCCTATCTAGCGTTTCAGTGGAGCATGCCTGCGTCCATTCGTCCCCAGCTCTGTGAATCTCCATGGCAACATCCATACAGCTATCTTAAGGGGAAAACAATACACCTGAAAAAACTCTTTAAACTGCTTTTCTTCTGCTCCTTTGTGTGCGTGTGTGTGTGTGTCTGTTTGTGTGTGTGTGTCTGTGTGTGTGTCTGTTTGTGTGTGTGTGTGCACTTTTGTCTTTGTGTGCAATGTCTTGCTTGCAGAAATGATTGCTTTGATTTCCAAAGCAAAACTTTCTTTACAATAGCATTCTTAGACCGGACAAAAATTAACCAATATTTAATTAAGGTATTACCTCTAATAAAATGTGTTATATTTGACAAAGAATATCTCCTTCATAATCTGAAGCTCATTATTCAACATCCTACGACAACATCCTGACAATAATCGTCTGCTGATGAAATGCCCCCACGCTAGAGGTAACATGGCGCCTGTGACCAGAACATGGATGAAACAGGATGTTGTCGTTTCCGACAGACAGATCACAGCCCAGAAGGTCTCACTGGCCTCCATCTCGAATGAACCAAAGAAGAATGCATGCACGGCTTCAGGGACAGGACTCGACAGTAACGCTGTCACGCCTGCCTCGCGCTACAATGAGACTGGAGCACCGCCTGAGCACATGAGTCGTCGCTGTCGCCGTCGGAGACAGAGTGTAACCAATGGGCTAAGGATGGAAATAGCACCCGCGACACTTCGCGCCGAACAGCCCTGTCACACACTCACCCCGGCAAAACCGGGGGTTTCCGGAAGACGGAACCTTTCACCACGGCCTGAAAGGTTGCTGCGGCTCGGAGATAACATAGTTAGCGGCGCGGCGTCGCACGCTATCAGCTGGCGTGTTAGCTCGCTGTTATTGTGGGGGGGGGGGGGGGGGGGGGGGGGGGGGAATACACACGCCCGCGCATTCTTGTCGCCGTCAGCACTGTTGTTCTCACAAGGTCAAATCGATGGTGTCAAAATGCCAGAACGCTCTACGTACAGTGACAGGCCGGCCGGGTGGGAGATGCGTTTTTTGGGCGATAGCCAAGTTTTTTTAAACCATTGAAACCTCTCTCCTGAATACATGGTGGTTTTCCGGTTCAACTGTCAAAAAACAACATCTTGTATAATTAAGCGAGAGCGCATCTTATAGCGTCTGTTTCCAATGTGCCATGAGCCGCTACGCTGTCTTATTCTGACAAGCCGTTTCACTGGGACGCGGAGTGACGTTGCCAGCCAGCTTGAGAGCAGCAATAGCATCTTATTTTATTCCTCCATATTGTGCATGTGTACCGATACTATTTGAGACATCATTTTGATTTTTAAGGTTTCGGTTTAAGAAAGAAATCCTTTATACCTCGCTTATTAATATCTATATGGTCTAGGCAGGGGTCATCTAGCTGGATGAATGTTTTTCCTCGCGTAGGAATTAAACCAGATTTCCAACCTTAATCTTGATCTGGTGGGTCTCGTGGCTCAAAGACAGGGGCCGTTGGGTTTTCTCTTTTTAACAAGCTCACTCCTGATGATAGCACTAGCTGCCATCTTTAGTAGAAAAGGCTTGTGCTCCAAGCTCCTTCCCATCCCTATGAAGAGCTCACGTCAAACTCTCTAGCGTGAGATTACAGCATTGCAGAGCTAGCCCGACCTCGGTGCAGGTAGCAGTTAGAAATCTGTGTCAAAAAAACGAAACGTGAGCCTCTAATAACGAGGGATACATTTTGAGACGGTATTGATGCGGACGCCATCATCCTTTCATAAAAACCATAACATACTGTTCTATCAGAAAATCAACAAATATATGTATTATAATATATATATATATTAGTGCTGTCAAGCGATTCAAATATTTAATTGCAGTTAATCGCATATTGTCATAGTTAACTCGCGATTCATCGCGATTGATCACATTTTTTTCTATTCTAAATATCCCTTGATTTCGTGCTGCTAGCCTTTTAGTGAGATCAGAGAGTGTTGAGAAGGACAGTAAGAAGAGAGAACCATAGTGAATTCAACCCGGTCCACTTGACATCGAGTAGGTGCATGACAGTGGTAGGCCTACCGTAAAACTTCAATAGCCTAGGCTTTCATTTGTTTCAATCACTGAACTTTCGAACAAACGTCTTGCTCAGCAATGATTGGAAATATTATAACATTTATTATTTAAACTAGTATGAATATTCCTACCGTACGTAGGCCTATACACATTACCAGGCTATGGAATAACGCCTACACACACACACACACGCGCGCGCGCACGCGGTGGTGGAGTGGTAATCTGGAGCGCCGTCCGGCAGCCTGAGATGTGCACCCGCAACCTTTCACTCAACAGACGCAACAAACTGTCAACGTCGCAACCAAGTCGATTTTGTCTAGAGGGGAGTAACTGAGCGTCCCCTCCCGAAGTGGTACAGCCCAGGTGGGCCTTGAACTGCGATTGGTCAGAAAGACATAACAGTATTGAACTCTCATGCAGGCTCAAACAGAGTGACACACAAACACGAACACACACTTTAAAGGAGTTTTTCATCCGCGCCATGTCCTTGCTTGCCCCAACAAGTTTGTGCGGCGTGCTTGTTGTTTTGTTTCCGGTGTAGCTAGATCCGGTATGGTGTTGTAGTTTTTCTAACACGACTAGTTATTGCTAGACAGCAGGTGAAAAACTATGTTTGCCAAGCCAAAAGAGCGTTAATTGCTCGCTAAAAAAATTAACGCCGTTAAAATTGGTTTGCGTTAATGCCGTTAATAATGCAATAAACTGACAGCACTAACATATATATATATATATATATATATATATATATATATATATATATATATATATATATATATATATATATATATATATATATAAGATATGTATTTTATATTTGATCATATACCCTACAGTGTCTATTCTCTATCTGTATGCAATTTCTCGTGCCAAAACAATCTCACTTGAGTCTATATAATATGACATCTGCTACCAGGGACGTAGAAGGGTGGATGATGGGGATGGCGATATAAACTAAAGCTGGTGAGTAAATAAGACACAATGAACTAAAATGGTTGTATCCATAGGCTGAGTGGCCTAACACAAGATCAGGCTATTGCAGAATCTCTATCCCTCTTTTTAAAACCATATGCGGTTCTGTCTGAGGCCCCACACACATTATTTTTGTGATTCTGCGAAATTGTTACATCGCTAAATGCCAAATACAAAACTCTCACACCTGTGTAACAGGTAGGACTGACCACAAGACAACGGCGGAGGTAGACAGATCTGACAGTTCAGAGCTTTCAAATAGGTTTTCTTGGGAATCGCTTGCACATCTTTTCATTTCATTGCAAATGATTACACTGGTAATCAGTAAGAAACAAAAGCCGGGCACCAGAATGTCAAAGAGATGGCGGAGAAGGAAACTATAATATATGTTTAGATAGATAAGAAAGATTGAAGGTGAAAGTGAGACAAGGCCTAACATGTTGTTTTGAAAATATAGGTAGAGTGATGGAATTTCACCCTAGCTGATACCTGGTTTGTGTTGATTTTGCCGAGCCTGCAGGTTAATATGGTGCTTTAGAATCAACACAGGACTTTAATGGCAAACAACACAGCAAGCTAATAAAAACAATTAAAATCTGCTTAAAAACGTGAGGAAAGCAGTCATGTGGCACACCTCTAGAATAATTCGATTCTCAACTTTTAGTCTATTGTACACATTGTTCAGGTCCGTTAAGAATACTTTATCCCACGAAGAGCAATTCATTTGTAGCTTCAAAACAGTCCATAAACAACATAAACACTCTTAATTTATGTAACATTGTAGTTTAAATGCAAGCAAAAGAAGCAAGCTCCAGGGCAAGACCTCATAAAAGTACAAAGTAATGATTACGGTTGGCCGACATTTCAAACACTACAGAGTGCCGACAAAAACATATATACAAAGTAATATATAGGGTTGTTTATTTGTTTAATTAATGAAAAGGAGAGGGGCCCTCAGAGCATAGGGCCTAGAATTTCATGCTATGCCCCTGTCCTCACCTGTGCACTCTGAATAACACAAGCAGTTAAATAAATAACTTGATCTTAGACGGCACTTTGTATGGCTGTGGAATGGCAAGAAGCGGTATTTATCATGAACAAAGGCCTATAAACATTTCCTGTATTGCAGTAACATTATAGCCTCATGAATCAGACGCAGACGTTTGCTAATGCCCCCACTGCCATCCACCCTGGCTTCCTGCATACATTGTTCCTATCGTCATATGAAACCTGCAGGTTTAAGGAAAAATTTTAGGCTTTAATGTTTTATCAATAAATAGTATGTGTAACATAGAGGAACAAAAGTTGTAAAACTCGGGGTCAATGCCTTTTATAATAAACGTCCCACTTTAACCAATATCCTGGTGGCCTTTCCATTTAAAAGGCTCCGTCTCCTGCTGAGTCTTCAACACGTTACCACCCCCCTCGCCCCGTTCCCCTCTCTCACCGTTCCTCCCTACCTTGAGCTTGCCGTGACGAGAGGGGCGGCTGATTGCCTGCGATTTCTTAAGAGCAGCGGTGGTGGTGGGAGTCGACGCCTCCCTTATTTTCACCTGGTTTTTAAAAGCGAAGCCCTGGAGTTAAGCAAGCAGGCGAGCAGGTAGACGTGCCCCACTTAATTATTACCTTTGCCGTACATCAGTGGGACTGGAATAGACCTGTGGTTTTGTGCACGTGTGGGAAAAAAAGAAGAAAGTCGTAAGGGGGAGGTTATTTGTCGCTGGAATTGGTTGGGAATAACAGATGGCTATGAACCATGGAAAGCGCTGTTCGCTGAATTGGTTTCCCTTTCCCCTCGTTCACAATGTAAAACATATGTCCACAGATCGTAGCACTGTTGGCACGAGATTCCCAGAACCAGAACACTCCACAGATGGCTTAACACACCAAATCAGTCAATTGAAATGATTAAATACTCAAACAGCAACTCATGCATTTGTAATGCAGGCTATTATTTTTTTACAGCCCAGAAAAGAGCGGCGTCTTGATGGGATTGGATTGCACTTCATTGATTTCCTTGGCAGGAGATTGGTGCAACGCTACTGTGGCGCCACACTGCCTTCTTTTATGGTGGCGTCATTGTCCCGTTGAGGTAGAAAATGTATGCACCTGCATATTTAAACAGCTACGTGGACACTGTTTGCTGGCCAGGATTAGGATGTGCTATTTCGACGGAGGAGGAAGCAGGAGGAGGAGGAGGCGCAGCAGGCAGGAGGAGGAGCAGGCAGGAGGAGGAGAAGGGGGAGGCAGGTGGAGGAGTAGGGAGAGGGAGAAGAGCTGGAGGAGACTTATTGGGGAGGATGCTGGAGGTGGATGAGGTATCTAGAGGAGGCGGTAGGAGGTGAAGGTGGATGCGGTTGGGGGAGGTAGAAGGAGGCAGTTAGAGGAGACAGGAGGTAGGAAGAGTTGGGGGAGTAGGAGGATGCAGGAGGTGGAGCAAGGAGAATGAGCCAGAAGGAAAAAGCAGGAAGAGTAGTTGGATGCGGGAGGCCGAGGAGGTGGGAGGAGTAAGCCAGAGAGGCAGCCGTGACTCCATTGTCTTCATGAGGAAACATGGGAATAGTCGATGGCGTTCCCGTGCCGTAATGACGCACTGTGGTGTGTCATTAGCACTACGAGCTTCCCTCCAGCGCAATGGTTTTTAATTGCGACCCGCTTTTGCTAAACTAGGCATCAATTAACTCTACCCATTTGTCCAAGGGGGGATGTAATGCCCATCCCTCCCACACCAGTTCAAGTGTCACAAGGCCCCTGATTGGGTCAACCGGGGATCATGGCCTTGAGTGGGACTAAAAACCTTTATATGTTAGGAAAACAGCATATTAACAACACAACCATGTATCGGCAACATCAACGCAACAGAACAACATGGTCGCAGAGCTGTGTCGCGTATGTGTTGCTCAAATCAAAGGCAGAACTGCAATGCGACCGTGGACAGAGATCCACTGCTTGCATATCTCCAGGGCACCCAGGGATGGTGAGGCAACAGCATCATCAACAAGGCCAACTACAGTAGATAAAATAAAGGAGCATATCCATAATTCTGCTCAGCTATGTCCTTGTAGTACTGACTCAATGTTTTTGTCATTGATTACTTCAACAAAATGTCGATTTTAAAAGGTGCTGTAGGTACAATTCCAGGGTTGTAAAGAAAGAGAGAGCAGATGCGATCCAGGAGCAAGATATGTAACACTAACTATACAACAAAATATGCGTCACCTTCCTTCCCCCTCCTGACGTTTCTCAGATGTGGAAGTGTTGTGTTTCACACAACTGTGATCGACAGACAAGATTTAGGCCCCGTCCACACGGAGCCGAAACGGGCGAAAACGATCTGGTTTCGTTTTATGCGGTACAGGAATATCTCTGTTGTTTACAAACATACAGTCCGAGAAGAACAAGTAACACGAACAGCTCTTCTACGAAGATTGATCTAAATAGATTTTGTGTATTTGTCTGTCCGTAATCCTTTTTCGCTCATTTTGGTCGCGGATTCTCATTAACTATTGCCCTAGCAACCCAACAAGGGTCATTATCTGCTGCAGAATCATCACAAGTATATAGTCCACCATCATTGTTGTTGTGAGTTCTGAGACGCCGCGGGCTTAAGAAGTCATTGGTTAGAGGGTCAAGGGGTGGGGCGATGACGTCATCGTTTGCGTTTCAGGCGTCCACACGAATGCTAAAGGTACGTCTAAACTGAACGCGTTACGCGCGTTAGAGGCATAGAAAAATCAGCATTTTTGCATAGGGAACCATTGGTTTAGGTACGTTAGATGCATTTTCCGCACCTAAATAACGCGCCCAACAAACCTATGCGCCCAACGCACCTACGTGCAGAGTTTAAAAATGTTACTTTTTACGCTCCTACGCGTGACGGTTAGCCACGATAGCCAATCAGCGTTGAGCTTGACCCGACGTCACTGGCAGAGAGATGGAGGATAGGCGCTCCGCAGCTCCGCAGCTGATATGGAGCGCCTGTAGTTGGTGTCCTGACGGGAGATCCTTGCACAAACCCGGGTTAGTAGGTCATCGAACATGGCTACAGTCAACCAAAAATACCGCTGGAACCGGCCTTTATCCAGGCGGAGTTCCTGGAGGAGGTGGTGAAACTCACCCAGCTGTGAGCACCTACGGAGGACGTCATGCACCCAAACATGACGGCGTTTGGGTTTCCTACTCTCCTCGAACTCCCACAACAAATACAGCGCAGCGATGGTGGTGATCTCAGCCATGTTTGTGGAGCAAAAGAAAAGTAACGGGGGAAAATACGTTTTGGGCGGGCTCATCTAGCTGCGTAGGCGCGTTGAACCATTTTTATGACACACAATGATCACGAGGCAGGTTAGGCGCGTTACGTGCGTAATCCTACACGCATAACGCGTTCAGTGTGGCCATACCTTAACACGAAACCGCATAGCTCCGGATAGATTTGAAACCACCCTCGGACATGGTTTCAGAAATGTGCGGTTTCGGGCACCGGATTCGCCGGCTCCGTCTGGACGGTCGGCCGAAACACACAAGACTTAAAACGGTTTCACCAAAAAATCGTCTCCGTGTGGACGGGGCCTGATTCCCTGAATCAGGGAACCGATTCCATGATTTTTGACACTGCTCATCATCCTGTCTATCTTTTCCAATATCCTTTCATGTCTATTCCCGTCTGTAACGAGAAACTATGATGCACTTTTTGACGGGTGTTCACCCCGTCCCACACATATATATACACAGCTCAGGTAGTAAGAGTCACACAATTCTAGCATTATGTGAATCGGTGTGGGATCAAAACAATGCTGGTCTTGGCATGAGAAACCGTTGTTCAGCGACATTGTTTGAAGCCCCAATCTTTCACAGCTGTTGCAGGATCATAAACGTAGATGGTGTTGCGACCTTGGCTGTCAAAACAAGTGAAGGTGCTAGTAAAATAATACAACCACATCTATCATCAATGCGTGGTCTCAGAGAGATCTGGCACAGCACACACACGCAGGCAGGCACACACACACGCACACACACGTACATGCACACAAAGACACACACACACGCACACACATTCATTCATACACATATCTATTGTTCTTCCTGGATGGTTTTATGCAGAATACAAATGATCCACAATAAAGACATTTTGCACAACCAAACTCCAACCAACATATTTTTTCAAATACGAAGCTTGCTCTACGTTCATCCGGTGGTTGATACGGGTAAAATGACCATTCTGAAAGAGAAGGGCCCATTGCTAAGATTTACTGCACAAGGCCCGGTTTATTTGGATGTGACCGACTTCAGATGGTGTCAGGCCACTTTGATATTCCCAGTGTTTTGTAAAGCTTGAAAGGGCTTGAAATGGTCTATTCCAACACAGACTAATGACCAGACTTCAAATTAGAGGAAGCGTCAGTGGCATTCACACCATTTCAGTTGATCAGTTGATTGATCATCAACACATATACATACAATATAGTACAATGTACACACACCTGCTATAGTTGTGTTCTGAGCAGAAAGACAAGAGGTTGTATACGTGGCCATTGGGGGGTCAGGCGGGTCTGTCTCTCTCTCTCTCTCTCTCTCTCTCTCCTCTCTCCCTCTCCCCCCCCCCCCCCCCCCTCTCTCTCTCTCTCTCTCTCTCCCTCTTTCTCTCCCTCTTTCTCTCTCTCTCTCCCTCTCTCTCTCTCTCCCTCTCTCTCTCCCTCTCTCTCTCTCTCTCTCTCTCTCTCCCGCTCTCTCTCTCTCCCTCTCTCTCTCCCTCTCTCTCTCTATGACCACCCGGGTCTCAGCAGCTCTGACCCTCAACTAGGGTCTTGACCCCTGGTAGTGGGCGACACAGTCTCAGCGAGGGCCAAACCAATCACTTTGCTCTCCGCCAGACGCAGAATGCACCAGAGGGAGGGCCGGGTCCCGTGGCCACTGGCATAGACTCATGCATGGGGGGCCGGATAGCACCTCCCCCCATCCCTTCAACTCCACCCCTCTCTCTCTTTCTCCCTGTCTTGGCCTCAAAGTCCTTATTACGTGACACCATTAGTCATGACAGACGGCTCCGATCAACCTTAAAACGCTTTGCGCTGTTCCAAGCACTCGTCCCACGTGTTTTCACAGATTTGCACCTCCTGTGCAATCCATTTTAAATCTCATTCTCTGTTAAGTCTTAACGGATTGATTTCTCCTGATTATTGAGAGGCATTTTTTTGATCATCCACATGTTGTTTGAGGCAAACAATGGAAATATCAGTAGAGAGAGGGTGTTGGAACAATCAAAGAGGTGGTCTAATTGTCTGGATGGACAGGAGGTAGCAGGGATTGCATGGGCGCTGCAAAAAGGCCCATGAGACGGTTGGACTCCAAAGACCTGATAGATGCACACTTCAGCATCGCCACAGCAGATCTATACTTAACATCAGCCTTCGCACAGTGCTATTAATTTGTCCTATTCAGCCCATCCTTCTATGATCCTTTTCATTAGAAAAAATAATTGTCAATTAGAAGATAGTAAAAGGTTGGCATCAACACCTTTTTCTTAACGCCGACGCATCCAATGATCCAATTAAATGACAGCTCTCTGGACTGTTTTAACGCAGTGGTATACAGACTGCAATAAAGGTCTGTAGGTTAGAGTTTATCCACGGCACACTCAACAGAGATATTTTGAAAGAGACGGAAATAAACATTGTGTTGCTTCGGATTGTTTCAGTGTTGGAGACAGCAATAATAAAAAACATACCATTAAATCTGCCTTATCCGTTCCCGTTCAGGGAGCTTTCCCGGACCCCAAACTGAACTGTAGTCCGTCAAACTTTAAAGAACAAATAAACGGACAAATAGAGCCATTCTCAGAGAGAACGAGAGAGCGAGAGAGAGAGAGAGAGAGAGAGAGAGAGAGAGAGAGACGCACACACACACACACTGAGTTCAGGATGTTTGCTTATGCAGGCAATATCTATAAAATATATTTACATACGAGGATCCATTGCGTTAGCTTTTGATTTTTCCGTACATCTTTGGCTTGACTCTGTTCCCCTAAGGATCCCATAGCTCACCAGATTCCCACAGACATTCCCCGAGCAGCAGAAGGGATTTAACATTATCGATTACGGATTAGGCAAACAGTTAAGTCAGCTGAATACGCAGGGGAACAAAGGCCGGAGGGGGAGAAGGGAGTAACTTTTGAGCGTACTGTATTTATCGGCCGCGGCAGCACTCGCTCTCTGCCGGCTCGCCAAATCAATTGCAGCGTGCACACGGCCACGCTCTCAAAGGCAAAGTCGACAAGTGCATATTTGCACACCCAGCGACATATGCAGACGGACACACACACACACACACACACACACACACACACACACACACACACACACACACAAAGAGACACCAAAACATACACACAAATCCCAACACGCAGACACAAAACACATACACAGACAGAGAGACACACAAACACCCCCCCCCACACACACACATACACAAAACACATACAAAGATAGAGACACACAAATACTAGAAAAGCATGCACACACAAGGCATACAGACACAGAACATGAACACATGAACCTACACAAAGAAAACACACTCACACACGCATTAAGCACACACACAAACATACACGCACAAATAAAACAGCACACTAGTGTGCACGTGCATACACGAGACGCGTACACACACACGAAACACGTACAAACACAAAAATCATGCGCACACCCAAAATAAAGCTAGCACATAGACACACACACATGAACACACAGTCCACATTTTTTAAAAAACGTGAATAATATCAATTTGCCCAAAGTTTTTTTCCAATTCTGCCCGAAGAGAATTCTGAGAAGCCTGGGAGCATTGATTTCACGGCCCCAGAAGTAACACCACACTTCTTTTTTTTTTACCATTGCAGCATATCCCTTTGCAAATACACCAGGGGTTTGTGACATTACTATGAAGGGATCCTGATATACATATTCATAACAACTCCATTGACCCATGCTCCATTTATTCAACCATTATGGATCCAGGGTTGTCTCCAGGGTATGAGGTCATTATGGGCTCAGTCTGGACCTCAGTGTGGGTCTGGAGGGATCCTTACAGACAAGCTCCATTTTTATCCTATTTCATGCACTCAGCCATACATTTAAAGTTTAAATCTTAATCGTTGAATGATTTAAACAGGTTCTTCAAAATCATTCGATATCTTTCCAGATGAATGATGAATTGTGATATAAATATTAGGAGTGACTAGTCATTAGTGTAAGTATTGAGTAGACGCAGAATACTTCACAACTGCTAATTAATGTTGAATAAATGAAACATGTATTGACATGCTACAGTACCGGATTAGGGTAAAATAGTTAATAGTCTATGGGAAAAATATATTTCTTTGACACAAACACCCACATTCCACTCAATGGTCAGATAGTTGTTGTAGTAAAAGGTAAGGACAAGCCCTTTAACTGGTTGTTCTCTCTCACGCTCTCTCTGTGTGGGTGCCGGGTAGTGTGGAGTAGACCTGCACTACCGCATCACACTGAGGACCCTAAATGTACTTGCCATTTTGATCAAAGATATGTTATTTCCTGGAGCTTTAATGCATGATCGGAATGATTGATGAATAGGTCGCGGGCTATTTTGTTGATATTGGTTTTAAAAACCAAAATAACATTTGGATTTTTGTTTAGATCCTTGAATATTCTGAGCTGATCCCTCCTTACTACCAGGCCTAAGGCGCCATTGATTGGATCATTTAACACTCATCCAGCGTCTCATTGCAAGCGGCGTGGTGAGATGGACATGGCCTTTTCCAGTAATTGATGTGTGTGTGTGCGTGAGTGCACGTGTATGTATGTGCGTATTTGTGTGCATCTGTGTGTGTCTTTTGTGGATGGCATAGGTCAAAAATACCATTTTCATTTTCAGACAAACCTTGAAGACTTTCAGCGAGTGACCCCCACACCCCCTAGCTATTCAGGGAGATCATTTCATGGAAATTAAATAATATCAAGCAATACTGAATTGGTAACGGATACAATCATCTGATTTGACTAATGAGAAGTGTTTATGGATTATGGAAACACATTTTGACGTGCCTGAACACTTCAACAGTCACACTCAATAAATTCCTCAGTATGACCATACATCAATAGATTACCCTCAACGGTACCACTATACAATACGGCTAAAATAATTAACCAATTAACCAAGTCTCATCAGTTCATACAGAAATAAGCATGTACTTGAGCTAAATTACCTCAGTTAAGTTACCTTATGGTTTGGATCATTTACTAATGATGTTCATGTTTACTAATGGTGTAACAGTCACGTTAATAAAAAGGTATTCATTTATACATTATTTAATAGGGTCGTTAGGGTGAACCCTAATAAGCCACAAATAAGAATTGCAAAGTGTAACAAGAAACTAACTTACAAGAAATCAAACCTTACCCACTAATAACCCTTTTTCAAATGCTAATAATGCTTAGTGATGCTTACTAAATACTGCATTTACTCAATTGAATTAAGGGTTAGTAAATATACCCTTATTGTAAGTGTGAACCTTAGACTTATATAGGATTACATGCCAATTTTTCCCCATTACTTTCCCAGAAACTAGTACAATTTTTGACTACTCAAAACGATGGGGGAAAACATTTCAAAAGTGGATAGCTGTTGCAGCATCAGCAGTATTTAGGTGAAGACTATATACAGGGCTGCTAACAGCACAGGACTAACCATATGAATTGTTTATGTGCTGAGCAGGCCGTGTGACTGGTACCCTTCTTGACTCAACCCCCCTCCCCGCCCCCCCTGTTGCATCCCAAGCAGTGGGTGATGCCCCCAATCCATAGGTGGCCTTCTTTGTGACTGTTAATCTCTCTCTCTCTCTCTCTCTCTCTCTCTCTCTCTCTCTCTCTCTCTCTCTCTCTCTCTCTCTCTCTCTCTCTCTCTCTCTCTCTCTCTCTCTCTCTTCTCTCTCCTCTCTCTCTTGCTCTCTCTCTCTTTCTCTCTCTGCTATGACTTCTGGTCGGATGTGTGGGCGTGTCGGGGGGTGTGGTGTGCTTGCTAATTGGTTGCCCGGTGGCCTTTTCTGGTGCTTTAGTTCTGAACTGAGTCAAATGAGATAGACCACTCCAGGAGGGCGGCCAATGAGAGATTTATAGATTTTAGTTTGATGATATTTGCTTGCAAAACTAAATGTCTCGTTGAAAAATTATAGCTTTCTTTCAGATTAGTCTTGGTCTTAAGACTGTACATTGGACAATATTTCATACTATTAGATTGCTGATATTAATATTCAATCAATTATGTTTGGTACTCTGGGAAATTTGAAACACTGTCTAATTTGTAAACGAGCCTAATGAGGTAAATCAGTTTTCAAAGAGCTATTGAGATAAGGAAGCAAAAAAGGAGGAATAGGCCTATTGATCGTCAAATTGAATTAATTATTGTGGATATAAGTGTGTGCTTTCCATATGTCTGAAACAAATGAAATATATGAAATATCTCTTAAACTGATCAATACAATTTGTACAGGCTATAATATAAAACTCAATCGTCTTTATTAAGTGTGTGTGTTGTGTCTTTGACTCAGCCTTATTGTAATGGAGACCCTCATCCCATCCGAGTCCAGATAAACAGAGCCAAGCCAGGCCAGTATATCACCATGGAAAAAGACCAAAGGTGTTCTGGGACCTGTATGGAAGCGCTTCTTTGAAATTCATACATGGCATTTCAGGTTGAACCATTTCAAAAACAAGAAAAAATAAAGAAATCAATGTTTACTAATTCAGACACAAAAGTTCCAGTTGCAGATATTTGGCCCACTTTTCTGGTCCATATTTTGACCACTTGAATACGAGTAATGAACTTCATGTTTTGAATATCAGTGACTGTTGATTTATTTTTTTAAGTGTTTTCCAAATGGTACAACTTTAAATGCCATGTTTGAATTTCAAAGAGGTTATGTCTAAAAACAAATAAACTCGGGTGACCTTCTCTACAAAGTATAATATTTCAGTGTTATGAATTCAACTGTGTTTACATTTCGATAACCAAAACCCAATGGGGCAATTGCTCTGTCGCTAGCTTCGCCACTTTTTAGAGTTTAACACGGTTTTAAACTCAAGAAGTCACGTGACGTCTTAAGCGCCATTGCTGTGTCTTCAGAGAAATTCACATCAGACACTAGAGGGCGTATTTTGTGCGTGTTAGTCTAATCTCGAAACTGAAGTCGTTTTAGAGGAGACTAAACCAGTTTGCAAGGCTCCATCATAACCGACACACACACACAGAATTTGTTTTATGAATTGTTATTAATAGGTATGATACATTTACACTTATTACACCAGATAGGCCTTTTGCTCTTATTATATTTGGCATGAGCAGTGATATTCCACGGCTCACGGGGCCCAGGTCTTGGTCGCGCTGCTCAGCAATAGCTTTACGCGCTTCTACTTTCAAGCGCTTCCATAGATTTTTTAAATGTGCCGGGCTGCTCGGTCTTCTGCTGGGAAATCTACAGTTGAATGTGTTTGACAGATTATCCCAAACAGCCTTTCTTCGGAGCGTGGTGGTGGTGTCTTTCCTTGGATTTTCCACCGTGTCCACAACACCTCGAATGCAGTGCAGCAAATATATAGTTTTTGCTCCTCGTTGTAGTTCTCTATCCGCGACATGTTCATCGACATGATCCTAACTCTCCTTCTCCGAAAATTGAAAGGCGTGACATTACCCTAATTACTCGCCTACGCCTATTAGTTCGTCTTCAATTAATTAAGTAATCACGTTTGCAAACACACACAAAGAGAAAACAATGACAAGTAATTGATTGACGTAGGTGAGGGCAGATTCCAGATTTCCACAAAAAGTAGCCTAGACTATTTTATAATATATGTCAACATTATTAGCGTTTTTATTTATTATAGTTTTATTATATTAAAGTTCACTTTACATTCCCATTAAGTTTTTGTTGGTAATTATAGCACAAAATGCATCCACCATTAAGTTAAGACTGCATCTGCTGGGGTATACTAGAAATCAGAGTACTTCCGGTTTCCAAGCAGTTTAAACCGAGTCAGCTAGGAATCAGCCGATCCTGTACGAGTCGTTACACAGCAATCACGTTCAACCTCGTGCGCAGCTGCGTGTTAAACTCCAAAACCTCGGTTTTAAGGAACACGGTTTTAAAGCACAGCAATGCTAACTGACAGAGCAATTGGCCCAATAGCTTTAAAAATTCAAAACATCACGGTAGTGCGCTCTCTGCCATAGACCTGCCCACTTCCCTCTCCGCCTCCAAGCTGTTTATCCCTGCTGCTTACAGCAGCAAAGGGCTCGGCTTTTATTTATTTCAGGTTATTGTTTCCTTCCTGTTTTTCTGCTCCTTAGCGTCTAAAAGTGAGTGCATTTTATTTCAGTTTTCTTTGATGAGTATAGCTTTGCTGTCTAGCCCACTTTTAGATTTGCTTCATTATTTCCTGCCGCAGCCGCGCAACAGGAGTGTTTTTTATCCGCGTTTCTTCAATTGCAACTTCTACTGTGGATAAAGGAATTATCATTTGTTTGATTTATGAAGTTTCTTGGTGGTTTGAGTGGGACGCAACTACTTGATGCAAGTGCTCCGTTACATAGAGTAGGAGTTACGTGTATACCGGGAGGGCCTCGGAGCACGTCCTCGAGACGCAGGTCTGGACATTAGCGGAGAGCTGCAGAGTTGATGAGTTGATTTGAGAGACACGCAGTGCCTGCCTTCACCCTTCCCTCAAAGGAGAGCAGGCTGAACACACCTACACACTCACGCACACACAGACCCACACAGCCTGCCTTCACCCTGCCCCCAAAGGAGAGCAAGGTGAACCTACCTACACGCTCACGCACACACAGACCCACACAGCCTGCCTTCACCCTGCCCTCACAGGAGAGCAAGGTGAACGCACATACACACAAACTAACGCACACGGACCCGGATACAAATAACATGCACGCGTGCACATTGGTAAATGGCCATGACAAATGGCCATTTCACACCTCTCAGCATACGGTAATATTAATAAAACTATCGAGTCGAGACAAAATGAAAATGTAGTGTAATTAAACACCCCTGATCATCGTATCAGGATGAATCAAACATTGATCCTTCAACTATTTAAAGCAGACCGGCTAAAGTTGGACTTTATCTTTTAATCTAAGTTATATTCAGTGGATTTATAATTAATGTCATCCTAATTGAAATTCAGCATCCACAATGTGATGCATTGCACATGAAATTCAAACTTTGCCATGCATGCTGGAAAGAGGGCGAATAATATAAGACAAATGAAAATAAGGTAGTAGCATTAATATAAGTGTATATTCAAAGATGCTCTTACCATTCCGTAAAAGAACACGCATTTCTGTGAAGCACCTAGTACAGATCAACTTTAACAGGGCTGCAAATAAATGTTTTATGCTCATTCATAGACACTTTACCATCGTCGGACCTTCCTGCTGAGACCACATGAATAACTGCAACAGAGAATATAAAGTCGGATTCTCAATTTAGGCTAAAATAAGAATAAAATAACCTTTTTTGTGGTTTTGTCTTCGACACTGAGTGAGGGAAGATAAAATGAATTGAAGTCATTTTTTATAATAGGATTATTATATCCACAGAGAGTTAAATACATATTTGACTTGAACACAAATTGATTTAAGCATTTGCTTGCTAAGTAATTAATGGATGAAGTTGTAAATGCTTTTTGGGAAAACGTTGGCTCATTGGAAAAAACAACAAACGCATTTAGAATTTATCTAAATGGTACTGAATAATTAACAATTTATCCTACAACAATTTGAATGCATATATAAAATGACTTGTGTGAACTAATCCGACAATGACGCATGTTGTGCACTGTCTTCATCTTCTATACGGTATGAGGTATATTCTATAATAGCTAATGCTAACCGCGTTACGGTTAACACCCACCAAATGCAGTGAGGTAGGCCCTACAACTGCATGGTGGCACATCCCATTAATTTCCAATTGAGCACAATGAGTCGCAGCGAGCAAGATGGATGTGGTCGGGGTTAGCACTGCTGTGTTTGCCAGCCTAGAATTAGCATAAAGTGGGCTCAGCTACAACTTTATGCTAATAACTGCCTCCAGTGCAATTCACCTGGATGGCAAACCACTGAACCAACTTGTCACAACCTTTGCAGTCAAAAGTCAAACGACGACCCTGGATTCATGCTGTATTTCTCACTTTAACGTCTTTCAATTTAGACTTTTTTTGTTTTTACTGACTGATGGCATAAGGGCATGAGGGAAGGTTTATGTAACGTATGCATCCAGGCGAAACACTTTGGGCCCTATCTTTCATCCGGCGCAATTGACTTTCTCACTGGCGCATGTGTCGTTGCTAGTTTGCAACTGGCGCAGAGCGTTCTTTTCCCTCCTGCGCCACGCGTCGGTAAATTAGGGAATGATCTTGCACCCCTTGGGGCGGTTCGGCGAAAGGAGGAGACGTGCTCTGGCGCAAACGTTCCCTGGTACTATTTTGCAGTTTCAGAAATCACTTGCGCCACAAAGCAGGAAATACCTGGTTTAAAGTCAGTGGCGCATTGTTCAGATGCTATTTTAAGGGCGCATGCATAATGTTGCTTGTGCACCTCGCGCATACACTTTGCTTCTCTCATCTACCTAGCCACACATTCTTGGTAAATTATTTGGGAAAGAACAGCTGATACAGCGGTAATAAGTTGTACTTTTAAACACCAAGTCATATTTTCTTGACACAGACATCGTGTACATGCATACAATACTGATAAG
Organism: Pollachius pollachius; assembly: GCF_949987615.1. Taxonomy (NCBI): domain Eukaryota; kingdom Metazoa; phylum Chordata; class Actinopteri; order Gadiformes; family Gadidae; genus Pollachius; species Pollachius pollachius. The sequence continues at coordinate 9,033,703 of NC_136946.1, read as the reverse complement.
AAACAATGATTATAATGTATTGCGTATATCATTAAATAGAACCACAGTTACCGCATATCATATGTGTGTTAAGTTTTCTTTGCCGAAATTTATTTGACGACTCAGTATTTCTGAAGTTGTGGAAGAAAACCTTATTCCATGTGTGAATTAGGCCATATTATTTGGCCATAAACTGAGCCATTTGAAGTTTGAAATTCATGTGCATCTGTCTCATCGGAGACTGCAGACGCTCTATCAAAATATCAACTTGTCAGATTCAAATGCGCTCATGGCTCTTAAAGGGGATGGGAGCTGGCACTCTCATTGGTTTATTGCACGTTATGCCCAAACCACACCTACGGGTAATTAGGCTACTTCAGACCAACTTTTTAGATTTGCGCCAGGCGCAAGAGTCATTTTCGCACCGGTAAACAAGCGACATCGCCATAGAACCGCCCACAAAGCTACTTGCGCTTGATGCTTCTCACTTGCGTTTCAGACCGTTAAAATAGGGCCTGTAATCTTATTTTATCAAATCCACTTTTAATACATGTTACTATGCAAACCGTTGTCATTCCAGCCTACAAAACGTTTCATCTCAGTCCAAGCAATATACTGAAGCTAACACTCTCTAATCATCCGTACAGTGAACAACAAAGGTATCTTGTAATTATCCTCCAGATAGCATGGCTATGAGAGCCTTGTTCAGTAACAGTGGGCCAAGAGTCAACTGGAAAATTGGTCCGGGATAGAGCGAGAGAGTCTCTTGGGAGTCGATTAAAGTGGCAGAATATACAAATGATGTTGTGTTCTATGATTATAGTGTTATGGAATAGGTTTTTTTGCCAAGTGCATTGCTTTGTGGGTTTAAAGTGTTATTGTTTTGTTGGCTGGAGGCTGTTTATGTCTGTGTGATGAACTGTCAGCTTAGAAAGAGCGTGAGCTGTCACACAGTCAGAGAACATTATGACTGCAAGTCATTTTTTCTCCTTGTGTCAATGCATCGGAACAAAAGGAAATATCTCATCACAGCAACTCATTTCATTGGATTTCTGGTTATAGACATATTATCTATCATAAAGTTCAGAGATAGACTTCAGTGTTGTGCAAAACACTAGTTCATGTGTATGTGAAAAACATGATTGAACAAATTCATTCCTTCATTCATTAAATTACACTTAATTATACTCCACAGAAATTATCTACAAAAATGGCTGAGAGGCATAAATAATATTAGCATTTTTGTGAATACAGCCTTATCATAAAGCACTACAGAGAAACATATGAATATAACATATTCAAACAAAGGTCAGACCAACTCAAATATTCAGCATCTACTTGTGTATAACCGATTAAAAATATATTATATAAAAAATAGCTAGACTATGTTCATTGGGACATACATGGGGTATGGTTTGACATTTAAATGTCTGGATACTGCATTTATGCTCAGCATTTATTCCCGTGGCTCAGTGTGTCAAAACATTAATTTGGGAGACTTTTGAGACACGCACAGGGGTTTGGAGGAACTGAGGGCTATGAATCACATATTCACAGGCGACAGTTTTTTTTTTCAAGGGGATTTCAGGGTACTGGGGATTTCAGGGTACTTCGATTTTGAAGATTAACCCCCAAAAAATGCAAAAATAAGTGCATTCGCTCAAAAGAGAGAATTTTCTTCAATAATGTTATTTTCACTTTTCCTACCGTGCATTTCACTTAGCCAAGTAAATTGGGTCGTTGCCCATTTGGAGCATGCGTTGAGTCCCCTTGGATGGTTTGATCACCATGTTGTTGACATTGGCGTCCGCATCGTCACCCAAGAGGTCCCAGGGGCTTGTACTCTGTCAACGAAAATGGCCATCCCATAATAGCAGTGCTCAGGTACTTTGATGAGGCTGAAGAGGGCGCTTATAATGCTGTGCTATCGCCACCAGAGAAGCCGCAGCGATTTGGAGAGACCATTTTGTTTTTGATTGCGTGCCAGCAATCACAAGAATTGGTCCTTAGGCCATCCTTTGAGGGCATCTAAATAAATACGATTTGAGGAAAATGAAAAACCAAAACAGAAGTCACAGCACTAAAAAGGTCGAAAGGCTGCTTATTAGAGGCCTGTTTGTCGGATAAAAAGAAACACAAGGTCTGAATCATATTGTGTTCTACACTGTGAGACACAAGTACTAGCGACCATGGTGGCATGAGGGCCAAACACATGGATGCAAAGACTAGGAGCAGGAACGCCGGCATCCTCCCAAATGAAAATCAAGAGGCACGAATGGAGTATGCTACATAAAGTGTGCCATTGAGGATTCTACCTACCGGCGTGCTGAGTCGACCTATCACCAACCTGCTTGTGCCTTCGTAACACAAAAACACCTGCATGTGCACACACACATAGACACATGTGAATTTGAACCAACAGCTATCAAAGGCTGTACCTTCGTCATTCTGTTTATTTGGTCTCTCTCTCTCTCTTTCACTCCCCCCTCGTTTCACTCCTCTTTGGTTCCCCCACTTTCTCTCTGAATGGGAGCTTAGCAGCGGGGACTCTGACACTCCCTGTCACCCTCCCCTCTCCTCCCCCCCCCACCACATATACACCCACCCAGGGGCCAACAGCTTCTGAAAACTCATTCTATCTCCCTGGCCCCGCCGTTTAATTTCCGTGTGGCTTATAAATTCTCTATTTACCTCTGCCTCGCCCCCACCACTTACTCTGAATATGCAGAAATGAAAGAGTCTCTTGCCTCTCCATTGCGGAGAATGACACGAATGAGAATTCACAGAGTTGGGGGCATCACTGTCTCTGAAATGGCCAAATAGCTATTTGAAAGACATGGACTTCAGTTCACCTTTTAAACCTTTCTCGCCGATATGGGAGGCATGAATAATCTGAAATGTGACATAAAGTTTTGCAAACCCAAAGAATTCAGAATTCCGACCTGTCGTGAGTATATATCACAAATATATACTCACGATATATATATATATATATATATATATATATATATATATGTATATATGTATATATATAGTGCTGACAACTGTTGTTCTGTGACCTAAGTCATATATATATGTTTCTGGTCCACTGTGATTCCTCTTGACTTTCCCTTTCATTCCACTTTGGTTCACAGTGCTTCACCCTCACGCTATGCTACACAGGAGGCTAGGTTTCTTAAAGTATGCTCACTGCTCTTCATCTAACTGAGCAAGAGAAATAGGCAGTACTCTTATATGGCGAGCAGCAGCAGCAAACACACATCATATGACCCACAGGCTTTGGAGGCTTTTATCTTAATGGTCGGTCAAGCGTCGCAGCTATTTAGCAGATACCATATTGTCTGTCAAGAATGTCTTGACATCCCGTTGGGTAAGGAATTGAGGTTGAGGTTATAGGTTTGACATTATTCAATGCGTTTGGTTTGAGGTGGTGTCGGCCCCATTTAGCCTAAAGGTGCGTTCACACCAAAAAGCAAAGCGAATATTCTACTTTCTTTGGCGAGGTTGCGGATTGCAAACTTTTCTCGTGCGAGTGATTCAGCATCGAGCGAAATTTGCGGGAAAGTTTCAACATTGCTTTTTCAATTTTGCGTCGTTCGAGCAAGTAGGTTCATGCGAAATCCGTGTGAACCATGTTGTTCGCACCACGTCCTTCAAGCCATCCGCGAAAATGTATGTCTATTTTCATCTTTGCATTTACTTTGTATGTAATCGTGTCACGCCTTTGCTTTTGGTGTAAGCACACAGTTAGACAACATCCCCCTCCCCATTCCTCATCTATCACCTCAGGTTCACCACAAACACCCGTTGTTTCCCAAATGTATTTAAAGATTTTTGAAGGTTTTATCCTTTTTATTGAAGAGTAAGGCAGGAAGGTATGGGAGATAGTGGGGGGAACATGCAGCAAAGGACCACGGTCAGGAATCAAACCCCGGTCACTTTACCAGGTGAACCACAGGGGCGCCCCTCCCGAATGTGTGTTTACATTTAAACATTAAAACGTTTTTTTATCAAAAAACATTGTGATGTTGCTCTTGTTTCTTTGTGGTTCTCTGAAAGATGGCTCACAGATGATCCATTTCTGTCTTTTTTTGCTCATCAAAATGAAATCTGTGCACACACTGCACAGATCCCACTTGGTTTACATCAGTGTTACCATAGCATAGCAAACACACTCGTTAAAGCAGTTGGCTTTAGACGAGGGTCCGGGAGAATGAGAGAGAGAGAGAGAGAGAGAGAGAGAGAGAGAGAGAGAGAGAGAGAGAGAGAGAGAGAGAGAGAGAGAGAGAGAGAGAGAGAGAGTGCACCTGTTGTGACCCACACCGAGCTAAATTCATGGAGTAACACTGCAAAATGTTGCACGTCTAAGTAAAACGCTCTAATATTACAAATTCCTCGCAAGGTTTTGAGTGTTTTTTTTGGAAATGGACCTGTGTAAGCCATTGTTTTGTTTGTTTCAGAAGTGTGCAAGTTCTTTATACATTTATTCAATTATTAATTTGAGTCTCTTCTTAGTTTGACGCAACACGCGTGGGAACCGTGTTGTGGGAAACCATAAAACGACGATGATGAGTGACAATAAACTGCATCGCGTCACCACGGGCACCATGGTCCATTTAATAGGCGATGAGCCCCATAAGCTACGAAGACGCTATTAAAGTTGTAATAAAAGTATCAGTGCATTTCTCAACTACAAAGTTTTGCGAAAGCATTATATTGCCCCCAGGAGCAATTATTTCCACGCAGTCCTCAGTGTGGGAGTGGCACCTAGTTGGAGTGTGCAAGCCACCTAGGTGGCGTGTAGCATGGCCTCAGCTACATAAGCATATAGGCATGTTCAAAACGCATGTATTTGTCTGAAATACATGCTCCTGCCCCACTAAGCTGCATATCACTCAAATAGGAATATAGCACACATCCTTTGCACAATCTCTCTCCGCAGAAAGCAGCCACTGGAACTAGAACTCTGCTGGAACTCCGTTAATAAAGCAGCCTGATTCTTTACACCAGGGGGAAAAGGTTCCTGACCTTATCTGTGCACACAGACCTTTAACCTCTCGCAGGGTTCTTTCACGTACGTATGGTTCTGGTAACAGCATATGGGTTCAAGCAAACTGCACCTCTTCTGTCGTTTTTTGTAAGTGTAAAGCCATATTGTAAATCACTTAGCAGGCAATATAGAATAGATGACATTTCTCCAATTTAGTTAGAATTCTAAATCCTATCCATAGGGATATTTTTAGAACGGTCATTCCATGAACGTAACATATGGCCTTTTGGTTTTAATTATACAGTGTGATGATCAGCCAGAGCTCTCTCCACTGGGCCACTGAGACACTGAATACTGTTTGGTAAGAGTCTGTAGGACTTGAACCCAGGTCTAAAGTGCTGAAGGACAGCAGCACTCTCTACTGGATCACTGGCTAACATCTAGTGTGAGGTCAAAATTGACATTACATAACATTCTCATGATATTGTTACGTTTCTACATTAACAAGCCTAAAGACTACTGCGGAACCGATGTCTCCATAACTTATAGCCGGCAGGTATCTCGAACGTACCACCGAGACCCCTGTCATCAGATGGTCAACGTTTAAATTGACATTTACAATTCACATGACTCTAATGGGACATTTGGTCTCTATGGTGACCGACCTCAGCACAAGCTTAACCCGGGAGCTTATCATCACTGTTCATGATCTGTTCCGAGTTTATTATTGGCATTGCAATTCAAATCACATGGTTTCCGAAAATCTATTTGGTTTCCAAGGGGAGCATTCTCGACTGAACCAAGGTCTGCAGTGGAGATAAACGGCAGCATTCGCCACTAGACAACAGAGACACTCGCTTCCCTCTGGACAGAGGTTATTATTGACATTACAGTTCTCATGACATCGGTAGATTTCCACCGTTCCATTATGTTTCCATGGAGACCGAATTCAGAAGGAGTTGAACCCAAGACTCCAGATCATCTAAACATCGTCTCCCTACAATGGCCCACAGAAATGCTGGCTAGCATCTGGTCAGGGGTTATACTTGACTTAACAATTCCAATGACCTAGTTACCTTTCCAAAAACGCATCATTACGTTACTGTGCTGCAGACCATAAACAGGACCGGAACCCAGGTCTCCAGAGATGATAAACCACAATTCTCCCTCCCAGTCAGTAGTTGAAAATACAATTCATATAACATTGTTCAATTTAAAAAATGATGGATTGGCACAGATTAAGGTACCCACCCTGCAATATCTTTAAATAGGTTCATGCATCATAGCATTTATTCTCGATACCAAAAAAAGATTGATTCATTTTGCCATATGATTTATAATCACTAATATTCATACATAGTGTAAGAGCGGACTATCATACATTAAACCTGCATTCTATTAGCAAATTGCAGAGGGCTCCCTCCCACGCATGTGTAATTACATTTTCCCTGAACAAGTGTGGTACTCTCCCACACTGTTCTCTTGTTTTCGACCGTATGAACACGGTCCCACCTGTCCAGGGTAAAGACATGGGGGCCATGTTAAACGAGGCACAATCTTACATCGAAGCCGTACAATTAAAAATGTAAACAAAAGTACACACGCTGCCGCATCACAGCAGTAGAGGTTTAGTAGGTGATATCATATTTAACATAAAAAAATAAAAGATAATTACAATGAAAATGTTTAGAATGCTGTGCAGTCCTGTTCCTTGTTGTTGTAGTAACCACCTCTTTCAACACTGCAGTGTAATTGCCTATTACCAAGAGGAGGCAGAGAACATAAAAAACAAAATGGAGTGTAGACAACGATGCATGATTCCTTTTGTCAAGATGGCCACGGCTGAGCAACAAGCCCCTAGTTAATGTCCCAAATATGTCTTCTTCTTCTAAAAGTTTAGCAGAGGTCTGATCGAGAAAAACACCCAAATGCGATAGTTACAAATCAGAAGATAAAGAATAATGCCCCAGCAAAAAGCTTTTGTGTTTCTCTAAGAGGCATTTTCAACAGGAAAAAAAGATAAAGCTATTGACTGCAATGGCCAGATGCTCCATACAAAGGCATCTCTTTGTCTGTTTGTGTGTTACCTTTGAAAAGCTTAGAAATTTAGTTTGGAAAAACCTACATCCCCAAGAGGGAATGCAAATGTGTACTTGTGTGGTGTGACACAACAGTGAAGGAATACCAATAACTATCCAACCTTACAAACATGTATCATTGATGGAGGACACTTCAATTGTTGAAAAGCTATTGTTAAAGAAAGTTTATACTAATTGTCTAGCGAGGGCGAGAGAGAGAGAGAGAGAGAGAGAGAGAGAGAGAGAGAGAGAGAGAGAGAGAGAGAGGCTTAGTCCAGTGCAATTAGCTTACGTGGCAATACAATTTGAGTTTACCCAGAATGAAAGAATTGCCATTAAAGTCGAACACAGCAACATTTCGAGTGACTCATTTGTGATGACTGCTGTCCAAGTAGTTGGAATGAAAGGAAATGCATGAAGAGAAGTTTACAGGAAGGTATTAAGGAGTGGATTTATTTTTGTCTTGGTTTCTAACCTCAGAAGGACCTCTTTGGTCTACTCTACAGTCTTCTAGGATTTAATTCATCTAATTAGTTGTAAGCCCTGCCTTAAAGGCGCAGTTAGTAGAATTTAGTGGCATCTTATTTGACCAAACTGGGTGGAAATTAAATTTCTCCAGAATCTTTATATAGTCCTCCCTCACCCTTTTTTTTTTTAAAAAGGAGGGAATTTATTTTCTCTCTCATGATTCTCATAATTTCTCTCATGATTGAGAGATTAACATTTTGAGAAAAATTAGTTATGAAAAAATTATGGAGAATCATAATTCTTACTTGTAAGATATGACATGAATAGTTATACAGACTTAATAACTAAATGCTTTTAATAAATCTATCAAGGAACCTCATTCCTTGTCAATGGCTGCTCTATGCGTTCTTGTGTCCTATTTCCTTCCTAAGGGTTTTGGACTCAGGATTAGGTTAAAACTAGCTTTCTTTTTCTTAAATGTGCCAGAGAAATTACAGACTTAAACAAATATCTGTCTTGGCAATCATGCCAGTTATTACTTGACTAACAGTCTATGACTAACAGATAGCCTCCTGTTTTGATTTCTAAACTTGAGGAGGCAATGATTGAACAAAGTAATTTCCATTAATTGGCCCATTTTATGATAATGCACTATATGTTAATATAAATCATACTCAAATATGTATGAATTTTCTGTTAGTATGTTGGATACAAAAACACTGACATCTTAAATTCCAGAAAATAAATCACCACATAGTTCTTTCATTTCCCTTAACCAATTCTCTCTCCTGATAAAGGCCAGGAACAGAAATTATCCCTGTAAGATTGAGTGAGTGTCACAAGCGTGTTGTCTGTAGTCATAGTAACCATATAACTATGATGAAACCCTCAGCAAGGCTCCACGGGGGGTCCACTGGGGTCTAGCAGAGTATGGCCAAGTGGGGGCTGGGGGGCTTTCATATCCGACGGCAGACATCACAGATGGTAGGTTCAAAATAACCCCAGACATCTGTCAAATAGTTTTGACAACAGGGAGAACGTGCAGGTTTTTGACATTCAGAATTGGTCCTGTCAAAATAGACCCAGGGACTATCATTGGCACAGATAGACAATGTGTTGCGTCGTTTGCTTGGTTGACCTGACTGATGGCACTTTATGTTTGTTGTATTTTCAATCATACTTAATCAGAAACCAAAGGGAAATCAGCACTCACGCAGAATGATTTTCTTCGCAACGAGGTGTTCATTACTACAACCGCTCCTTGGCATTATGTCAATGTTTTATGGACACTTTTCTGACAAAATTGTATTTGATTTAGTTGATTATAACCTTATTGTTCCACAAGAGGCGGACTAGGGTGCCAGCACTCTACCAACCAATGGCTGAATAATATAAATTAAAAGTATTCAAAAGCAGAAAGATTGTTTTTTTGCTTGCCAGTGCTCCACCTGCATATTCTTAAGAGTTAGCCAAGGTCAGCAAACCAAAGCAAAAAAAAAATCTAAACGGAGAAAAAAACAATGAGTGTTTCAGAGTCACATCTGCTATGCTCCATTTAATCAGAGTTAAGGCCTATAGCTTAAAAGGACTCTATTGAAGTAGTTACAAAGAAATCCATTGATGCTCGTGAATTTCACTATTTAAATGGGGAAACGTTATGCAGCTCAGCGAGCAATCATCCCTGCAAGGCCAGTTGAGGATATAGAATTGCCTGATGCAGGTACACCTTTTCATATTTCTTTTGCATTCAAAGCTTCTGAAGGTTGACTGAGCAGAATAAACCATATAAACCTAAAATGTATGCGTCGCTTCAAATGGACATTTCTATGTTTTAAAACAGATTTTTGTTTAGCTCACTTAATGACGTGGATCTCAGTGGAGTAGATCTGGAGAGCATCTTACTACAGCAAACATGCTGCAAAATGAAGCTTAGTGGGAAACGCCAGGTGTTAAAAACAATCAGACCATCTTCGGCCAACGGGTTGGTGACCAATGACTTGGTCATTGTCATGGTAACGTTATGGTAACGTTCTTCACGTTACAGCGTTTTAAATGTATCAAAAGAGAGCCATTATAGCCATTCTTGGGCGATACATAAACAAAACAGCTCAAGTTGCAATATAAAGGCAGGAATGATTCTAAAATCAACTTAAGTCCACCGCTCCTACCCCAACAAACATTGGAAATGAAAAATGAGGGTTTTAGAAGTCCATTATGTTGAAACTCAGAATTTCCCATTAAATGGTTCAAACATAAATCCGAAAAAGCAATCAAACACAACAGAGTATAAGTCTTCAAAAGCCCTGCTTTGCAATGTCCTTTTCCCCCTAAACTAAAGTTCCTAGCAACATAGTTTGTTGTGCTTCTCAATATTGGGTGTGGCCAAATTACACATAATTACTGAACAATTACCTTGTTTCAATTAATCCCCATTCACGACCGAATACCCTCCCAAAAAACAACACATAACTGTCTCCTGAGACTAAGCTTGTATCAACAGTTTCCCTGCCGTGGTTCACTCTAAATTTATAGATTAGATTAATGAGTGCTAAATTAATCCCTGGGTTGATTTCAGCCTTGGCAACATTGTGCAACTGCCAAGAGCCGCAACTTAAACTCTCCTGTGACAAACATTTTCCATCAATAATACTCAATTGGAAATGCATGTCAATGTCATGTCCGCGCACGATGCAGAAACTACAAATAAAGATGATGATTAAAGAATATTAAAATATAATGTAGAAAAAATTGCCTTTTTTGAAAAATATAAAGAATGAAATAACCTCCACATCCATCCCAACTCAAAGAATTGATCTTATGACAGTTGTAGTTTGACTCCTGAATGGCCCGCTGAAGGTGAAACACATGAACCTTCAGAGCTGTTTAAGAGCTGTCTACCTGCCAGCTCACGCTGTCTCCCAACAGACCAGTGCTCAGCTCCATGGCAGCTGCCCGGATAACCACCATGTGTTGTATGATTATGGTTCAGTCTTGTTGGAAATCCCACACGTCATTTGCCATTCATTCATACCTTTGTTCATGCAAACGTTCCATGTCTGGTTGTCGGACCAGCTCTGAAAACAGCGTTTTCACCTGGGTTTTTTGTAATTATTGAAAATCACTATTTTATTATTGATTTAGATTATTGCTTTGAGAATCAACAGCATTTTTTTAAATGTGTTTATATGTTAATATTTTTAATGTGTATGCTTTCAACAGTTTATTATACATACATTATTTAAACATGAATTGCCTATGTGCAGTGCAGTGTCTGTGTGTGGTTCATGTGTTTGTTCTATGGTGAGTTCAGTGTGTGTTCCTAAAACTTCCCTCTTGGGGATTAATAGAGTGAATCCTTCAATCCATCAACCATACGGATGATACCATGATACTATCCATGATACCATGGATGGAAATGGAGCATTCCTAGGTATTGAATGTAACACTAGTAGCGTAAGTTGTACCCTACCCTTATAGCAATCAACGCCTCTGATTGGCTCTGTTGGAACTCTAACGGTCCTTTCCTTTTCAGTTCATTCTTTCGTACGGATTTCGTCGTCCACTTTGTATTTCTTTCCTTTTTTTCGTACCAACCAAATTGGGTCCATTGTAGTCAGGCCACCCGCAGTCCAAAATCACTTTTATTGTCTAGTGAGGACTCCAATCATTGTTTTTCATCCTACTGCATATCTCGGCTTTACTGGTGACCAGGCCCGCCGCTCCCTACACGCAGAGTACGCAGAGTGTGTAGGGCACCAAGTACCTGGGGGGGGGCACCAAAAATTATGGTTTGTAAAAAAAATAAAAAAATAAAAATAATTATTACATTATTGAATTAAAAAAATATATAAATTAGTTATGAAGAGGCCCACCGTTGTTTTTTCTTAATTGCATAACCTATCACTAAATTTCGGCAATTCTATGTTTTTACCTAATATATAAAAAGAGGCTCCCCTTCCCCCCCCCCAGTAAAGCTGGAGGAAATAATATTTTTGTAATTCGTTCCCCAAAGCATGTTGCAACACACACACCCTGCTCAAACACACACACACTCACAAACCAAAAGTGTACATTTAGTTTGTCTGTGTTTATGTATATGTGTGTTTGTATTTATGAATTTCTAGATGTGTGTGTATGTTTCGGTGTATTTATGAATATGTTTGCGTCTGTCGTGTGTGTGTGTGTGCTCGTGTGTGTGTGTGTGTTTGTGCGTGCTCACATATGTGTATTAGATCAATTCATCCATCAACATTATTTAAGAGTGAAGGCTACCATAACCTGCTGGAAATGAAAGCGTAGCAAAATAAATCCATTGACTCTCAGGATCCCTCATTCTGCATTCTGTTTTGAGCTGATTGTGGAAATCTGCCCCTTATGACATCACAGGTGGGCGTGTCCACCTAGATGTGTGCTGGATACACCCACCTGTGACGTCATAAGGGGCAGATTTCCAAAACGGCTTGTAGCGGCTAATCACACCACACCTGGTGGCATGCCATGGGACCTTTAACACAGGTGTGACCCACTCTACACAGCCTTCACACCTTTCATAGGGTCTCCAATTAGCCCGGCACTGCTTAGATTGTTTCAAAGGTGCGATGAAACCAGCGCAGGTACCAGCTGGTCGTCCACATGTGAGCGGTGGTGAGAACATGACGCCGCACGTGACGGAGCAGGGACCAGGAAACTGAAGACCACCACAGGTCTCTGTAGTGGCCAATAAGAGGCTGTCCTGGCCACTCCACTCATCCACGGGGCGGACGCTAATTGTTTGTGTCGTTATATTTAGCAGTTGTACATAATTATGCCCTTTTGTTTCCACACTTTAAAACCAACACTTTTTTTAAATAGTTGAAAAAGTCCTCCCCGTGACCTTGATTCATCAGCCATGTAGCAAAACAACAGTTTGATGTTGAGACTGTTTGACACAGGGAGGGAAGTGCCAATGTGGGTTGATGTAGATAGGGACACATAACTATAACCGCAGAGATTCTACGAAAGCAAAATTGCCTGAAACTGTAAAATGTAGGTCCTATGTTCGATCAATGGATGTCTGAGCCAATCAGATCTAGCATGTATTGACGTATACTTTGCCAGAGACATTAATGTCCCTGAGGTTGGATTTTTTATAAATCACGGATAATTAAGAACTGCAACTCCCTTAGCTTCCATGTGCTAAGTGAGGAGGTGTTGTCTCCAGGCTAGCTAATGGATTAAGCAATAGACACCAAATAACTAATCCACACTCAATTACTATAAATTCTAATGGAAACATTTACATCATGTGCTTTAATATTAATGTTGTAGTTAATCATTTTAAAAGTATATAAAATTGCTTGTGAGTAAAACGCTAGTCAAAGTTAAACAGGCAATAGGTGAACTATACAATGTATTCCCAGCAGATAACCATAAGGCTAACCTCGAGGCTAGCTAATTATAACCTTACTATGTTAATGTCTACGGCCAGGCAACAACACAACACACAGTGGACAAGTAGTGAATGGCGGCAACCTGTGTCCTAAACGTAAACCTAACCAACTAGATAAATACCCCTCTGAATCGTTACTTCGTAGAGAGAGACACGTCTGAATTGCTCCTGTATTTCAATGCAAAATAAAGCCTGTTCTCTTTATTTAAGAATTTCTCCACACAGAACACAATAACAACCAGGGCGGTTAAGTGATTGAAACATAGAAGTTGAGTGGACGTGTTGTGGTGTAGAGCTGGTGGCTACTAGACGCTCCACTGCAGCATATCAACAGCCCGGGGCTGTAGCGCTAGAAAACAAACAATTAGTTATTTTCTGGCCTTTGATTAGCTCGAAGTGAACAGCCTAATAAGAAACAGAGTCTGGGACATCTTTTTAGCCTTTCAGCTCCTCTTTCAACGTATTTTTCGTAATTTCCCATTTGTTATCAATTGGGCTTTTATTCTTATGGTAATTATTACAAATAACATCTGGCCGCTCAAGAGATTGCTCTTTTTCTGCTGCCGTTCAATAGAGCTACTGTTGTTTTAATGAAATTAAGAAAAGGCAAAAATGATTTTTGAAATGTCATAGGGCTTGTTTGACCAAGTAAAAAGAAAGGTCTTATTGTAATTGGTTCTTCTATATATGAGCTGAGAGATTCAGTGCCTCAATAAAAAGTACAGCAGGTTTTAAAAGCAGCCCACTAACGATGCTTACGTGTGGATATTTGATTTGACGTGTTCATCTCGCTACCTCAATTACGCAACCACAATAACACACAGTATTCCTATAGGGCCCGGCTCAGGAGAGCCAAACATAGCGCGTGTCACACACACTCAGGGCTCTGCTGCTGCGTGCTCGCCATCTGTGTCAGAGAGGGCGTGCGTGGCGTTTTACCGCCAGCTGCATTCCTATAGCGTTCCGCGACAGGTGGGTAATTAAGTCTGTCACCAAATCAACGCTGCCACGTTGATCCTCAACACACTTATCAGCCGCCCTGTCTCCTACCTCGCCATTAAAAAACGCCTCCGTCCCCATGAGCTATGGCCGCCTCTCCGGGGGAATTGACGTGACAACAGACGAAAACCAAATCCCCTCCGCGGCCATTTAAGTAATCCTAAAATACGAGTGGAACGTAAAACACCTCTGTCATGTCGCCCGCCGCTGCCGCCACTCATGAAATACACGTATTGCATTAAAAGCCGTACCTGAAAAAAATGCGAAGCCTTGGCCTTCCCACTAGACTTGTAATGTAATGAAGGGCTGCCAGAGTATGATTGGTGGCTAATATTTAATTCAAAGAGTTGTTTTGCACGGGATTCTAGCCATTTTAGAAAGTTTCTGGGAAGCCGTTTGTTAGGATATTTATATGCGCTGTAACTTTTCTTAAAGCACCATTTTCTATATTCTCATGACATAAACACACGTCATGGTGCCAAGGCAGGCGACAATTAGTAATAAAAACAGCAATGTTGGTGAATTCCCTTCAGGTGGGGAAATATGGTCGTGTAACAAACGGGAAATAACCAGCATGAAATAATAACTGCCGTATGCTTCTGTGAAAATCTATGATGCTGTCCGATCAAATATGACAGCTCGAATTATGAACTTACTGCAAACACAGTGAATACCGCAGGGATTGTGTTGTTGTGGATGGAGCTGGAAGCTCATATTCAAGCTAATTTTCATGTCTGCATTACTGGCTTCTTTTTCAATAATTGACCGAGTGCTAGAATTTGAGATCGCTTGTTCAAACTGATGGAATAGTTTATTTGAGTCATACACCTGGTTCACAGGCCACTGAATCTGATGTGAACCCCAAATGAGAAGCTGGGTTTGTATTTGAAAGTCTTACAGTAAATAGTTTGACTAAATTAGTCCTTGTCTGCATCTATATTTTGCAACTCTCGTTGATTTCTTAACTAATTTCATCAAAAGCATTTATTTTTGATCAAGACAAGGACCTCCTTTACAAACAAAAGAGAAATATGCTGCGGGTTAATTGCCTCTGTGACCAAAGCTCCTTCAATAACAACATTGTAGTGGCACAGAAAGGAAGAAAGCATTGATACACACGCCTCGAGAAAACGATATACAGCGAACCACTGACCTGAAAAACAACAAGAGAAAATATACGAAACAAATAAAAGTAGTTTGCCTTCAGTTACCATTTGTCCTCAATATGCGTAACCTTGTCTTGAAGAGCAGCGTAATGAAACCCAGTTTCACACATGGTGTCACAGAGACTGTCTGGAGTGCACCTTGAGAGTTCAGCG
Organism: Pollachius pollachius; assembly: GCF_949987615.1. Classification (NCBI taxonomy): domain Eukaryota; kingdom Metazoa; phylum Chordata; class Actinopteri; order Gadiformes; family Gadidae; genus Pollachius; species Pollachius pollachius. The sequence continues at coordinate 9,018,442 of NC_136946.1, read as the reverse complement.
CTGTGGAGACTGCGTCATCACGCGCCTGACAGACACTGCCTCGGAGGGAGCCAGCGGTGGTGGGGGGAAGCGGCGTGCCCTTGATTGAATCTACAGGCAAACAGTAGGAAAATGAAGTGAGACTTTGGAGAAAGCACAGCCATGGAGGGAGAGGAGGGGGGACATGTTTCAAACACACGTGTCTTTGTTTGGGGTAACTTGTTGGCATTCTGTAGCAGGGAGGTAGTGCCACACAAGAAGAAATAAATGTGTTCTGTGTTTGTTTCTACTGATGCAATGTAAAAATAGATAGATGGATAGATATATCATGCCAACAAGATGCAATCATCAGCCCAGGTATTCCCCTGGCTTCTCCATCGTGGTTACAGATGAAGATGAAAACTGTTGATTGAGGCTATGACTCAGCTTCAATATCACATTCAGCAGGCAAGCTCTCTTGATAAACGACAAAGTCATGTTTTTCTTCCTGCTCTGAAACTAATTTCAATACTTTATACAAGATATACGGCTGACACTTCGTTGCCTGAAACACATTAACGTGAACTGCAGGGTCTCTCAGGTTAATGGTTCTCATTGGCACACTGCACCAAGCACACAATAAGATAAACACTGTCGACCACGGAGCCAGATGCCAACGCTTTTAAAGTCAAGTACTAACATGGTTTAAAAAAAAGAAGAAGAGTGAATCAATCTAATTGGCTGAAACATCCCCGGGCCACTTAGATCAATAAGTGCACCCATGTCGTTTCTCCGTCATTTCCATTAAGACTGCTCCATCATTTGTCTTTGCGACGCACAATCCTATTTATTAATGTGCATGTAAGTGGTACCTGTGTCTCCTTCGCAGAGCCTCTTCAGCTAATAAGCTTCAGCTAACTTAAGACCATTATAATCCTAGTCATCACTCATCGCTAGCATTTAATATAATTAAAGACTGTGCCAATATCTAATAGAGGAAATAAGCAAAAGACATCAGAACGCAATCGAAGTCAGATATGCAGAGTCCATCTCCCAGGGTCTATTTAAGTTTTTTTGTCCCACATCTCATCCATAGCATTGATTCCTGTCCTTATGAGTTATCAGGGGATTTGAAGGTCACAGACTCACCGACACAATCTGTGTCTCTTTACGCCAGCTTTTTTAGCGGCTGTAGGCTTTATTGATTCGTTTCTTGTCAATTAATCATGACAAGGATCTTGGCGGTCCAGAAATGGGTTGTCACCAATGGTATGAGCGCACTGTATCAAAACATCAACAGAGTTAGGTAGGAGGCTGTTAAATTTTTCAGCGAGGCAATAAATATAGGGAAATGAGAGTCCTTCGTTGGGAAATCGATGAAAAAAAAATATTATATGGGACCGCATGATATTGATAGAAGTCCAAAGACTGAATAACTCTGAATGGGTCTTTACTTAATTTTAACCGACCAGCTATAGAATACAGAATGAATGACATTACGACGAGATTGACTTTAGCATCCAAACTTCCAAACTGTGCATCGGATTGTCCTTCGGCGGAGCTTCAGAGGACAAAAAAGTGACATGTGCAGAGACGAGGGGCGAGGGAGCGTACAGATGATTGACAGGAACGGCGTGAGGAGATAGCAATGTTCCAAAGTGAGCCTGCTGCCGAAGACTTTCTGCAACAAAAAAAACAACACTTGGAACACAGCCTTTTTTTTTTGTCTCGTCGCGGTTCAAATGCAAAGCAGTTTTAATGTTGTTTCCGTTTTTTCGGATAATACAGGAAAACAGATGTGACGGACTGGGGGTGGATGATAGACAGCTGGTCGGTACACTCCATCCTTCCTTTACTCCGTCTCGTAATTATCTTCTGTGCGGTGGCATCGTACTTTACGATAACATGGTTCTTTGTTTTGGGGTTTGTACCGTTGAAGGGTGCATACTGGTTCTGGTGGGTCCAGGGGGAGGGGGGTTGTTGGTGGTGTTCATGTTGCCTCCATCAATCAAAATAGTCAGTCCCAGTGAGTCACTGCAAGTCTACTGCTGTCTATCCTTTTTCTCATTCAGTCCTTTACTTTGACTTTCAAGCTCTGTGAGCTAATGCCCCTCACACTGAGTGAGGCCCACCGGTCTCCAGCCCTCTTGATGATGTTTTTATCCCAAAGCCCACGGTGTTGGGACGTAACGGAAAATAGTTTCTCAATCGCATCGTCCGATACAGACCTCCTCTGCGCCGCGAGTGGATCAAACACACAGCAATGCTGCATTGGGACTCCACGTGCTTTTACTCTGTTCACACAAGATAATTCTGTTTTACTGTTATTAACCACAATGTGTGCTCAGTGTGCGCTGGGCTGCAGTGAGGAACTGTACGAAATAGTGTTGAACTTCCAGAGAAAGGCTTATGGGAGCATCAGAGGAGGCGTCTCAATCATGTATTAAATATTATTCTGCAGAGTCAGCAGCAGTAACACAATGCCGTTGAATGTGGTAGAGTAAGAAAAGGTAATACCACATTAAGTGCATCCTTACAGATTGTTTATTACTGTGTAATTTACACCGTGAGAATGTTAATTAAAGTGTTAGGGTGTGTGTTTTATGCTTTGAATTTACCCTGTAACAAGGACACTGCAATTGTGTGTTACCATGTGGGTTCCTGTTTAAACACCTTGTGTGTCCCTCATGCTCAACTTTGTGTCCTGTTTTAAACCTTCATTAAAGCTGACGGGAGAACTCTCGCAGCTGCAGGAGAGCGTGATAGTAATGGTCAGAGCGTTGACGTAGCGTGAAATGTGTGAGACTTGGCAACTCTTTTTATAGCCGTGTTTTATTTTTTATCTTTTGCCTTCGTCCATGTAGTCGTTTTGTCCATTTTACTCTCTGGCCCTTGTCCTTGTGTTTACCTGAATACTGTGGTACTGTTAACCGTCCCTTTACCAAGAACCTTGTCCTTCTCTTGGTTCTAGTTCTAGTGCATAATAATCGAGTGCATTTTGCTCATAAAGAGAAGATAAATGTTATGTGTATAGAAAAGAAATGCTTGAAAAAAATGTTGTTATATAACTAGCCTCTTGCGACACACACACACACACACACACACACACACACACACACACACACACATGTATCAGTCATGCAAGGCACCAGGCCAGCTGCAAGAAGACATGGACTGCAAATTAGCCCGATTGTACTGAACCACAGCTTGATCCCACGGAGAAGGGGATGCCCTTCTGCCCTGTATTAAACATATCATATACACTCCGATTCAAGCTATTGTACCTCTGCCCCGGAATATATCATTATTTTACCTTAGAATAGGCATGAAATCCCACCCCCGACACCAGCATGGCTTCCTGATACACACACGCACATGCACACAAACATCACACACACACACACACACACACGCAAAAACACACACGTGCACACCTACGCACACCCACGCACACACACATTAACAAACACACACGTGCACTCCTAGGCACCATTGCACACGGACCCTCACATGCACACATATCTCGCACACACACACACACACACACACACACAGCCACCCTCTTCCCATTGACAACACCCAGGCTGACTAATGAAAAAGGTCAAGCACATGTTTCAGGGCAGGAGAATCCAACAGACGTGTGGGGAGCGCAGAGAGGAGATGAGACCGGAGGAAATCCCACAGAAGATTAAACGTCCAGATCACCTTTTCAGTAGCCGGTGTTACAGTGAGGAATGAGCACCTCCATGGGCAAGGCTGGGGGGATTATAAAGAGGCGGGCGGGGGGATTATAAAGGGGTCTGCGAGACCTTTACCAAAGGCAGTGGAAAAGGTGAAAGTCGTTCTGCTGTGATCCCCACGCGGGACAGGGCTGTAGTTCATTAGCATGTGTTCTCACAGGCTACATTATTCTCCTCTAGTCTCTTGTCTTAATGGGAACGGTGGAAGAAGAGCAATTGGGAGTGAAACTGAAGCTTGTTCTGGCTGCCATCTTGGAGGAGGACTCATCACCTCACAGGAGGAAACGCCAAACAACTTTTGTGACAGAATGATCGCGGCCAGGCATGGAGGAGGTGGAGAGAGAGAGAGAGATGAAGAGACAGAGGGAGACAGAGCAGGAGAGAAAGATCCTCAGAAACAGAGCAAGAGAGAGAGAGAGAGAGAGAGAGAGACAGAGAGAGAGAGAGAGAGAGAGACCTTTATAATCCATAGCAATAACTCCATACTTTTCAATTGGTATTCTCCAGACACGCTCTCTCTCTCTCTCGTCCCTCCGCCAAATGGCTATCAAACCGAGATGATCGCACCGCAGTCGTACCACCCGATGATTTCCATATTACCCAACGCCATATGATCAATGTGTCGCACTATCAACATCATCACCATCCTCCTTCTTCTTCTCCCCTCCCCTAATGAATAATAAGCACTGCAACCTTGGACAGGGACAGGGGGCTAATGCGTCAAGAGGTTGTTGTTTGGAAAAACTGGATCCCATCGCAGGGAGGGGATCCAAACATTGAGCTCATCGCCAGTAAATAGGCTTCGTACATTGGCATCTCAGGGGTTACAATAACACCAGATGTCCATTTTCACAATCCATGAAATTTCATTTAGGAGAGGCAACCCCGACGTGTGTCTCTGTAAAAACCACACTACCCTGATTGCGATGTACTGCTGCCGTTATAAATATGTATTGTTGGTGTTGGCCTGGGCAGTGACGGTAAATAAACACGAACATACATCGTTTCGGAGCCCGCTCTCTCATTATAGGCTGTATGGGGTCGCGTAAGGAGACGCAACCTAATCTGGGCCGGTATTGGAAGGAAGGCATGAGGACATACTGGAAATTGAAGGTTTTCTTTTTACAGCACAAGACGCATTCCTTGTGTCTCAAATTGGACGGGGTTGGAGAGCCGTGTTTGTGGCTGTGGCGTGCCGCCCGTCAGTAAAGATATCAACCACAGAAGACCATCGAAGTGTGACATACACGTTCTGCTTCGACGGGGGATGGTCCGCTTCCATCGCGCCACTGATGGAAAATATCCATAGGCGCAGAAAATAATTGCCCAAAAGCTCTGTCTGTCTGTCTGTCTGTTTGGCTTAACATATCTCCGGTTTGAATAATTTTTTTGAAATTTGTACCCAAAGTATTGAACTGTTTTTGACGCGGCAGCAAAAACCTAGAAACTATTTCCATTGCATAGCATTTCAACAACGGACACTATTGGGCCCTTTTCTGTGGCTCTTTTGATAGCGAATACATTTTTTGGATTATGCAGGCATAACAATAATAGTTTGTGTAGTGTTTCTAGTCTCACAATTTTATGTATTTATGTATAAAAACAGGGACAGTGTCCCCGTGTATGTCTGGAGGCCTTCAGCATATATGTGTACAATTGCCTGTTAGTCCTTATCTTTCTATTTGATTTAGATTGCAGCTTTTTTAAAGTTCCTGTCTATTGGCCTCCAATGTTTGTATCCGGTGGTCCAGGGTTTAATCTATTAGACATCTCCTGGCAACTGAACTGTCGGGTTGCCAATACGGACGGATTGAAGTAGCGCTCTGATGCATTTCGGATTCGTTTGGCTCATTTATGCGTTGTTCAATGTTCCCAGCTCGAATGGGACACAGGAGAGTGTTGAAAAGGTTATCCTCAGCCACAAAAACTCTGGATAATTCTCTTTAATAACACGACCGACCAATCTGTGCACCATGAGCTCTGCTACAATACATATTTCATGTTCTTAAATGGAGGGGGAGCGGACACAAACACGACACACAGACGCACGCACACACACAAACATACACACCAGCTACTTTTTTGACATAGTGGGGTATTGTATTTGAAATCTGCCATTGAATTTCCAATTGAATGAAGGAATCCAGAAAACAGCACATAGGAGTGGTGTTTTATTTATTCATTCTTTCAGCGATGCGAGGAGTTGGCCCTGCAGAGCCTTCCTGGTTGAAAGCTTCAGGGGGGGACAGCGTTCTCAGTGTGTTCTCTCTCTCTCTCCCCCCCTCTCCCTCCCTTTGGACCTCTCTCTCATGCGGTTGCCTTGGCAGAAAACATCAAACAGTGGAGATGGATTTCAGTGTTTACAAAGCAGCATGATCAAGGTGAAATTGTATCTGACCTGCTGGCATATCCGGCATCAGAAGCCAATCCCATTTCCAAGAGGACATAAAGGAAGCTGGGGGTAATGTAAAAAGAAGGCCCATAGATATTGTTCTTCTCATAGTTGCCCCCCCCCCCCACCCAAGGTGAACCTGACAACACCAGGCAGACGAGGAAAGCAAACAAGCAAAAAAACGTGCCCATGGGCAAATCAAATGTATTGGATTGGAGTTACCGGTCACATTTAACCACCAGGAAGCAGCGCTGTATGAAATAGTGGGTATGAGTCCAAGCCTCAAGTCCTTTGAGGCTAGTTCAAGTCAAGTCTCAAATATTTAGGGCGCAAGTCCAAGTTAAGTCTCAAATCTTTGGGTGCATTCCAAGTCAAGTCGCAAGTTTTTTGGGCCATGTCAAGTCTATATAGCAACAGTGGAAACAAATAAATAAAAGAGGACACATGCATTTGCAACAAGCGTTGCAGATGCCTTGTCTTTCTGAGATAATCTCAAGGGGCATAGCGCAGTAGACTCTGAGCCGAAGATAACATTTCAAAGTTAAAACTGATTGTGGAGTGGTCACGGGGAATGGAGGCCGACGTCTTTGCTGTGTGTGCGTGTGTGAATGCCACTGTGGATTGCCAAGTGTATCCGTGTGTGTGTATGTGTGCGTGTGCGTGTGTGTGTTTTTCTGTGCGTGTTGAATGTGTTTGTGTGGGAATGTGTGTGAGCGAGTACCCCTCCCTTTAGAGCCAATTAGTCCTAACAGCCACTCATTCTGCAGCTTCGGTTAGTAGGTCATTGTGTGTGGTTGTGTGTGTGGGTGCCCAGTTTGCAACTGGGTTGCCCAGTGTGTGAAAGAGTATGTGAGTGTGTATGTGTATGTGTATGTGTATATATATATATATATATATATATAAATATATATGTGTTTGTGTGTGTATATCTGTATGTGTGTGTATATCTGTATGTGTGTGTATGTATAAATGTATGTGCATGTGTGTATATACAGTGGGGCAAAAAAGTATTTAGTCAGCCTCCAATTGTGCAAGTTCTCCCACTTAAAAAGACGAGAGAGGCCTGTAATTTTCACCATATGTATACCTCAGCTATGAGAGACAAAATGAAAAAAAAAAATCTAGAAAATCATTGTCTGATTTTTAAAGAATTTATTTGCAAATTATGGTGGAAAATAAGTATTTGGTCAATAACAAAAGGTCATCTCAATACTTTGTTACATGCCCTTTGTTGGCAATGACAGAGGTCAAACGTTTTCTGTAAGTCTTTACAAGGTTTTCACACACTGCTGCTGGTATTTTGGCCCATTCCTCCATGCAGATCTCCTCTAGAGCAGTGATGTTTTTGGGCCACACAGACTTTCAACTCCCTCCAAAGATTTTCTATGGGGTTGAGATCTGGAGACTGGCTAGGCCACTCCAGGACCTTGAAATGCTTCTTACGAAGCCACTCCTTCGTTGCCCGGGCGGTGTGTTTGGGGTCATTGTCATGCAGAAAGACCCAGCCACGTTTCATCTTCAGTGCCCTTGCTGATGGAAGGAGGTTTTCACTCAAAATCTCACGATACATGGCCCCATTCATTCTTTCCGTCATACGGATCAGACGTCCTGGTCCCTTGGCAGAAAAACAACCCCAAAGCATGATGTTTCCACCCCCATGCTTCACTGTAGGTATGGTGTTCTTTGGATGCAACTCAGCATTCTTTCTCCTCCAAACACGACAAGTTGAGTTTTTACCAAAAAGTTCTATTTTGGTTTCATCTGATCATATGACATTCTCCCAATCCTGTTCTGGATCATCCAAATGCTCTCTAGCAAACTTCAAACGGGCCCGGACATGCACTGGCTTTAGCAGGGGGACACGTCTGGCACTGCAGGATTTGAGTCCCTGGCGGCGTAGTGTGTTAGTGATGCTAGCCTTTGTTACTTTGGTCCCAGCTCTCTGGAGGTCATTCACTAGGTCCCCCTGTGTGGTTCTGGGATTTTTGTTCACCGTTCTTGTGATCATTTTGACCCCACAGGGTGAGATCTTGCGTGGAGCCCCAGATCGAGGGAGATTATCAGTGGTCTTGTATGTATTCCATTTCCTAATAATTGCTCCCACAGTTGATTTGTTCACACCAAGCTGCTTACCTATTGCAGATTCAGACTTCCCAGCCTGGTGCAGGTCTACAATTGTGTTTCTGGTGTCCTTTGACAGCTCTTTGGTCTTGGTCATAGTGGAGTTTGGAGTGTGACTGTTTGAGGTTGTGGACAGGTGTCTTTTATACTGATAAGGAGTTCAAACAGGTTCCATTAATACAGGTAACAAGTGGAGGACAGAGGAGCCTCTTAAAGAAGAAGTTACAGGTCTGTGACAGCCAGAAATCTTGCTGGTTTGTAGGTGACCAAATACTTATTTTCCACCATAATTTGCAAATAAATTCTTAAAAAATCAGACAATGTGATTTTCTGGATTTTCTTTTTCATTTTGTCTGTTATAGCTGAGGTTTACCTATGATGAAAATTACAGGCCTCTCTCGTCTTTTTAAGTGGGAGAACTTGCACAATTGGTGGCTGACTAAATACTTTTTTGCCCCACTGTATATGTGTGTGTGCGTGTGCTAAGAGCAGTGTGGCAGTGTGAATCCAACGTTCTGGTCTCTTTGCTGTGGCCTTCCAGAGATACAAAAGGAGGTGCAGTAATTTCACTCCTTCCTGCTTCTGAGTGCTAAAATGTCCCCAAAATGAAGTCCTTTAAACTGTACAAAAAACACACACATGAAGAGATGCCAGCTATATTTTAAATTCACCATAAACCCATGTTTGCAAAGTAATTATACATTACCTGTGACGTGTATAATTATGCAGGTGGGTTTAGATAGTTTGGCAAACTATTTCTTCCTTTGTGCGAGCATAGCTGGGGGCAAAACACCTTACAGAGAAAGAAAAATTTGGGAGCCAAGCGTGTATTTTTAGATAATTGCTGGGAATTTGTGGGCGAGGTGACAGCATGACTCTCCTTGTGTGATCCGGAAAATCTCGGAAGGACTTGGAAAACTCCACACCTTTCGGAAAACGTTCAAATTAAATCAACTGAGACAGACGAATTTGAGTTATAAACAAAGGTTTGCCTTTTTTTATCTGTAATTATCTTGGGAACTTGGGGATAATGGCTGAAAACGACAATAGGGGTAGGAAAATTGGATTGCTTCAGATATATGGTATAGTGGGAGAATTGTCTTCATTTTTAATGATGCCATTTTTTGGAGATCATGTATTTATGTTTGTGAGGATATTTGCTTGTAATTAAATCTGTGTTTTGTTTTTATAATTTGGGTGACCTTTCCTTAATTGGCAGGATTCTGAATGTGCAGTCAACTCTATCACAGAACATTGCAAAGCCTCTGTAATATCTCATAACGAACCAAGTGTATTATTGTAGTTGTTTATAGAGTTTTGTTGATTTGATGCTGAGCTCAAAGTAAAAAAAGTGTAAAGCATAATAATTGCTATTTATAGAAGGAATAGTTTCCTATATTTGTGTCTTATGTAAATGCCAGGAAGTAGATAGGTTTGCATTAGACTTTCCATTCCAAGCCTCCCTCCCTCTCTCCTACTCGTTCTTACAGTCTCTCTCAAACAACAACAAATTACAGACCGCCAAAAGCGAGTTCTACAAGCAATACACAAACCACTTTCACCAAAACAATTTGGCGTGCAGAGGAGGCAATCAACATGCGAGTATAGGTATTTGTGATACGTGCGATTCTCAGCCAAGCATTATGTTTGGAGAAAACGAGACGAGCTCTTGCGACAGTAATGTCCAGCGGCAGAACACTTTGGTCTCCAATATTTGGTTCCATATTTATCTGATGTTATCCTCGTGGCACTTGGCATGCTAGAGATACACTTGGGGCCCTATCTTGCATCCGGCGCAATTGACTTAATCACTGGCGCATGTGTCGTTGCTAGTTTACAACTGGCGCAGAGCGTTCTTTTCCCTCCTGCGCCACGCGTCGGTAAATTAGGGAATGATCTTGCGCCCCAAGTGGCGGTCCGGCGAAAGAAGGAGGCGTGTTCTGGCGCAAATGTTCCCTGGTGCTATTTTGCAGTTTCAGAAACCACTTGCGCCACAAACCAGGAAATACCTGGTTTAAAGTCAATGGCGCGTTGTTCAGATGCTATTTTAAGGGCGCATGCATGATGTTGCTTGTGCACCTCGCGCATACACTTTGCTTCTCTCATCTACCTAGCCACACATTCTTGGTATATTTTTTGGGAAAGAACAGCTGATACAGCGGTAATAAGTTGTACTTTTAAATAAACATGCCCATAACTTTTAGGACTGATGAGTATTTGATTGTGAGAAAACATTGTTTTACAACGAGTGAGTGTTAAAAAGAATGAATGAATGCGAGCGCGTGTGTGTGTTTGTGTAAAAGAATTAATGAATGCGGGCGCGCGTGTGTGCGTCCATCTGTTTAAGCACACGCAAACTAAACACGTAACGCATAATACGTAACGCATAATAAGTCCATGGCAATGTATATTAACGGGGGGACACATGCATATTAGGAACACAAGTCGATAACGATAATGCATACCATACTGATAAGAAACGATGTTTATAATGTATTGCGTATATCATTAAATAGAACCACAGTTACCGCATATCATATGTGTGTTAAGTTTTCTTTGCCGAAATTTATTTGACGACTCAGTATTTCTGAAGTTGTGGAAGAAAACCTTATTCCATGTGTGAATTAGGCCATATTATTTGGCCATGAACTGAGCCATTTGAAGTTTGAAATTCATGTGCATCTGTCTCATCGGAGACTGCAGACGCGCTGTCAAAATATCAACTCGTCAGATTCAAATGCGCTCATGGCTATTAAAGGGGATGTGAGCTGGCACTCTCATTGGTTTATTGCACGTTACGCCCAAACCACACCTACGGGTAATTAGGCTACTTCAGACCAACCCTTTTTAGATTTGCGCCAGGCGCAAGAGTCATTTTTGCGCCGGTAAACTAGCGACATCGCCATAGAACCGCCCACAAAGCTACTTGCACTTGGCACTTCTCACTTGCGTTTCAGACCGTTAAAACAGGGCCCATAGACTGTAATGCTACGCATTTATAAGTCTGCAAACTACTCCCAATCCTCCATTCTATGATGTCGTATTTACAACTGGCTTTCTTATTTGAACCTCAACCTACACTCCCACTTACTTAGATGCATCTCCTCTTGTGTTGTGTGCCTGTGTGTGTGTGATGTGTATGCCCATTAGCGAATACAAGTTGATTTGTTTTGATTATTTTTTGTGAAAGAGAAAATAAACTCCAATGAGAAACACGTAAGAAAGCCAATGACGTTCCTACATGTGAATCCATAGCGATCTCAATCTATCTTTAATACCTTATGAAAAGGTATGTTCCTACCTGGGCTCTGTAAAGTAGCTGTAAAGTGAGCTGAATGAAATGTCTTATATACAGTTACTTAAACTGTACCCTCAAATTAACTGTCCACGACTTTCTCAGGTTCTCACGTTCGGCAGATGGTTTAAACGTGTTGTGCGTTCCTCGAATTGACGCCACACGGACCCTGAACTCGGGCTGGTTCTGGTACTTGTAGTTCCATTAGGTTTTTAACATAACACTACAGTTAGCATCAGCTGAAGAGATGCCCCCGCACTGCAGGCCCTGAGCCCAAACCAAAACTAATGGAGTACGACGGGAGGGGAAGCCCCGCAGGGAATTAATGAGTCTTTCAATTTGTCTGATAGAACTACACTGAATCGTTGGTGCCTGACTAACTCTGATAGCCGAAGATTGCGATAGGCAATTTAAAAGCACTCATTATTTTGATGTAGACCTTATGAGGAACCTCTTATTCCCCTATTCCTATTTAATGAAGCGGGGACATTGGAAAGTGGATCAGATCTTTTTGACTTTTCCCCCTGCAGGTGACGCGATGAGTCAACCACCTGAGAAAGGCGTAGCCCTGGTATAACGGTCCAATGTCTTTTGGACGTTAATTTCAGTCCTTTCAGGCTCACGGACGGACACTGCTACATTAACACGGTTCACATCGAAAACACCTGGAAAGAAAGAGGAAACTGCCTCACGTCTGACGGGGAAAGCGTGCCAGCCTATCTCCGGATCCCCTGCAGGTACGACAAGACCCGCAGAGTACCGTGGCTCAGCACCCATAATGCACGGCTCCGACACCGCTTGTTACTTTTAATCTCTGCTATTTGAACACCTTTAAATGAAAAGCTACCAGCCTCCTCCCCTCCAACTACCCACCCCCCTCGTTTAAGACTTTCCTTTCCAGGCATTTCCACGTTGAAGGTCAAACAGAAAGTAATTATTCACTCACTCTCTCTCGCTCCCATGAGGACCGTCTCGCGATTCCTTCGGGGGCCGGCCGTCTATCACTGGTGACATCGGTGACGTCATAGCATTCTAGGGGCTAGAGTCGTAGCTAGAATCAACCCCAACCCGCACACTCTCAGCACGCCGCTGTGATGCATTACCATCGCCCCGCTGCCAAGCAGCCCTCACAGACGGTTGATTTGAGCCGGGACTACGAGTCCCAGTATACATATATATATAGAGCCCAATGCTCATTAGAGTAGATGCATTTTGCAATTCCACTGAATACTTCCCCAGTCCCCCGTCCCCTGTCCCCCCGCTGTGCTATCAACGGATCCGATGCAAAGGAGTTCTCCTGCGCCATTCAATCAGTGCCTTTTTCTCTTGCTTTCTTTGCCAGGTTGGTTTGCTCAGCCGTTAAAAGAAAATCTTATGGGGGGTGGGGGGGGGTAATTCAGGGGAAAATGAGCCCAGGTAGCGACACAACGTAGAGCTAAAGCAGCAGCAGCGGTATCACAGAGTCGTCACCAACGCTACATTGATTCCCCGTTCTGTCCGTTCCCCGTTCAGGGAACGGACGTTTCGTACCCAGGTCCACGTAACCGGGGCTGAGACAAGGGGACAGCCGGAGACACATACCGGAGCGGGAGTGCCCTCGGATGAACACATGCAGCTGTTTGTTGTTTTAGAAAATAAATAAATTATTGAAAAGATTGCAAGTGTAAAATGCGGTAAACACCTCGTCACTGTTTGGCTTAGCGTTGATAGCATTTGGCGCGTCTTCCAGTCCTGAGGTTGCCAGTTTGCGTGGCTTCAGGGAAACGCTGTTTAACTGATGATGCCGTGACACTGTTCAAGAGCGAGGTTCAGGTAGGGGAGGGTAACAGAGTGACAGGTATCCTCCAGGGTACCCCTCCCTCCCAACACCCAAAGAATGCTAAATGGCCGCCATCATGAAGGACTGCAGCCATTTTATTTGAGTGCTTGTCTTCCAATCTATGTATTTTTGTCTATTTTGGTGAATTAATAATATAATATACCCCACCAATATATAATATAATATGACATATTGATGGATTCAAATAACACAATCCCTTTAATCATCAACAATTATGAACCCTATTGATGTGGTTTTACATTTTTGAACAATGCAATAAACTAATTAGCGTAAAATTCTAACAATTTATTGACTGGTTATTTATTTATTTTTAGCTAAATTACATAATTAATCTAAATTTGTTTGACACACAATAAACTATGTATATATACTAATATCTCAGCCAACAGGAATGTAAACTTTTATTTGTCTTCTTTGTTTGGGCTTTGTTTCTTTAGAGTTGTTTTTATCTTAAAGATTATGTCAGTATGTATGTGGATGTTTATAAGGTTAAAAAAGTAACTTCAGAATTGCTTCCAACAACCGAAGAGGGAAAACAAAAGAGAAGCAATTATATTCATAGATTATCATCAAGCCATAGTGGCAGCACTGCAGGAGTATTAATATATAACAATTGAATAAATACAAGTGAAATATATAATCTACAGTAGGACACTAAGCATCAAGTTAGGTTTCAACCAATGTAATACAGAATAGAAAAATACAATTCACAAGAAACTTTTCAAACAAAATCAGAACTTGTTCTTCCGTCCATATTTTGTCACAATAAATCTCACACAAGCGGCTCTGCAGGGAACAGACAGACAATCTTGAGGTGTGATGGCTACTGCCCATGCAGCAGGTAAGTTAAACCGACCGGTATCGTCGTTTTTGAAACATCATAGAATGGCGAAGAGATATGAGGAGCGAAACCCATAGAACCGGCTCAATCCCCTCCAGTAAATCCCATTCATTGACTCGATTGTGTCAGCTGTAGCAGCAAATACGATCCTAATGTTATGTAACCTGCTAGCTGGTCTTCTTTTATTTGAAATCCTTCTTTTACGGATGGACTTCCATTCCATGAGACCTTCTCCCTTGACTTGAGAGAAGGTCACAAACAAGGATGGACTGTCTGAGACAGAACTTGTTCTCCAGGCTTTGTTTGTCTCACATACTATCACAATGTCACAGAGTGCCCGTATCAGTGTGCATCCAAGCAGAGTCCCAGAGTAGAGGTCCCAGCTGCAGGCCTGGCTAGTACAGCTCTCTCACACATACGTACACACACAAACACACACACACACACACACACACACACACACAGACGTACACACACACACACACACACACAACCGACGTACACACACACACACATGCTTGCATGCACACACACACACACACACAAGTACACGCACACGTACCCACACACGAATTAACGCGCAGCCACACCCACGCACACACCAACACACAAACACACATACACACACATCGCTGTCAGTATCCGCTGAGTTGTGTGCGGACCACAGCAGTTTGACTCATGACTTTGCAATCCGGTCAAATCCGGCTCTGTCTATACTCTTCAGTGCAACAGCGGATTTAAAGTCTGATAGGTTAACTCTACAGGTACGCCTGTCATGTGTGTTTCTCTCTGGGGAAGGAGGAGGTGGGTTGGGATAACTGTTGAAGGACAGGTTGTATTTGTATTGTTCGGAGGTAGCAAAAAAATAGCAAATGCTCTCAACAAGGTGTCATATGTGCTAGTACAAGCAAACAACAGAGAGTCAAGTAGTCAATCAGGCTCTTTCTACTGCTCTTCCTCTGTTTCTCTTTCATCAGAGTCACACCGCTGGCACTTAATAACCCCACGCCCACCCACACACACATGCAGACGCGCACACATGCACCCACACACACACACACACACACATACGCGCGCGCGTATGCACGCACACACGCACACACTCACGCACGCAGCACACTCCATCTGTTCCCGACGTCCTATGCTATCTAGTCGGGGAAAAGAAACAGCAGAAACAGCAGGCACGACAAAAAAAATGTGCAGCCTTCCTGTGAAAATATGGCAGATAACTTCTATGTTACAACAAATATTTCCTCCTTCTGCCCAACTCCATCCTCCACCATTTCAACGGATGAACGCATCCACTCAACCCAACAAAAAGGGAAACTGATGATTTAAACCTGCAGTATGCAACTTTTCCTCTGCAGCTGTTCAATCCATTCAAAAGCATGAGAACAATGCAGGCCCATCCTCGAGTCAATCCATCCAGAGCATTTCCCCATCCCCCCTCCTCCCATGTGGGAAGCATTATACTGCTATAATTGTTTCTATAATACAAGCCACTAGAGGCTGCTTATTGGAAATTCCGAGACTACAGGTTTAATGCAGTGACAAAAGATGAACGGAATAAAGTGTCTTCGAAGGCCTTGTGGATTTTTTAAGCATTAGAAGTATTCAGTTTAGTTGCATTAAAAGCTGAGAGAGAGAGAGAGAGAGAGAGAGAGAAAGAGAAAAATCATATATAAAACCCATTTATTGCTGCATTGCACTACAGCAGTACTATTTTAACAGAAGAACAATGGTTCACTAATCGTCAACTAAAAATGTTAATGTGGAAAAACAGCCCCCTGGATTCAATCCATTAGAAATGTTAGACAAAGAATCTCAGTGTAAATAATTTGGTCTCTTTGCCATCTTGTTTGCAGAAACATGTGTATGCAATGTTTAATATAAATATTCACCCTTGTCCCTATCAGTTTGTGATTTTCTAAATCGTAAATTTGCGTATTGAAGGCTTTTCATTTCCCAGCATACAAATTGGCGCCTGGCCCCCGATTCTCCGTTATGGGATATTGTTTTCACACTGCAAGATGGTGGAATTCTACAGCTTGCCAATGCTGGGCATTAGGTAGAGCCAGGTACAGCTTAATAACGCAGAAGTTCCCAGGCCATCACCGCAACGGTGAAAGCGAGAATGTGAGGTCTGCTCAGATGCTGTTCCTTTACTCTCTAATTGCATTTCCAAGAAAGAAAGAAAATATGCAATCTGGCCTCGGACAGTCCTTTCTCGTATAGGTCATAAGAAGAAAAAACAGCTTCTCTGCTGATTGGAGCATTAAGTACTTGTAGGGCTAGAGGCACAAGACTTTCTGCTGGCTGCTTCCGTGACACAAAAGTGCTTTTCTGCTGCTTCTGTGTTGTGCTGTGTGTTTACTAGCAGACAATTAATCACACATTAATTGGGAGTAGGATTAAAGTGACAACCGGTGCAATATGCTAATCCTCAAACGCTAATGTCATTACATTCATGACAAAAACTCAGGCACGTTGTCACTTCAATTGGCAAGAGCTCTGAGCAAACGTGCACAATCGGGCTATCCGTGCAAAGGGACAACCAGCCACGGTTCAAACGATGGTGCACATCGGTAATCAGCGTCCTCAAAGCCCACCTCTAGGTACAGAGTGATGGGTGCATGGAGAGATAAATAATGACACTAATACCAAGTCTGTCAATCAAACACAGTTCTGTTCCAGGTTACAGGCAATGGCATTGCAACGATTCTGTTTTTGTCTTAGCTTCCTCAACCGAGTTGAATTCGCCAATTTGCCAATGCATGACATTTGTATGGATTGAAGAGATTCAAGATCAAGATCACGAGGTCTTGGCGTTATACACGCTCAGGAGTTGTATGTATGAAAAGCAGTTTGCCATGCTGGTGCTGTCGCCCTTCATTATCAAACTTATGGTAACTTTTTAAATGACATACACACACAGACAACGTTACGACCAGAAACCCTTAATCACAGTCGCAAGGCTGAATAACGCAGTCAAGTTTGAACAACTACTACTACAGCGAATGGATTTATAATTTGAAAGCCGAGATATTATTATTCGGTTTGTTAAAGTCTGGTTGAATATTCAATAGTTTGCATTAAACTATTACAACTCTAGGTCACATTGCAAATATTAAACTATAAGAAATTCAATGAATATAAATATATCAAAGAAAACATTTGCTCTCGTAGTTTTTACCCATTTTACTCATTTCTGACACAATCGGACTGGCAAGAGCCTGGGAGCACAAGGTTCAAATGCAGAGACTTCCATACGATTTATCACAGCTTCTAGTTTCTAGGAAAGTTTATATTTCCCCGGAAAAATCACGCTGGACTTCGCCTCTTAAAAGGTGCTTCGAGATTTAAGAGCTGTAATTCAAATGTAATTTGTTAGAAACCCCATTCTGAAATACCTATTCTAGTTGACTGCCCGCCAGTCTCAGTGTGTGGCAGGTTTGATTTTAGGGTTGAAAATCCTTCTCTCTTCTCTTTCTTTCACCTCGGTCTCTCTATGACTCCAACTCTAGCTACAGGCCCTTTGACCCGACAAAGTTACCACTGTTGACAACAGGTGTTGGCCTGCCGTTGGATGGATACTTATCAAAGCCTGGTTCCAGGACTTGATCTAAGGGGTTCCGGTACAGCGGAAGAGGCAAGAACCGCTTGACAGAAGGGGATGCAACCTCGACAGCCTTGTGCAGACGCGATGGCTTTCGGAGGGACTCGCCTGTCATGCATACGACTCTGGGGAAGGCAGAGGGCTGTTTAATGATTAATAACATTGACGTGAGCGCAAAGACAAGGCAGCGGGGGCAAAGCCAACAGAGGAAAAATAGAAAGAAATACAAAGAAAACTGGCAAGTGATAAAAAAAAGGGAAGAAAGGCAGTTAGAGTGGTGAACATTTGTTATATTTATGGCCTCTAATAATATGCCTTTTTTTTTTCCAAAGTAGGTCGCCTGTGACGTGGTTTTAACCATGCCTCTCTAGATCTATGTCAGCACACACACACACACACACACACACACACACACACACACACACACACACACACACACACACACACACACACACACACACACACACACACACACACACACACACACACACACAAACCACTCGTTCTTGTTCACCCTAGTTTCCCTGGAAGTTGGGGCGACAGCGACTTGTTCGCCAGTCACTCTGCGCGGGCGAGCGACAAAGTATTTACAGTTCAGTAATGAGGCAGCCGGGGACCGCAGACACACAGTCCTCTCGGGAGGGCCGGGGGAGGGGGCTTGTTTGAAGTGCCGCTTTTACAAAGTGTTCATCTGAGGGGGGACATGTCGAGGAAGAGGAGGACGAGGAGGAGGAGGAGGGGGAGGATGAAGAACGAAAAGACGGGGCGGAACAGAACCCGGGGCAGAACGGAGAACAGACGGGAGAATGGAGTGGAGTCCGTTGGCAGCGTAGGCCCCTAGACCAGTAGCGATGTCTTCGTTACGCCGGGACCAGCGGGACGATGTTTAGCGGGCGACCCACGGCCCACTAGGGGACCCGCTTCACCTGGGGGCTGACCCCAGATAATTAGGCCTGCCCATCAGCGGGCTGCATGCGGCGGGCCGCAGAGAGACGGAAAGTGCACACTGTGCTTTTTCGATTCAACTGGTCGCCCTTTGCCTTTACCGCCGATTTCCTTATTCAAACAGCGAAATATACCACCAGCATTTATCAACCACTAATGCGTCTTTGTTTTGTCGAGCAACTGTGAGTGTGTCTGTGTATGGGTCGATGCAGCGGGAGTGTGTAGGGGGAAGGGGAGAGGGGTCTAAAAAGAAAACAAAGCTGCCGTGTCATTTACAACAAGCAGCAAGCGGATGATCAGGGAGGCTGTCAACCCCCCCCCCCACAACTCCTCCCTACCCTCCCCTGCAACTCAACCGACCCTCCCCCGCCCCCCATCCCTCCTCAGCGGCCTGTCAAAACCGGTATGAGGGCTCATCCATTCACAGCAGCCCCCTCAGTTTGCAGCCCATAATAACCACGAGGGGCATTGGAAGTGCCACTGACTCTAGACATTGGGGGGGGGGGGGGGGGGGGGGCGACACAGGGAGACACCCCATCAGTTATTCAGTGGTAATTTGATTGAGGGGGCTGACTGGCTCCACAAATCAGACCTTAGATCAGCATCGACACGTCTGAAAGCTAAGAAACCGGGGTGACCACTGCCTTCTTGTTGCCCAGGGTCGGGGGTCCGTAGTGGTGCGTTACACAGACCGGGTCACTGCCGGTACCGGGCTGATGGGCGGAACCATAACAAACATGATAAGGCCGAGCAATCATCTCAGAACTTAAAACATATCCTCGTCTTTCCATCGCTCCCGAACTGCCCAGCTTCTGGATCCGAGATCAGGGACTGACAACCTGGGTGTACTGAGACCAGCAGGGTGCGGCTAAAGGTGGCTAGGAGCTAACAGACCAGTGTTCCTACTTGCCAGTGGGGCCTTGCTGTGGAGGGGTTGATGGATGCCATTCATCAGAGGTTGATGATCAAGGGGGGGAGGCGGTGGGGTCTTGGCCAGGGGCCGGTCCCGCGGAGCCCCGGTGTCTCACGGGCTGCTAGGGCCGCCGGTGTGGAGGCGGGTGGTGGTGCTTACAGAACATCCATCACCACGACTGTGTTGGTGGCGGTAGTGGAGGTGGTGGTGGTGGTGGTGGTGGAGGTCATGCCTGGCTGGCCTTCTCTCAGCGGCTCGGCGATCAGGTGGGACAGGAGGAGGGGGATGGGGAGGGAGGTGAGAGAGGAGGTTG
>NC_136946.1:8893468-8993468 GCF_949987615.1 Pollachius pollachius | reverse complement strand
TACTTTAGTATTTTCCTTATGGTCTGGCACGAGGCAATCTACTGCTTGTACTACACATTACGGGGGGAGAATATTGTCTGACAGGAGGTGAATAACTTTAATGGGAGTTTGGCTGAACATATACACATTAATTGCATTCTACTTCCTAATCTTTTTTTATGAGAGCGGTCTGATTCTCTATCCTGTCGTAAGCAAGACCAGGATCACTTTGTCAAATCAAGAACAGAGACAGTTACAGCTACGGGGGAATATGACAGCAAGGGCAACCCTTCTGAAGGACCAAGAAAGCACCTGCTTTCAAAGACGACTTGTTACGAAATCGTGTTGTCTGGGTTTTTAAATAAAAAGAGATAAAAACCTTTGGTAAATAAAGAACACCAGAGCAGAATAGAGGGCATAAAGGGTTATGGTCTTACAAAGATAACAGTACCGGCATAAAATAAAAGGTATGGCTTTTTACAATACACCTTTAACATCTTCCCTATAAAATTTGTCCATTAAACAGAGGTGGCAGGGGGGGGGGGGTAGGTCGTCGAAAAAAAGAAAGAGCATTCCTGTTTAAATCACACAGCTGAGACCTATAGCAAGGAAACATCTGTGCGTTGCAGAATTGCCGATTTTTTTTCTTTTTACAATCTTCCCATTCCATAGCTCTATTCCATCATGTGCAGGTGAAGAGTGATTTTGCATCTCAATCCAGCTGTTACATTCTCTTTTAGTCCCCCCCCCGACTGCTACAACACGCAGCTGTCAAAGAGTATGGCCATGCAACGACAAAACATGCATGACACATGCATGTTTGGTCACGTTCAGATTCAGTTTGCCCAGATTCAGTAGATTCGACGGGCTTGACTGCTTCAGGAATGCTCCACATGCAGCGTCCGTTGGTGAGGTTTACTAGCACTCGTCCAAGCAGTTGGTTATATTCTAAAGAATACATGGCAAATATCTGCATACATAATATTTTTCTATGCATGCTCTCAAATCAGATGACCCGCTCGGCATGACGGACGCACAATAGGCTTTCTATACAATTACTGGAAGATGCGCCAATATTCTTTCCTTTCAAATATGTTTTGACAGTACAGGCTTGTTAGTCTCTGACAATTGAAAAATGGCAAATGCTGTTTGGATGATAATAAAATGTAAAAAATAAAAAAAACGAAATGCATGTGGAGATAATGGAATCATATTGTCAAAGACTCAAGTGGCTTTTCGGAAAAGGCAGCTTTTGAATGCCAGTGTTTACCATGGGTTCTATTGGCCCTTTTCTGCAAAGAGCTGCTTCAGTTCTCTGCTAACAGGAACATTTGTTTGAATAGATAAAGGAGGACATTGTGGTAAGAAAAGCCCAGTGGTAGCTCGTACTTTATCTTCTGTAACTAAATGTTTTTCATGGTCTAATATAAATTGCTTTTTTTGTTTGATATGAATGCATTATTATTCAATTTACCCTGGTGGGTAAATAATGATTAACTTCAACATGTTGCTCATGTTATAGTCCTTTGAAAGACAAATATGTGCAAGCAGAAAAATAAAGAAATGAAATTAGTTAAGATTGCTCCCAATAACTACAGTAAATGCCATGTTAAAAATAAAAATGGCAGCGAAAGGAAAAGTAGGCTTTTGTGTCATTGTGAACATTTAGCAACCACTTAACGCACAGCATAACTAAGTCATGGTACCACCACAACAGGCTTCTGCGCTTGTGTGTGTGTGTGTGTGTGTGTGTGTGTGTGTGTGTGTGTGTGTGTCTGTGTGTGTGTGTGTGTGTGTGTGTGTGTGTGTGTGTGTGTGTGTGTGTGTTTCTCATACGCTCTGGTTATTCCTTCATTTCTTAACCTCCACTGCCACTCCTCCGGTAACTTTCCTTCACAGAGAAAATAAAGGAAGAAATTAAGCCGTTTGATTGGGAATGAAAGACAAGCGGGTTTTAACAATGCGTTACTGGATGTAATTCTGTTTAATTAGAGATAGAAAACAAACGCTGCCCGCGCGCCCTTGTGCGTGGAGAAGTGATTAACTGCTTGTTTTGTTTAAATGTAATCCTGCCAATCACAATGTCCTCCGACTGGCTTGCTGATAAATATTTCATTGTTCAGCAAACACGATTTTCCCCTGAAAATGAGATGAAGGATTAAAGAAATTACAAAACGCTCCTCAACTCATTTGCATTTGGTGCCTTGTAAAGCGTGAAAAGTGTGAATTTGGGGAACAAATTGATTACTTTTTTTTTTTTTTCATCGAGTTTTCGAGAGGAAAAACAAACATGTGTAGAAGCAGCAAGGTTCTGTGTGAAATCAAATGCCTGTTAGGGCCGAAAAAGTAAAAAAGAAAAGAAATTGCATCTATATTTGTAGTGCGGTGAACCTGCCGATTTGTTTTGCGTTGACATTTTGGATAACTATGCCAATTAGCGGTGTTCAGCGTTGTGTCTTAATATCTGGTTCTTGCACGGGTCACTAAATCGCTAAGCTTCCTTTGAAATAAACCTTTGAGTTTCCTGCCAATGTCAACACTTCCATTAAGATGGTGGCTTCAAACTCTAACCAATTAAATAATGAGTTTTAGGAAATGCTAATTACTGAGGTATATCGACCCTTTCAACAAAGTGTTAGCTGGAGACAAAACAAAGCAACAACTTGAAGCAAAATTGAACAGCAGAATCCAACAACTATCAAAACTGTGTCATCCGTGTTTCAGGGGGCCAGAAATAAGGTATTGTCTGTACTAGGTATGCATATGTGACTACGGTGTGTCGCGTCCGCCTAATCAGCAATTGGGGAAATACGACGAACAGGTGATCGATCATACGACTATCTTAGCAAATTAAATAAGATTTATTAGTGACCAGAGACAATTCCATAGATAATATAACAATTTCTAGTGGTGTAACAGACCTGCGTTGATCCGTGATCTGTCCGGATCCCACACCATGGCCCTGCACACATGTTAGGCGCAGATTAAGATTAAATCAACATAGTGTGAAATAGGCCTACGGTTTTACTGCCGCTTAAAGTAATGATTCCTAATCTCGATAAAGTTGCAGTGAAAAATAAACGGACAAGACAGACGAGTGCTGTGTTTTACTCTGAGGCGAATCCAAACCAATTAATCTGCGATGCTCGCGTTGCATCAACAACAGTGACAGACTTGGCCAGCGGAAGAGCGGGAGAACATGAGAAGCCTCACGCATCATTTCATTCACCTGTATGGGAGCCTTTGGGCTTCCCTGGAAAACATGCTGACGGAAGAAGGGTGGCGGACAAAATCATTACGGTATGCAGGCGTTAGAAAGCTAGCCTGGGAACCAGACGAATCTCACAAGCTCATGTTTCATTTGCTCTGCAGATAAGGTCTTGCTCCCCTCCCATACAAATATATTTCTGCCCGGTATGAGATAGACCGACCAATCACAACCTTTTATCTAATATGAGGCGGGATAAATACGATTGACGGTGCAGAGGAGGGCCGTAGAGGCATTTTCAACACCAACAAAGATGGCTGTCCCTGATGTAGAACGTTCTGTTGATTATGCTATCGAGAAAGTTTTAAATTAACTGGACAGTATATTTTCATTAAAGGAAGAAAAAACGACTGCCCTTAAAGCTTTTGTTGAGAAGAAAGATGTTTTTTCGGGGCTCAGCGCTGAGTCATCCGTTTCATTGCTATAATTGGTTGTAGGCCTATCCAATTGCACTGAGTGGCATTTTTGGTCTGCATCCGTTGGTGACGCCCCATGGAAATCGAAAATGAGCAGAGAGGTTCCAGACTAATTGCAGTTTGCAATTCAACTGGTGATGTTATGAGAAAGCCATATGATAGTGGAAACACATTGAGCTTGGCCTGTCATTTGAAGCAACATTACCCAGGTGTGTCAATGGCGGGAGCCAAGAAACTTTTAACAACAACTTCTCACTTCTCATTTAGGCAGTCCTTTGCTGCAGAATTGGGCCAGGCTATGGCTAGAACAGCATCTATTGGAATGTTTATCGCTGTAAACATGGGTTAAGAACTATGGGGTTTAGAACTATGGTAAATTGTGCACCACTTTAATTTAAGTCAGAGGATTGAATATTTTATCTGAGGTTTTGTTTAAATAATGGACATCACGAATGTTGTTTTCATCCAACAAATGGGCCACCGTTCCTTTCTTCCTTGCATCTCATGCTATTTAAGTTATAAATGGAAAGCAAAGTTATATTTGTATCGTGACTGAAAACCTTGATCCGTGTTTTGTGATACCACTAACAATTATGTTTAATGAAGTGTTCATGTTAATGCTTAACAAGCACTTTTAATTACATTATATTGTTAACATAATTTATCCCGCCATGCAAGTGCATTTCTCAGTGAAGACATAGCTGTTTGCTCTTTTTATAACAACCATAGCTCTGTAAAAATGCCAGTATTTCACATCCTACCTTGGTTCTAGAGCAGAGTCTAAAATAATCATACCATTTCACTTTTGTCATGTCTGGTGATTTAACATGAATTTGAAAGCATGGTTATTCTCCTACAGTATTGGACAGTATTCTAGCATACAATGGAAAAAATTCAATCTAATGGCAATTTATTTTACTTTATTTAACTATGAGAGAAGTTTGGATGAGTCAATTTCTACCTCTGATAACGTGTCTAGACTTCGAAAAATGTCGTGATACCATATAAAAAAAAAAAACTCTTAAATGAAGTCTGCTGTTGAGATTAAGCAAGGACCTCAGCCAAACCTCAATAATCTGTTATGACTGTATGACTGGTATTATAGAAGACTGTTCAACCAAAAAGTTTCACTGCTGGAAATATTAAGATAATCGTTCAATCAATAATAAGGTTAATATTTTGTGTTCAGGGATTTTTCTGCCTCCAACCTCAGCCCCGCCCCAAAAAAGAACATTCTAGTTTACCACAAGAAAAGAGGTCTATCGGCGGGCTTGACATTGTCCCTGTGCGATCACTTTCCTTCACTCTGAATATTTATGTTTATTCACATTCTTTCCATAAGCAGATCGTATTGTGAGATGGGCGCTTTCAGAAAGCCTGAATCCAAGCCCCATTTTATTATCCTGCTCATTTCAAAAGCAGGACGGGGAAATATTTTTTCTAAGAAATACCATGCGGGAAGAATAGAGGTCTTTGCAGCAGAAATGCATCAATAGTAACAATCTCGGTGAAATGGCAGCAATGCTCCCCAGGTGACATTTCATTGAAAGGTATTTCATTCCTCGTTATCTCCTCACTCTGCCTCCATCTCTCTCCTTTCTCTCTCTGCATGGCCGCGGTAACACCGCACGCCTGTGTTGATACTTTGGACTTTTAGTGACCAAGCGATTGTGTTGGTAAGATAATGCTGGCTAATGATACGACGCAGCCAAGACAGGTTCAGGATCTCGCTCTCCCTTTGGAAAGCCCTTCCGGTCGTCACTGGAAAGCCATCCTTGAGAACATCAGAAGATGAAAAGGCTCGTGGAGCATTTGTGGTGGTGTGAACAATTGAGGGGGTGTTCTTTGTGATGGATTATGGTGGATTTCATGACGACTGACATGTGTAAATGCTTAAATATTTCCTTTAGTTAGTTAGTTTTGGCCATTTGTCAAGAGTTATGCGGCTGTGCTAACCATAAACATAAGGCAGAGGGACAGCCTGCTTAGTGCTACACGCCAATAGAATACTCTTCTTCTATCACACACACAAACACACACACACACACACACACACACACACACACACACACACACACACACACACACACACACACACACACACACACACACACACACACACACACACACACACACACACACACACACAGGAGCAAGGCAAGAACATTCAGAGATCCATACGAACCCATTTGTGATGACCATGAAAATTGTTTTTCCTTCACTGCACACTTTCGTCTTTCAGACTTTAAGGGCAATTTTTGCTTTAAGTGCGAGGGCCATCAACTCAAATTGAGTGTATTGTCTATCAAAAGTCTCCATCAGAAATAATTGTAAAACAAATAGATACCCATATTTCCCTTTTTTCTCCTGTTGTAATCAGCAGCTGGATGCAATTGTTAAACACAGAGCCATAGCTGATTGTGTAGCATACTACATCGTCTACCTGTTTCGATAATCAATCTCAGACATTTCCAACACTTGTTCACAAAAATGGCACTTGCAATCGGTACAAAGAAAGTACAATTAACTACGTCATTGATAGTCAGGCTTTCGTACCATTATAGCACATTATTACAGCCAGGCTTTCTTCTGCCGAGCCGTCGATATATTGGAGCAAATGTGCAAGTTCCTGAAAACAAGATTGATGGTGAACAATGATTCAGGAGGTAAGGATCCATAGTTTGGAAATAGTTAACAAAAGTAAGCAAAGTTCAAAGGCGCAAGCACACACACACACAGACAAGTACACACACACACATACACATCAATGTGGACACGCAGGCACACACACAGTCTCCCACATACACACACTACACATACACACGCATCAATGTACACACAGGCCCATACACACAGTCTCACACACACAAACACACTGCTGTGCTCGGAAAAGTCGGGCAGAAGCTAATCTTTGTAAAACTGGGTGAAGTGTCATACACTGCAAATGTGTGTCTTCTAATTTCATACATATCGCTGTGCTCCCATCATCTTGTGTCTTAAACTGCTCTGCCATTGACACGAATGAGCTTCATCCTCATCACGCTTCGTAACGCTGGTCTCACTTAGCCCAAAGCATACTTTGCTTCTTTTTTTTACTCTCGGGAGGGGGGAAATGTAAAGTAAAAATACATTTTTACGGCTATTTTCCCCCAAATACGACAAGATAAAAACGGGATATTCTCATCGGAGGAGATTAGGCATGACAAGCTTCCCGCCATCGAAAAAATAAAAAGGGGAGGATAATACAACTATGATAATTAACCACAGCGGGCTGCGGGTAATGTTTGATGTGAGACAATGTATTTAATGCTGCCTCTGCCAGAGCTCGGCTCTGGAGAGGCAGGCAGGCCGGGGTTTAGTCAAAGCTCATCAAGACATCAAAACTATGGCACAGATAAAAAGATTGGAAATCCACGCCGCGTCTGTGGTGAACCGAGACACTCTTTGTACTCGTGAGGCTGATCCTAAAGTAGATGATGAGGATGGTGTTGAGGATGGGAGCGCTCTCTCTCTCTCTCTCTGCCATTGTTTTCACCAGCTCCTCATTGGGCGCCCCCTCCACACGCGCACGCACACACACTCTTTCTTTACGCTGTTCTCCACTGCACTTGGTTCACCTATCTCGCTGTCCTCACTCGACTCTCTATCTGGTGCATAGCCTGGACTCCACTGATTTGCTCCTGTGGATTAATGGATGCATGGGGCGGGCCGGAGTGTCTGAAACTTCTCTCTCACTTTCTCTCCGTCTCCCTCTATCCATCTCTCCCTCCCTTTCTCTCTCTCCTCTTCTTTTTCTTCTCTTCCACTTTCCCTCCTCTTCTTCTCCTCTTCCACTCTCTCCCCCCCCCTCCCCCCTCTCTCTCTCTCTCTCTCTCTCTCTCTCTCTCTCCCTCACACATCAAAAGAGGTCTTGTCCGCCTAATGGACCATTAGCTTTGCTCTGACTCTGAATCTGTGCCGGCTCCCTCCCATCCCACTACTCCCCTCATACGCCCTAAAAGGAACCTAAAAATGAGGCAAGAAATAACATAATTCGCCAAAGGAAAATAAAAATAGAAACTCTCACAATGGGAAGTTGGAACATTTCGTCTGTATTTGACAATGCGGACGGGAAGCAGCGCACTCACTCAGCTTGCAAAAGGCGCCCAAATTGACGCCAATTGGTGGATCAGCACAAGATCGCTTTTCCCCGCTGCTCTGTGTGCCAGTGAATGCGCAGTGGGACACACGTCTGTCTTTTATTATGCAAAAGAGTTGGCTCAATCAGCGGCCCTGTGATTATAGCACTCTAAGCCAAACGCTGTGGAAAATTACAACTTTTAATTCAATTAAGAAACCGCAATAGGCTGTTTTATCTGGCGTGATTTCCAGGCCAAGCAGCTCAAAGCCCCCCACAGGCACAGATATCCTTTCGTCATATTTTCTGTTGTACCAATTTGAGGTAAAAACATCAAATCAATCAACTCATATGAAGGACTTCTACTCAGCTTCTATCACTTCTCGAATGGTGGTAACTTGATGAAGGCCATGTCTCATCACACTCTTCATCCTTCATTTAAGTCAGACAACTCTGTTCTTTGCATATCTTTGTAATTAAGTATTAATTCGGCACATTATTTGTGAAGTTTAAAAAATATTTCCGCTTTGAAGGCATGATGTGATGTTATGCCAAAACTATTTCGATGGAATATTTTACAGATGAAACATTTTTTGGAACTGTATCTCAAACTCATAATCAAATATTTCAGTTTTTGTCATCATTGACATGCATTGATGAATATCAATGCGTAATATGCAGGATATTTCCACCATGGTTCTTATTCTCCACCACCACAATCCCAGTACCAGTCAGACGTGGAGGCTACAGCGCCACCAAAGCCCAGCGAAGGGACCTACTAACCGACCCGCTCTCTTAAACACTCACAATTCCACAATGAATTAGGCCCATTTACTGCATCAGCAAACGACAAATGTGTACCAGGGAAGCTGTCCCCTAGGTGATGATTAGCAGTGCCAGCAGCACATGAGATTATTGTGACTGATGTTCTGCTGTTTCACAGTTTGAGTTCAAGCAGATCCACGTCTGGAAGGGACTATGCCCTGCCTGATCCCCCCCGTGAATACCAGACAGATGGTAGTCCATGGAGGACGCTAACATATGTAGCATGGAGTTATAATCGGCCCCCACCGTAAATATATACGTGGGGGGGATATCCATTCTCCTCTCCCTGTAGCATGGTGACAGCAACGCCATTAAAACGTTAAGCGCTCTTGTGAATGATTTCTTAGACGTTTCACTCAAACAGAAACAGCAAATTAGTATTAATTATTTTTTGTTGTTTAATCGTTACGCATTGTTTTTCTAATCTGGCACATAATACTTCTTCATCCAGCTTTCCCCTTCAGCTTCAACACCTGTTCCCCGGGCAAAGAGTTCCCTATTTTATTCATGGAGAGGTGGAGTGGAAGGCTGTATGTCACATTGCACCACATGCTCAGGGGAAAGAGAAGTACCTGTGCAATCCGGAAATAACGTGTGGGACTCATTTTTACAACGAGGCAAAAAAGGGAGCATTTCTTTTTATTCTTTGAATCATTTTTCAGAAAGCATACCCATGTCTCTCCAGAAGAATTTTTTGTTTTTTTCTAAAAGCTGAAAATAAACAGACATTCAGCCTTGTTTGAAAGCATTCGTAGAGTCCTTCGATTTTTATATCACTGGACAGTTGTGAAAAACTATACTTTGGTTAGTTAGGTATTAAGGTTACATTTTTTACAGTAATTGCGTTCCCTTTTTTTTATTCCTAATGTCCGAATTGAATCCATCAGATTCAATTCTGCCACTCTGCAAAAAGTATTGCCAATACGTCCTGAGTCATTCATAGAAGAGAGGTGGAGCGCGGAATTTAAATGCAGCCTTCCATTTAGAAATCCATTTAATGATTGATGAAAAAACTCAAAGGTCAGTCAAATTAGCTCGCATGCATTCACCAGATTTGACTCAACAGGCCAATACAGACCTACACCGTATTTGTAGATAAACAGATTTTGTCGATTTCTTTTTAATGAGTCGAGATGCCACCGTATGCTATCGGCTATCGGCATGGTGATGGAATCTGAGTTTGATGAACAGCGAGTTGTGGTCACCGCTGGAAATTAGATTTCACCTCGAGCAAATTGCATTTGTTTCCTTTATGCCAAAGGGCCTGATGACTCGGGTGAAAACTACAAATACGAAAAGTCAGGGATTTGCAATAAGTTGCACATAATATATAGCACTTTGGATTATGCATTGCATGTCAATATCTTTGCAAACTTTTTCCTCGTTGTCCATGCCAGCAGCAAAACAAGTCTATGTGAATAATTTAGAGTCACGGCTGTCCTTAAATCACTCTGAAGTTATAATGTGATTTGTATCTCTCAAGGTCATTCGCCGCAACTAAATACCGAAATACTGTTTGATACTGACTGGTAGAGCTGGTAACCTTGCCCTGCCAGGGACGTGTGTGTGTGTGTGTGTATGTGTGTATGTGTGTGTGTGTGTGTGTGTGTGTGTGCTCAATAAAAGCACATTAAAGTCCTCGGCGCAAAAAACACAAAACTTTCAGAATTTACAAAGTTCAGCCTGACACGCGCCATCTTCCCCCAGCTTGTTGGGAGGGCAGGTGTTTCAGGAAGCCAGAGGGGGGGGGGCATACAGGTAATGAGGGAGCTTCAGACTGATCTCCAACCAGCAACCACCCGGCAAAATGGAACCACCTGTGTTTTGTTGTTGTTCGCCCCCCCCCCCCCCCCCCCCCCTCTCCCCCCCCTCTCCCCCCCAGCCCCGCCCTGAAATGTGTTCACCTGGGCGAGGTTTCAGATCATATAAGGTCCATCAGTTATGAACCAGAGAACCCCCTTGGGAGCCCACCCCCCCCCCCCACCGGTGCTCTTTCAACCACTCCTTCATACCTAGCGCTCCCTTTTCCCCGGCGCAGCACAGTATGACATCATATTTGAGGGAGCGGGAGGAAAATATATTTGAAGGTTTTTTTCTCTTCCTTTTTTTGGGGGTGGGGCTGAGGGGGGAGGGGTTGTGAGACGGCGATGTGAGCAGACGGATTTCACGCTGTTAAATCCCTCCTGCTAAAGCACAGAAGAAGAAAAAAAAGGGCTTTGAAATCGCAGATGGAGGGATATTATAGATATGACAGGCTTCCACAGCCAGTCGGGGCCAACCGAGAGGTTAACCAATGATATAGCATTAAACGCATCCAACACATAAAACTAATTACACGGTCGCTCTCTTTAATCATACGCTTTTATTTATAGGTGTACGTGCCAAAGTCCTACTGTCATAGAACTACAATTTCTGCACTCCTCCTTAGCTCATGTGCACATTAAAAGTCAATGAGTGGGCTTGATAATCCTCATATTAACATGGAAATTGATGTAGGTGGTTGTGGGCAGCTATAAACATTTACTTTACGATCCTGCTAAAAGCTACTGCATGGCATCATCCACCTATTCTCTCATAGATAGCTGGCTTGTTTGTGTAGGATAGGTCATATACACACACACACATCCAATACATCACTTTTCATACTCTCAAACCTTTAGGTGCTGACCAGATTCAGCTAGTTTCCAAGTGAGTCAAATGTCTATGTTTACTCTGCATCTACAGTGCCGACAGGAGGGTAGCAACCGAGTTCAGATGCTATTTGTGTGAACCAGGAATAGCTGCTGTCCCCAGGCGCCCAGCAGTCACCAAGCCTACTTTATGCTTTGTTTTGTTTTAACAATTGTGTTGATTTATTTTTGCGTCATTCTCATTTCTCATTTGAATCTTGATTATGGCTTTGCCATCTTTTTTACAGTTTCAAATTTTATTAATAGCGAAATATGCTATGATTTATTCCATTGTTCTCTCCTGTTAGGGCCCCTGCTGGCTGGGGGCCCCCAACACAACAGATTTGTGCGTTCTCCTTATCAACATAGATGGATCGCGTTGAGAGATTCAATACCGCTACGGGCTTGTGAGCAATGATAATACAAATACTTGTATTTGTACCATACAACGATAAGCTAATGTGACCTCTATTCTATATGAATCCCCTTAAATAAACTCAAAGGGAGAGCCAGCTGTGTTCCTAGGGTCATTCGGGCCTTAGACCACAGCTCAGCAAGGGGTCCGAGGGGAAGAAGCTCGATTTCGAGGCTTTTCTATGCACTCTGACGCTTTCTTGACATTCAAAGAACATGTCTTAATCTTTGAATTTTTTTTACTTTACAGATTAATTATTAATTGGGATGTTAAAAACATTATCAAACATTATTGGTATTCAGTGTTCGTATTAAGGAGAAAACGGAATAGATCATGAGGCTATCATTAAAAATGTATTGACATGCTAAAGTACCAGAATAGAAAAACAATTTAATGTTTTTATGTTAACATTATAAAAAATATAAAAAAGTAAACACCCACGCATACACATTAACAAAGAGAATTTTTTTCGATACACTTTATGCAGTATAGTTCAATGAAAGCCCTATCAGCTTTCGGCTCTTTGCTCTCTCTCTCTCTCTCTCAAAATTGTGCATGCAAAGTAGATCTGCTCTCTGCGTGACACGCAAAGGACCCCCGAAACTTTTTGTGCTTTTGATCAACGATATCATTTTTGAGCGCTTTAATGCACAATTGGAATGATAGATGAGTGGATCCGGGGCTATTTAGTTGTTATTCATTATTTTGAGATCAGGGATATAATCATATAACATTTGAATAACAACCTCAACCGGCCTGGCCTAGCGCCCCCGCCGTGGCGAGGTGATTAGGTAACGGAAAAAGAAATATCGTATTTATCTT
Organism: Pollachius pollachius; assembly: GCF_949987615.1. Taxonomy (NCBI): domain Eukaryota; kingdom Metazoa; phylum Chordata; class Actinopteri; order Gadiformes; family Gadidae; genus Pollachius; species Pollachius pollachius. The sequence goes on along the minus strand of NC_136946.1, from coordinate 8,980,957 downwards.
CCTGTTAGAAAGGACATTGATGAACAATACGAGAGGCACGCAAAGACAGACACTTGGTTGTCAGGCACTACCTGCATGATGAAAACCGACTAATGGGAGACGGAGGTCAAGCTTCTCAAATCTTGAATTGTATTGGTAGGGATACCGTTTTACGTTAATATATTGGTTATTACTTTCATGGCAGCATTGTTGATTCAATATAACACACAGAAGACAGACTTCCAAAAGCCTTCGAAAGAGATTTGAGCAGTGAGGTCCAGACTGCTTAATGTGTGCAACACGCAATGTGTGCGTGTTAACGTGGTGTTTCATGTTTTTTTTTTTACTTTAACTTCTATCATTGGGTTCTGTTGTCCTGAGTGATCGTAACACATCCCTTTTCCTAGATTCCCTCTCGATGACATGATTAACCTAGCAATTTTATCCAGCAATATGTGCATATCCCTGTATTTTTCTATCAGTTAAGGCCTGTGTTTGTCTTGTCCTTAAATGGTAATATTATGGTAAAAGGTTATGTTTCCAACATATACAAAAGAGCATACAACTGATGATTGCAAAACATCCATTCAGCACACTCCTCAGCTAAAAGACAGGAACTAATACTTTATTATCCAGCACACCGGAAGAAAATATTGAAATAAAGGATTTCAAATTCACGATGCAAATTCATTTAGCCCAAAACCAATATTAAATGGTTTTGAAAGGTTAAGCTTGCTTTAATGTGTAAATGTGGGTGCACATGTGTTTTGCTGCTTTTGATTTGCTATTCTCAATAGAAATGGCTGCACAGTGTTGTGATGAGACATAAGACATGTATTAAATTATCTCCACAGAAAAAAAAAAACAGGGATCACGCAACATTGCTACAAAACATAATCTCATGTCAGCGTTACGTTGGCATGTTTCCCAGCTGTTCCCCACCCGCCATGACACTACACTGTACACTGGTACTACCACTGCACCATGAACACGCACGAGTTAAGCAGACGGCAGTGTGGACCCGGCTCAAAGCTCTTTCAGAGGCTTTCGGAAGTCTTCTGTGTATTGGTATTGAATCAACAATGCTGCTCATGCTATGAAAGTATCTGTTTATGTCCCTTTTTTTTGGCCCTGGAACCAATGTTTGCTTGAAAAGTTTTCCATTGCCGGGTGAGACCCCATCCCTAAGGCCCCGAGCCACAGCAGCCCGGCAGGAGAGCGGCCCCCGAGAGCAGCAGTATTAAAAGGATTCCAGGGGTCTCTTATCCCCCTTAAGGCCACGGCCACTGATTGGATGAGGCCGAGGCCTCCTATTGGTCGGAGACGCCTGGAGGCTCTGCCAGATTGGCCAGAACCGAAAACACATGTTTGCTGGTTGTGAATTGATGTGGTCGGTTTTGCAGCTCCTCTATGAAAAGCGATTATAGAATCCACTTAAAGCTTCAAATTCACAAGGGAGCACGACAAGCGGCTTAGACCAAAAAAAAACAATGATAGTTAGGCTGCTTTTGACCAATGAGGAGGTGTGGGGTGGTTGGGGTGGGGGGGGCGATTAGAGACAGCAGCATATGATGACATTGTTTGGACAAAGTTGACTGGGAACTGTGGACCAAACAGCCAACATACCCAATTATTCCGTTCGGCTCTAATTTATTCATTTAAATGCATTCCAATAACCAGTTTTGGGTCCAACGTGTCGTAGTTAAATTCTCTTGCCCACTTTGAATAACAGATGAAATTTGGGGGTGTTAGCATACAAATCAAGGCAAAACACCAAATCAGGGTTCTGGTTTATTTGTGTGCTTTGTGATAACACACTTTGTTAACTAATTATGTTGTTTATGGAAGTTCTGGTCGATTTTGGCCCAAATACGTTAGCATGGCTTGTGTTTGTGGTTTAGATAAATTAAAATGAATCTGTTTTACAGTGAAACTGTCTGAATGCTTCTAAACCCAGTCAGGGCAGATGGCATGCTTCGCAGCAAGGGGGAAACATGATTAAATGCATTACCCATAGGATCTTCAGTTATGATTTCCAAGAATCAAGAAATTGATGCAATTCAACATTATTTTAGACCAATACATTCATCTTTCTTTGGGATGTTTTTGTCTCAGACCGCATTACATCATAGTGTATCGAACCCAGCATCCAGTAGCATAGGTGAGCAGCCCGTGTGTTAAAGTCAGTGAGAGTGTTAGTGAGGCCTGCAGATGCCAAAGAATAACTGGAATAACTTGGATCAGGTGCTTTTCCTTTGGTTTTAGAAATACTTGGGAATTCATTGCAAGAGAAGATGCTGAAAGCAAAGTCTCTGAAGGCATCTTCTGTTTATAAACGCTCTAGCCTCTATGTCTGTACTCTGAGTAGACACATACGGGATCCCGAAATATATCCAGAACAGGATCCAAGGTATCTCAGACCAATCACGACACAGGGTTGAGATACAATTGTTTAGTTTCCAGGGGGAACGCCGTGTCGTGATTGGTCAGAATACCGTGGCAGTATGAATCTCCTTCAGGGATTGGCAGGGGGAATATATATAATATATATAATATTTTTCATGAACGCCGTGTCGTATTGGTCAAAATACCTTGGCAGTGATTGGCCCTGTCCTGCAGGCCGGGCAGTGCTTCCTGGTCGCGCTGTGACAACAGGGGAGCTTTGGTACTATGGACTATACCCCAAAAGGTTTAGACTATAGGGACACTCCTTAAAAATAATAGCAACACAAGTAATATAATGAAAATAGGATTAAACTGAGGGTGCAGTTTTACACTTGTTGTATTGTGCTCCGCCGGACGAAGAACCAAGAGAAGCAGCCTCCTCTCTTTCTCTTCCAGCAACCATCACTGGCAGCAGAGGGGCTGGGGCCTGAAGAACTCGGTGACCAGGTGGGAGAACCGCCAGACACAGTCAGGGTGGAGAGAGATCACTTTATAGTTTCAATCAACACAAACAGACACACAAAGACGTGTCTATCCCCCGATACATGCGTGGGTGTAGAAAGTCAATTGGGCTGGGTGCAAATGTAATCCCACAAGGAAATAATGTTTAAAGTTGGGTGGCTCCCATTGGTCGAGATGGAAGGACACTCGATGGACATTGACAGCACACCACTTCCTGAATGTTTAAATCCGACCATCGACTCCAACATATCCACGTGGCTCGGAGGAGTACATCAACAAGAAGAGCAGTTGGGGGGGGGGGTTTGGAGCCAGTTCTCAAAGAGACGAAGAGTCTGATTCATTGGCTCATCCACAGCTCTGCAGCTCCTGTATATCCAGGTCACCCACAGATGGTGAGATGGGGAAAGCTTCAGATTTAGGAGAATATACTTAGTACTCCTGGCCAGGCGAGCCCTTGTAGAATTGACTCTAAAAAACAGTCTATTACATCAATAGTACTCCATACTATTGATGGAGTAGGCCTGACAAAAACAGAACGATCCCTCATTTATTGTGAATTCTGCGACGTCTGCCATTTACACTTTGTAAACAATACAAACTAACTAAGCAACTAATGAACTCAATCTCGTGTCTGCAGCATTTGACACTGTGAACCACCAGATCCTCCTCGCCACTCTCGCCGAGCTTGGCATAGCTGAATCTGCCCTTTCCTGGTTCACGTCCTACCTGATGAATCGCACCTATCAGGTAACATGGAATGGCTCCTTGTCCAAACCTTGCACGCTTGATACAGGTGTCCCTCAAGGCTCGGTACTGGGGCCTCTTCTGTTCTCCCTCTACACCAGATCTCTGGGCTCTGTAATTACATCCCACGGCTTTTCCTATCACTGCTATGCTGACGACACTCAGCTATTTCTCTCCTTTCCCTAATCTGACAAAGCCCTGATTGCAACACGCATATCTGAATGTCTGGCAGAAGTCAGCACCTGGACAACTGCCCATCACCTGAGGCTTAACCTCAACAAGACTGAGCTCCTCCTAATACCAGGGAAAGATTGCCCACACATTGACTTACTGGTCACTGTTGAGAACATCACTGTATCTCCTTCTCCAACTGCCAAAAACCTTGGTGTAGTGTTGGACAATCAGTTGTGCTGCACCGCAAACATCACTGCGGTGGCCCGGTCCTGCAGATTTGCACTTTACAACATCCGCAGGATCCGGCCCTTCCTCACAAGGGAAGCAGCTCAGCTTCTAGTCCAATCACTGGTCATCTCCCGCCTCGACTACTGCAACTCGCTCCTGGCTGGACTCCCTGCCTCTGCGATTAAACCCTTGCAGCGCATCCAGAATGCGGCAGCCCGCCTCATGTTCAACTTACCAAAGTTCGCACATGTAACCCCCCTCTTCCGAGACCTCCACTGGCTCCCTGTAATAGCTCGCATCAGATTCAAGATGATGGTACTGGCATACAAGGCAGTCGATGGAACTGCCCCTGCCTACCTCCAAGCATTAGTAAAGTCACACACCCCAGCTCGATCCCTCCGCTCAACTACCTCAGCTGGACGTCTGGTACCACCATCGCTAAGAGCAACCAAAGGTCGATCAGCAAAGTCACAACTTTTCTCTGTTTTGGGACCTCAGTGGTGGAACGAGCTCCCTACCGAAGTCAGGACCGCAGAGTCGCTCACCAGCTTCCGCAAAAGACTCAAAACTCAACTGTTCAGAGTTCATCTCGACTCTGCATAGAAACCAATGCACAGCCACCATTGAATGTTGTACATCCTGGCACTTGTACATTACACTTATTCAAGGTACTTAATTGTGTAGCATCTACAGTAGCTGCTATCGCTGCTTTAAACGGGGAATGGGTTAGCCTAGCGATTGTAATACTTGCACTTGGTTCTATGAACGTCTTTACTGTACCGACAGCGATATATTGTTTCACTTCTTATGACAAATGTACTTATTGTAACCAATGCACTTATTGTAAGTCGCTTTGGATAAAAGCATCTGCTAAATGCCCTAAATGTAAATGTAAATGTCCTGGAGGGGATGTTGGTCTTCCTTTGTTGAGAAGCTCCGGTACTCTTCTGGTGTTTAACTAATATTGTGTCTCCATGTGTCCAGACTGAGACCAAAGCCAGCCAATGGGGACACTCCAGAAGTAGCCCTGGGGCATAGAGTTATCTGGTGATACCAGCGACGATACCTGAAGGCAATGTCTTCGCTATCGGATGGTTTCAAAACGGTTAAGTGTGTGTTGCTACTTCCATTCATGCTGCCAGGAAGACCACGCAAACCAGCCTCAATAAAGTAATAAGTACTGACACTCTCGTCAAGACTAGAGTGTCAGGGATTTTGACACTCTAGGATTTTATTTTTCAGAATTTGAATGGCAATTATTGTAGAATGTATGTGTGTGTTTGCTGGGATCACTTTATCCAGGATGGTAACTCCAGTCAGAGAGTAGACGCATACACAGGGAACAGTTCAGGATGTTTATATCTCTTGCAGACGAATGACATCAATGATGGCTTCAATAAGTAACCAAATGAATGACGGAATGGATGAACAGATGTATGAATGAATGAATGATGTAGGAATGGTTTTTCTGTAGGACAGAATAAGAAATAGACAAATAGTTATTACTAGATTTACCTACTAAAACACCGGGCTCTAGTACTAGCAACATCCCATAAATGCTATATAAACATAACTGGCATAAATAGCTTCGACATGCACACGTTAACACAATAATGCAATAGTGCAATATAACGGCCGGCATGGTGCGGCAGAGTGACGCACACATGCTACACGAGGTGCAGGCTAATACACTAGCTACCCAATTCGTGAGTGAATCAATTAACACAGTAGCAGAACCACACAAATCACGGCCACTATAAGGAACCGAATTACGGAATGTATATAACATTTATATTACGTAAATACACGTGGTTCCATATTACTCACTCTTCACGAACGCATTCTCTGTCGTGGCGTGTTAAGCAGTCGCGCGCAACGAGCTCTGGCGCAGCCCCGTACAACTCGTAACTCTAGGACCTTACGGCGCTACCTGGGCTGCCCAAAGTGCCTGAATAGAAATAACGCTATATACATATATATATACATGATACGATATTACAAACTAATAGGGAATTTACAACAGCAATTGACGGAGTAGTTTTCCTTACAGCAGTGAATAACGCCTCAAAGGTGTTGCTATTGGCTAGCATGTGTACTCTTAACTGTGGGATGAATTCAGGCCAACATTATGTTTAAAAGGTTGTCAAGTTAATTGTAATTACCGTCAAATAAGTAACTCGTTCAAATTAGCCGCTTGCTTTGGTGTAGCATGCGGCATGAATATATTCATGGCAACTGACTCAAAAGGTAGCCAAAGTCAATTTTCATTCCATGTCGCATTTAATGACGGTTTTTAATTATTAAGACAGACAATGTTAAAAGACAAAAAAATGATTATAATTCATATTTTTCCAACCCTCATGCATTTTCACATCAACAGGCCATTAGCATAAGTATAGACAGCGCTGCATTTAATTGCATTCTGTGACCCTCTGAAGGCCCACTGTAAACATTGATTAGGCAGACATCAAAGATACACACAAAAAATATCATTATGGTTTGCATGTGAGTGGCTTTTTAAAATTCAGAGTACACACCCACACACACAAACATACAAACACTGCAGAAAAATGCAGGAGGCGGGAGGGGGGGGGGGGCAAAGAGCGAGTAGCCTTTACCACTTGTTCTGTTTTGGTCGTTATTAGGTTGACTTTCCGTTTTTCCCCGGCAATCACGCTAGCGAGCCATAAAGTACCATTTCCAGAGAAAGAGACTAAAAAACTAAAAAAACGTGACAGGTAGTGAAGATAAACAAAAAAGAACGGCATGATTAAAAGGATAGTTGTGAGCCCTGGATGCTGATATTCATGTATTCTGTCCTGCCACTGGTCGGGTTCAGTAGATGTTTTCTGTTTTCCCTGCACAAACTAATTGAATGTTGCACAGAGGAATGTGTTAACTCAAGCCTGAGGGGTCTGTGCCGAGTGACGCGCTGGAATGATTGATGTCATTTTATTTAGAGAAACTTTGATTAGAAAAATAGATTAGTGTGAAGGCAAGTGGCTGGAAGTTCAGCGACTAGTGCCAGAGGTGTGAAACTCACCGGTGTCAGGGTGCGCAGGTGAAAAGGTAGGTGAAAAGGAAACTTTTTTTTCGAGGGTTGGGGGTGAGATTACAGCGAAGCTGCGACTATAAACACAAGTGCAAGGTGACACTTGATTGAGTATTCAACACAGCAATGAGAAATACGTTTACAGGCAGCAGAGGCCTTATGGATCATCATTAGTGGTGCTGTGTGTTGTGTTGAGTGAGTGCCAAATAAATACGCAGGAAAAATTAATTACTACTTTCAAATAACAATATTCATAATTCAAACATATGCTCTGGGTATAATAATAATCACCATTTCCCACTGATTAGAGCTATTAGAGCGATGTAGATTTTTTAGGGTCGTTACTGAGGGGGTTTGAACCGTGAGTCGTCTCCCCGTGGTGAGAGTGATCACTGCAGAACTGATTCACCCGGAAGGCTTCAGGTGTGGACTCGATCAACTCCTGGCTTCCTTCCACCGGGACCCACTGGGACAGACAAAGGCCGGCAATGAGCTGTGGCTCCAGGAGGGTGATACGTGATCAAGTCAGCAGAAAGGGCTCCTAAGGGGTGGGCTTGGAGATGATCTACTCCAGCTGGAGACTCCCAACGAAGGAGAAGTATTAACGTTTCCATTGTGAGAGAAACCATAAAGAGTAACCAAAATACCAGCCCTGAAAAATAGCAACAGCACCGTCTCTGGTGATTGGCTACTAATACTACAAATGCAGTCTCTGTTTTTAGTGGCAAATATAATTGATGATGTCACTTGCCGACTAGCCCCCCCCCCCCCCCCCCCCCCCCCTTGCCTCACCCAATAGGATGCACGGTAATGGCGTACATTTTGTTTTCCAAGCTGGTGGCTTCAGTTAGCAATTTATTATGCCAACATGATTCCACCAGATGTAGGGTAATGTCTGGATGAGTCATAAATGTGTGGTGTGTAAAGTAGTTTGCTCATGCTTGGCTCCAGGTGAAACGTTCAGTAATAAAAGATTAAATTAGATGGTACCGGTTGGAAGAGAAGATATGGTAAGATGCGGTTTCGGGGCCGACGAATTGCCAGAAGAGTAGAGAACGGTCGGCGCAGATAGATGCTATGCGGTGGAGCTCAGCTTTCACAAGCCAGTGAGTCACCAAGCTTGTCATTCGCAGACAAGCCTCGACTCTCGTCAGCCACAAAGTTTACCCCAATCAGCTATGCTCACAAAAATCGAAAGAGCTAAAATTATTCTCACCCAGCGGCTTGATTAACTTTCACAGTGACAGTCACAGTCTAAAACCGTCTGGAACACACTCCTGTGACGGGGAAACAGGAGAAAGAAAACGGACGGGGCTGCCAGGGTCGTTCACAATAGCCTCTCCCATGAAGGGCCCCCCAGTGCATTACAGGAGCCACCTGGCAGCGGGGCCTCTGACGCATTTACCAGTGACGAGGAGGAGTAGGAAGAGGGCAGAAAATCAGCTTTCTCAAAGATGGTAATGAGAAACAAAATGGACGCCAGAGCCCTTCGGTTCCAGAGCCCCCAGTTCTGTGCCGAAAGGCCCGGGGGCCAATCAGGTAAGGATGCGAGCCACGGGGAGAGCCTGTGATTGGTTGGACGGCGGCAGCCTCTTGGAGCAGGTGGACGGTGTGCAGAGGGGGAGGGGGGGGGGCGGGGGTACTCTAATGGTGCCTGTCACTTGTGAACATGACGGTGTGGCACTCAGTAGAACTCCATGATGGCCAATTTAGTCCTCTCCATTCTAACACACCCACACGCATGCAGGGACACACACACACACACACACTGAGGCAATCATAAGCAATTACAATGCATCAGAATGCATTACAAGGCTGCAAGGAAACAGTAATAAGTGAAGGAGGGACACAGTGGCAGATACATTATCCACTAACAGATTCAACACTTCTAGTGTCAATAATTACTTTGCGTTTGACTTGCTGGCCTTGAAACGAGAAAGCAAAGCTCAATGGTTGCCATGAAATAAGCTGCAGTTGTGCTTCAGAAGAGAAGGTGGAAATTGGTTCCGTCTTACAGTATTGTTACGGGCTCATTAAAAGATGAGTTCTGTAACATCTCCACAGTTTTAGAAACCCACTGTTAGCTGCTGTCTACAAGTTCTCAAAGATTCAGAGGTGTTTGTTTGTCACATACTCATTCAGGATGTGCAGTGAATTGTTTGTGTGACTTACTCAGTATTTTCTGTGCTTAGAAAATAAATGAAATAGCTTAAAATATAATAAAATTCAATTCAATTCATTGAAAGTTTTAGCAGAAATTAATAATATTATTAATATGTTTAAAATAAAAAAATCGGTCAACAGAACGTTTAAGTCGTTTAAGTTTAGATCTTCCATGACACGCGGCGGGAGCCTCGAACCAATCATACGCCGCTCTGAGACAAGCTTGATCGCTTCCTGGATCACCGATTGAACAAACTGAGAACAGACTTTTTCTTTAACGGAAAACCCACTGAAACATACGTTTGATTTATTTGTTTTAAATAACTGCCGTCGTATCTCAGTCACAAAGGTCCCACGCTTGGTTAGGAAATATGGGAAAAGGGAAAGAAGGAAAAAAGAAGATAAAGTGCAAGCTTCTGTTCAAATATGCCTCTTCATGGGGTCTGCCTCTCCTCTCGTCTCCTTTCGCTTCCCTGATAATGGAGCGCGAACAAACCGACTATTTCATATTTGTTCGATTTAAACAGCGGCGGAAAACCATGCTGGGTGAATCAGAGATAAATGACAGGTAGAAGCAAAGAGAGTTTTGATGAAAACGAGGAAACTTCAACGCACCTAAAAAACAGTGTACCGCATTTACTTTTCCACTTGTTGAAGTACAAAAACAAGGTTTTGCACAAGGAATGGTATTGTATCGCCTCGTCCCCGTAGACACTACATCTACCAACAGTCTCCAGTAGACAAGTTGGGCTGTAAAATTAACAGAAAAACAAACAAAAAAACAGAAAAATACATCTGATTTTCCCTATTGGGGCAGATCGGGTTATACAGAGTGGCTCACTGAAGGCCGTTAATAATTATCATAATTATTCAATCAAAGAGCACTCTCCACGGGCCTGAAGCCGCTTTGAGGCAGGGCCGATGGATGATACACATGGAGGTCATCAATGACATTAAGTAAACAATTTTTGTTCGATGGCCGGCCGATATCTGCAATTTAATCACACACACACACACACACACGCATCCGCACCCACACACACACACAGTGAATTTATGAATGTGTTGCCTCATTATGACCGGGCACCACATGGCTCCTTCCTGGGAATGAGGCATTCACTGTGTCATCGGCGAGAGTAATGACCGCCATTGCCGTCGTCGCTGCCGCAGACCGGCGAGATGTTAAGCCGTGTGCATACTTGAGATTTTCAGAGAGAGAGAGAGAGAGAGAGAGAGAGATGAAGAGAGAGATGAAGAGAGAGAGAGAGAGAGAGAGAGAGAGAGAGAGACCATTGGTATTCAATCATCACCAGGGGTGGGCTGGGTAGAGGGGGGTGAGTATAAAATAAAAAGAGTGAAAAGATCCTTGAAACACTGAAGAAGGTGATCAATGGTTTGTGTAGACAAGCAAAACAGTCCACACCAATTACTCCGAGACACCCCATCTGGAGCCATCACTCAGTGTGGAGGCGAGATACGAGGCAAAACAAACAAATAAAAAAATAAAGAAAGAGGAAGTGGTGGTGGTGGCGGCGGCGGCGGCGGCGGCGGCTGCAGTGGTGGTTCTGCCCGCCGTGGCTGCCCGGGTTTGGGCCGCAAGCCGTCTGGTTATAGGGCTGTTTCCCCTGTCCCCCGGTATGGTCCCCACCTGGCTGAGTCACTGAGTGTGTGTAAGAGAGATTGGGAGAGAGAAAGAGAGTGTGTGTGTGTGTGTCTGTGTGTGTGGATGTGTGTGTGTGTGTGTGTGTGTGTGTGTGTGTGTGTGTGTGTGTGTGTGTGTGTGTGTGAGAGAGAGAGAAATAGAGAGAGAGGATGTATGTGTGTGTGAGAGAGACAGAGAGCGAGGAGTGAGAGTGAGAGTGAATGAGTGAGTAAGCGAGTGAGTGTGAAAAAGAGAGAGCAAGACATAGAGAGAGCAAGGGTGAGACAGTGGAGTCCAGCTATACTGGAGAATTGTCTGGATATTATACCTTTCCCAGGTTAGGTGACTTTCCAGAGTGCGTTGTGCCAATGCACCTGGTCAAACTGAACCAAAGGAATGGATTCACCCAGAAGTATCTTCTCGATGAACAACGTTGCTGAAATCCATTCACAAGAAGTATTTCTCCTAAAGCCAACCAGATTCTACATGTGGTCAGTGTGGTTAACTTGTACGTACTAGATGGCCTCTCTTCATGTGCTTGAAACAGTCTGCATTTCGAAGGGAAAGCTAATGTTGACACTAGGAATAGATTCCTTTTTGACTTTAATAATAATATTTATATACTAATAATAGTAATAACAACAATAATAATAATTATGATAATAATAATAATAATAATAATAATAATAATAATAATAATAATAATAATAATAATAATAATGATAATAATAAGGTTACACTTTACAACAAGGGCATTAATTTAATTAAGCAATAACTAATTAGCAGTAATAAGCATTTCCGGACAGATAATGAACAGACAATTAACTAACTGGTCTAATAATTAATAATTACTGGTGTCCATGTTTACTAATGTTGTTCATGGTAAATAAGGTAATGGTGTTCATGTTTACTAAGGTATTGATTTATACAATATTAAGTAGGTTAGTGTTAGAGTGCTAGGGTTTGGAGTTAACCCTATCCCTTGAACCCGAACCCACCCTAACTCCTATGCTATTGCTATATAATAATGCATATTACTGCGTCAACTAATGTTAATTAATGTACAACTTCTTTTAAAATGTTACCAACTGATAATAATAATTGGCCTCTTAGTCATATAATGTGTTTACAAGGATGAAATGGGGAAGTGGTTGCCAAGAAGTAATTTTCCATGGCCGGAATGACGAGAATACATCCGGATCCAGCATTAGAAGAGAAATAGTATTTAATTGAACATGGCTTTGGTTTTAAGTCTGCCAGTCCCATTACAGGCCTACCTCATCTCACATAATATGTACCTCATTTCACTTAATTGTGGATGATCGCTCAAGTGGAGAGCAACATTTCCGTCTCTTAAATGTACTCGGCACTCTGTCGCGCACCCACACGCACACACACACACACACACACACACACACACACATGTGCACACATACACACGCGTACACACACACACACACACCTGCACATTCGTTCAAAGCTCCTGCAGCATCAACAACAATGCCCCCCACACCACCCCCATAAACGCACCCCCCCTACCTTCCACAGAGTGTCAGAGAGTTGCGTACTAAAGAGGAAAGCCAGAAAGCTAGCCGGTAGTCTTTCTTTCATTTTATTTATATACCCCATATTTTTTAGTACGTGTTGAGTATGTGCCGGGGATTTGTATATTTTCTTCAGCGAATCTGCCTGTTTTGCAAGGCCAATCTGAGTCAGGGATGAGTGGGTGCGCTCCCAGGTCACAGGCAGGAGCCCGGAGTGAACATCACCAATCGGAAGTCAGCGATTGAAAATGCTTGGATTCTGAGAAACCAATCAAGGAGCAGCAGGACACAGAGAGCCCGCTTCCAGCGCCCTGACACTGGGATTGAACTGGCCGCTCCGAGAGGAGAATCCAAACACTCTCGTCGCTACAGATGTTAGGCAAAGGTGTGAGCGGTTGTAAGAGGCAGAGGGGGATGACAACAAGATGGTGTGTGTGTGTGTGTGTGTGTGTGCACAGGGTAGACAGCCTATAGTGCTTGTGATGCTAAGAATTGCCATGATGGGTTGATGGAGAGTCTTGGGTTTGTTGTGTGGGTTGGATTTGGAGGTCAACTTCATCTTGCAATGAATGTTCAAATTCGTCCATGAAAAATGCTGGCAGATGCGACAACAGCATGCTGTCACTGAAGAGATTCAAGACAGACCTTGGATGAGCTCTGCTGATGAAGGATCACACTATACGAGGCCCATCTTGTGTTGTTTACAATATGAGTTAAAAGGAAAGCTGAATTGCATTGCGTTTCACAAATTCCCTTCCCCCCGAGCCCATGAGAACCATTCTTCAGGTTTGTCAGCTGTTATCAACAGTTGGATTTAGTTGTTGACAGTCGGGGATAAAACTGTGTTATATTATTATTATTCGTTTGTCATATTACTTTTGCATGATGTGAATCCACTGCCGTAGACAACATTTCCCTTCCAGATACATTCGTGTCATGTAAAGTTTTTGGATTAGCACGACGTGCTACAACTTGTTGTGTTGTTGTGAAGAGGACATCGTGTCGTCACGGCGCTCACCTCGCCAATCACGCGTAGGGCTTGACTTGTCAGCGCTTAGAGGCTAATAGTGCAGGTGGAACCAGTCGCCTTATCTGCTCAACTTGCAGGTTTTCTTTGGGCGGGGGGGGGGGGGGGGGGGGGGTTATATCAAATTTGCCTAGCCGGCTGTGATACCCCCCCTCCCCTCCCCTTATACCCTTCCAGTCTCTCTTCTCCTTTCCATCTCTTGTGAGCTCAGACGCTTAGTCTGGGCAGAACGGCGTTGCTCACTTAATTCCCATTATGCAACGCATCTCCAAACGGCTACATGGTAGACGGCTGGTGTATTCCTAAGTCGCCGCCCGAGAAGCGAGAGTGTTGTTGTGCCTCGGTGCCTTCTATTGATTCCAGAACTTTCTCAGAATTCGCTTTGTTGTCGTGGACTGAGGCAAGGAGCCTCGAAGGGCAACCGAGATGGGTTGTTGGTTTCCCTGACGACGGGTACCAGACCAATAGTTTTATCTGCTGGCTGAAGAAGTGGATGAATAAACAGACACCACTGTGTCATCGATAGACACAAACCAGTAGCAACCACGCAGGGAAGATGACATAAGCCATGAATGACCAAACACACAAAGCATGTACATAAATAGGCCCATAGACAACACACAATGCTAAGGTTAGCTTTTCATGGACACACAATCATTTAAAGTTGCCCAAGGAAGGTCTCAAATTATTCTTCTCTCATCGCTGCACTACTTGTGTTTCCCGGCGAAGCATTGACCTGCTGAACCCCGCTGCTGAAGGGAAAGCTTGTCAACAACATGTTTGTTCGGATCGTGTCTGAAAAGACGAGCAACAGCGAGTGTGTCGGCTTTGAATGGGAAGTTCGGTGTGCTTTCGATTGAGGGAAGCTATCGAAATAGGGCTGGCTGCATGCAAGAGCAAAGTGTAATTAATGCGGGGACCTTTTAGCAGCCGGCGCCAGACCGCTGTGAAGACCAGAGTCGGCCCTCCGGTGGGTCTCACTTCTCGGAGGTGGGACGGGGGAGCTGAGGGGGCTTGACACTCAGGACGCTGATGTGGAGATCATTAAACCAGGGAGGATTGGCTACAAGACTTTTTTAAATTGGAGTTTCTAGATAAAAAAATAAAAAAGGTCTGCTTCGTAAACAAATGTTTTAATCAGTCACTTTGTGTGACATTTCGTACATGGAGTCCCTACGGGCAAAGGAGGCACACAAAAAGAGGGAGGGATCCATTTCCTGCCAAAAAATGAGCGCAAAGGGGGGTAAGACAAACTGTGTCGGAGGAAGAAAAAATAGGTGATGTGTGTCACCTCCTGGTTAGTCTTGTGTTTGCTGTATGACAGTGACGCAGGCTGATGAGGATATGGACAATGGGCCGCGGGGACAGTCACCAGCTGCCGCTGGCAACACAAGAACACAGAAACCCGCCTCAACACCTCGCACATATAGGTGACAGAAAGGAAAGATCGATACAAACCTTTTCGGCTCCATGTCACTTTTCTGTCACGGTGGTCACGCACACGCTGTGACCAATCTCCGTTATACACAGCTGTTCTGCACGGCTCACCTGCAAGAAAAATACTACGCTTTCGTACTGTTACAAATGCAGAGATGAAACCTTCATTGTTTCGTAATGAGTCTGAAATGACTTTGAGCTGCAGTCGGAATACGGAAGAAACCGCAGAAGCTAAAAGCTTGGTGGCAAACACACATGAATGACAGGGTTTACCGTAAATTGCATGTTTCTTGGATCCAAGTGATTGTTCTCCTTTTGCAAAGTGACAGCCGAAGATAAGAAGGCTTGCAAATTCCAAGTTTTGCCGCATGTCTGTCATTGCAACAGATTGCATGTCTGTCAAATCAACATAAACCTTTGCCCATGTACGGGCGAGTATTTTGCAAACTTCAGACCTGCTGATTGTTCCAGAGCACCAACACATGGACACGCAGTCAGATGATCACGGGATGGGTTCAGTCAAATAGCTGAACAGGGGGCTACAGTCTGTCAACCAAAGAGATCATCATCTCGACTCAAGTGGGTGTCCGTGTAAACCGAGGGGTATGACAGGAAGCGCACGGCAGGTGTCCCAGGCCGCATCGGGGGATGATTTCTTTGGTGTGTCACACATCAGAACGTGGCCCCTTGCTGAAGCCGTTGTCTATGGGGCTGAAGAGTCTCATGAGCAACAGCAGAGTCCCGGAGGGTTCACGCAGGCTCGGATGAGTTTGTTGTGCCGTAATGACTCAACCCCCCTCGATCATGTCTACAGAGGGAGCAGCGGTGGCGACTGAGCACTGGCATTACCATGTCATAAACCTCTCCCTGTGAGATTAGGACGTGCCGTACTCTGAGGGCCGCTGTGTTCTGATATACTTGAGGCCTGGCAGAGAGAACTGTGGTCAGAGGAGGAGCAAGAGAGAGAGAGGGCACGCCTCTCGCCCTCGCACCTATAGCATTTAACTGCACTTTGGTAAGTATTCCGAGAGAGACCCACCCCTGTGCTCTATTTGTGTGAGTGCTTCCTGCACTTTCAGATAACGTCATTTAGACCCCCCCCCCCCCCCCCCCCCCCCCCCCCACACACACACATTCCCCGGAGAGAAGAGGATTTAGCAGCCGGGCACCCCTACGCCCAAACCCTCTGCTCGCCAAGTCCGGCTGCACTTTTAAATAGTGCGGCCCTAGTACAGCCACCCATTAAAGGAATCGTTTCCTAATGAACCTCTTGCTTCATCTTCTTCTTCACAGGGTGGAAGTGATTAATAGAGCTTGGCCATCTTGGTTTGCATTACCTAGCAGGGGCAGGTCTCTCTCTCTCTCTCTCTCTCTCTCTCTCTCTCTCTCTCATATATACTAGCTGGCTCGGGGAGAACAGGGGAAGAAAGAAAAAGAGAGAAGAGTATTAAAAGCTGATGGAACATGGAAGAACAGCCTAAGCAGTGTTAAGCTAGCTCAACGGAGGAAATCCATTGACTTCGTGACACCGCTCCGCTGGATTTATTTCCAAAAGGGCGCCTTCGGAGCATCGCACAACAAATTAGAATGTACCGTGGCAGACATCTGCCAAATCGTCCTCTTATTAGGGGCTGCTTCCAAATGTCTTTGCCCCTGCTTCTTTTTATGTACTCCTACTGCCGATGCCGATTCCAATTTCTTCCCTAGACATCTGCCCATGCCTGCTTTGCTAAACCTGTGATAGAAACGGTCTCTTCCACTTATGCAACTTATATTTGCACCAGACATGAAAATATGAGAAGTGCTGATATGATCCACGTTTAGTTTTAAAAACTGCAGTCAACAAATCCTACGAAACTGTAACAAATCCTTTCGGGGAGACTCACAGTCTACTTCTGAAGAGGTCACGATCAGTTCAGCTATGATCACTCTCTGATCCATCTGGGGTAAAAAAAAAAAGAAAAAGAGGCAACGGCACCAGAAGCAGTAGAAGTCTACTTGCAAAAACACATTCCTTTGCTGTGCCGAGCGAGTTTTTACAGGCGTCTACGTTGCATCGACTGAAGGCGTTTCGGAAGCCATGCGAGCCATATGCCGGCGACAACAGGAATCCCATTCTCTCTGCACTGTGTGCCACCACGTTGCCCGCGACATATGGCGGCGCAGCAGACGAAGAACAACATGAGGAGCACAGGGGAGAGCGCTGACAGCCACATGGCTCCACCGCCTCCGAGGGTGACGACTGGTTTTATAGTTTTTTATTTTTCATTTTGTTTGCAAAGACACACAGTCAGGCAATCAAGAAGATACTGTCTGCAAGGACCCGCTTCAGACGTTGGGTTTGAAAGTCTTCAAATTGTCTTCAGAATGAATTTACCAATCCCAGAGTTGGGGTATCTTATCCTAGCTAGCTTTGTTGTATACAGGGATTGGGTTAAAGGTCCCATGACATGCCACCAGGTGTGGTGTGATTAGCCGTTACAAGCCGTTTTGGCCATCTGCCCCTTGAGACATCACAGGTGGGCTTGTCCACCTAGATATGTGCTGGATAGATCATCTACCAGCCTACCCAGTGGACTGTAGCAAACGTTGCTCATCTATCCATCACACATCTAGGTGGACACGCCCACCTGTGATGTCATAAGGGTCAGATTTTCAAAACGGCTTACAATGGCTAATCACACCACACCTGGTGGCATGTCATGGCACCTTTAACCTAGCGATTGTAGGTGCTTGGCACTTGGTGCTATGAACATGCTTACAGTACCGACGGCAATATGTTGTTTCTCCTTCTACTGACAAATGTACAAATTGTAAATCGCTTTACATAAAAGCGTTGGCTAAAGGCCCTGAATGTAAACGTATGAGCGAACCAGGAGGTGAATCCTAAGGCCAGTGCAGCGGCAGTAAGAGAACAGCATACATGCATGGAGGAGCACCCAGGAGCTGGTCACTTGGCGGCTTGTCGGCAGAAGAGCCTGGGGGAGGTGCGGCTCACTGGCTCGTGTGACGGTACGGCTGGGCCGCGTAACCCCTTGACCTGCGAGGATCTCTCTGAGGAAATTAGTAGGCTCCTGTCCCTGATAACCAAGGAGGCCACCAGCCGCCGGCATACCGTCATGGGTTATGGTTTCGTCATCAGAATGGGGGGGGGGGGGGGGGGAAATAGATTTATAGTAGAAGGTGGCTGAACCCCTTACGTCTTGGGATGAGCCGCATGGGGAAATAGCTGAAGGGGTACTTAAAGCGTGATCCGGCTTCTCTCTCTTAAAAGGACACTGCAGATTCATCACTGCGGGTGTCACAGGGCTGGAGGGATGAGTGGGACAAGGTGCTCTATGAGCTCACCGACCAATTCCCTCGTCCCCCCCTCCTCCTCGCTGTGTGCATGCACGCCTCAGCTCCAAGCTTTCTCCACACCAAGGATAACCTACCTCCGCTGTTACTGATTCATCGACCGCCATCGAGAATCGTCCTCAATCGTTTCCCCCCAACGCCCCCCCCCCCCATCTTAATCAAAGCCCCCTTGAGACAGTCATGTACGGCCCCCCTTACCCTTAGGGAGTGTGAAATATGGTGCGGTGTTACCGCCTTCATCAGTCGGCACTAACCCCACAAGGGCATTCGGTGAGTTGCAAACTGTGATCTCCAGACGCCCCCAACCTTGGGCGATGTACCTGAAAAGCATTAAGGAAACTTTAATGGTGTTGATGATGTTGAGGATGATGATGATGACGAAGGTAATCATGCCCAGTGTTGTATTGACGCTTTGTTTTCAGGCCAGGCACAAGAGCGAACAGATCTATTGTAGGAGCAGACAAAAGGAGGTTGTAGTTATTAACGTTAATGTTGGCTGTGTTGTCTAGGTGCAAGCACTCGCTCTAACGCTCCATGCGAAGCACGTACGTGAAAAGAAACTGGCTGATTGCTGTCTCAAGACATTAAGAGGCAAAACAGAAGTGGCTCTTCGGAAACTGCATGACTAGACTCTTTTGAAAAGTATTTTGTTTACCTTGAAACCAAATATCAGAACATTTAAAAAATCTTTTGGAAAATAATCGCTCTATCCTTGGCACATGTAGCCTAACAACTATGAAATCATAGTTCAATATGTCATGATACAAACATGCATCTTAATAATAGAACTTATATAACCTTCTTTGTTAACTACTGGTTGATTAAACAGGCCTTTGTATGAATTCTTTTTTCTCCCACCGCTCCCTTTCTCTCTCCAATTCAAAGGTGTTTTGCTCGTTAGCATTCACATTGCTACCGTAGCAAAGAAGTCTGATACTGAGGCCATGCCAATCTTCTGACTTATTTATTGTGTCTATTCCTTTAGCTGTCTTGCATTCTTCCAGACCACATAGGGTATTGTAAATTAGCTTTGTTTTGTTCATAACAGACACAGGATCCTGTGTTGTAACTGCCTACAATGTGAAAGTTTCCCTCTATAAATCAGGTGGACCATAGTCTGTCTGAAGATGCTTGGTAAATGCTGCGTCTGTATTCCCATCATCATGCTCATCAGATATTCTTAGGTCAAGAGTGTGCTGCAGGGAATCCTTTTCCTCAGTAGGTCAAGATCAAGTAAAATGGACGTGCACTTTGAAATGGACTTCGCCTCAGCTTCTAGGTCAGAAAAGTACCCAGTCGAAAAATAAAGAGCAGTACTGCTAGAGATACTGTGTGAGCGTGCGTGTGTTCACGTGCACGTGCGCCTGTGATTGTGTGTGCGTACGGGCGTATCTTGGGTTCATCTTGCGGAGAGCCATTCCAACGAAGCGCTCAAGGCTGTCCTCAAATGGAAGTACGACCGTAGACAAAACGCATTAGGGTCGACTAAATAAAGATATCAGCTTCGATAACATCTACAGTATTGGTCCCTCAGAAAGAGAGACCATCATCTCTGCTTCCATCCCCTACCCTCTGGCTGGAGCTTGTGTTCTCGTGTATTACCCTGGCTCGGAGCCCAACCGCAGACGTGAGGACACCCACTCAACCTGAATCACACGCCGGCCACGCATGTTATATAAAGGGGCCGACCGATTATGAATAACCCACGAAGAATTCACCCATATGTGAACCTGTCTTTATTCCTTTGGTTTCTTTTTAGATCCCCAACAATAGCGATGAAACGTGACGACAGAGGGCAAGGGGTTATCTCTGCCAACCACACGGTGCACGCTGTCTCGGTGGGCTTGTTCATTAAAAAGAGGGAGACTGTGGCGTTAAAGGGGTCAGCGCTCCACGCCGGAGACCCCAGGCCTCGTCGCGTGTGAGCGCGCTCTGCCATCTTCTGGAGACGGTGACACCCTATGCCGTGACCTCTCTCCTCGTCTTCCCTCTCCTGTCACCGTAGAGGTCAAGAAACGTGTATTATTGCTATCCGTGACATGATAACAAAAGAAAGTTAAAGTCGAGTTGGACGAGCAATCGCTGGTCTGTGTAAAAAATGCGGAAATAAAGAGTCGAGATACTGTGTGTGTGTGTGTCTATGTCGCAGTGTGTGTGTGTCATTGTGTCTGCATGGGTGTCTGTGTGGGTGTGTGTTGTGTGTGTGTGTGTGTCTGTATGGGTGTCTGTGTCTGTGTGCGTGTGTATTCTGTGTGTGTGGCTGTGTGCATGTGTATCATGTGAGTGTGCGCGTGTGTGTTCAAAGCTCTTCCAATGAAATTTGTGCTTAAAAAAATAACAGTTTGTGTATGTGTGTGTGTATGTGCAAAGTGCATGTGCGTGTTTGCAAGGTTGGAGTTAATCAAAAGGAAGGGGAGACAGCGAACAGAAAGACAAAGTACAAAAGGCTGAAGAGAGAGAGAGCGGCGACAGGGGATCTGAAGAATAAAACAAGTGTAGAGCGTAATGTAATATACATGCGTGCATACATCCATATTGAATGAAAACAGAATAGATCGGTGACACAGAGAGCGAAAGAGATGGAGGGAGAGAACAGAAAGCGTTGAAGTCGTTGTGGAAGCCTCGAAATCCACACAACGCCAAGTTTTCCCTGACAGCTCATGAAAGCTCCCATTAAACCATGGGATATCAGGGTGGACTGTTTGTCCAGTCTCCTAAATCAGCAGAGTTTCAGCTCATGGTCAGAGAGGATAGCGTAGCCGGGCATCCGTGCAGAGAGAACGACAGGGCCCTCTGCGATGTGATGCCATTGGCTGGAGGGGCCAGAGCGAGGGAGATAGGACGGAGACAGACTCCCCCCTCAATTCACTGAAGTTCCACATGGCCGGTCAGTGTTGACCTGCTGTCTATGGCCCCCGTTCTACAAAGCAAACCATAAACCATAAGCCATGGCTGTCGACATGCGGTGGGGTGGGGGGGAGAGCACATGGAATGGAAAAATCTGTCAATGTTTGTTCTGTGTTCTGATCGAATGATGCTCAAAAGATACGCCAGAGAGTGGTCCTGTTTGTGTTGGGATGTTTGTGTTTTCTTGAATCTAAAGTGCTGCATGTCATCTTGCATTCGAGATGAGACTCCATTGTCCCGAATTGACTATTTCAGGACTGCATTTCGTTTGTGGCTATGCACACGGAGATTCGGTGTCTAACTACTGCCCCCTACAGTTTGGAAAGGTAATAACCTTGACTATCATCGAAACATATTTTGTAATAAGACTGAGATAAAAAAAAGCCCTGATGCATGCGCGCGCGCGCACACACACACACACACACAAACACACACGCACACACACACACACACACACACACACACACACACACACACACACACACACACACACACACACAAACACACAGAATAACCAGATAGTTCCTTGTAGATGCTTGGTCATATTTTTTTTACCTGCAAAACTGCATTGTAAAGCACTGTCTTTTGAAATGTGTGTTTGGAAATATTTAGTTGAATATCTCTAGAATGGTGCCAGAACCTCATTTAATACGTAACTATTTGAGAATGTGGATTCCATTTTCAAGGAGTTTAAATTAAAAGGTTATTGTTGGACATTCTTCCCCAGGTTGGAATTCCTTTTAAAGGTCAGTTTTAACTCTTGAAAACTACTTGAGTTAATATAGTTCACATTTTTAGATGGGGAAGTATAAATTATACTGTTGGCATGGCAACAGTCTTTAAAGTGTGGGTTTCAATAGATTCTTGTTCTGACTTTGCCTCCCTGCCATCTGAGTCAGCATTTGTCACAGTGGATTTGGCTACCGACCTGCTATAGAATTTACTTCAGTGATACCATTCAAAAGTCGTGGGAGGCTGGAGAGCGTAGGTGGGTCCTGAGTTTCACTCTAATGGCCTGCTTCAAACGTAGGCCTAGTTGTTATTCACTTCTCTACACAGTCTAAATATACTATTCCATCATAACATTAGAGATGCATACCGGTAACTGCCGTTTCTTTTGTTATCCAAACAACTGGATCTGTGTGTGTGTGTGTGTGTGTGTGTGTGTGTGTGTGTGTGTGTGTGCGTGTGCGTGTGCGTGTGTGTGTGTCAACATCATACGTTTTAGGGTTTGCGATAGGCTTCCCAAGTAATAGAAAGTACCTGAGTGAACTCACATGTTGATTAAGGTTGTGGGTTTGGGGTTTGGTTCTCTGTAAACAGGCAGAGCTAAATCCATCCCCCACCGGATGATTTCCTGTCTCCTCCCTAAAGCAGGCCCACCTGTCGGCAGTCGGAACCGCTGGTCTCCGAGGTGCCAACCCAATCAGA
The DNA here is from genome assembly GCF_949987615.1 of Pollachius pollachius. Lineage (NCBI taxonomy): Eukaryota > Metazoa > Chordata > Actinopteri > Gadiformes > Gadidae > Pollachius > Pollachius pollachius. Next base: position 8,958,365 of record NC_136946.1, on the reverse strand, counting down.
GTATGAATTACGACGGGATTCCTCACTTTCTTGTTTACCCACCCAAGTTTGTTTTGCGCGTGAGAGGAATCATACGAGCCGCATTAAATCTCCGGCGCGCACACAGACCTGTGCAATAAATAACGTGCAGACGTCGCGCTGCCATTTACCGTGTCAGGTGGTGGATTGAACCTTTGTTTATTTGAATCCTAAATGACGCCTCGCCAGTTTACAGCCACTCCTAAAGTTTGATGGATTGCCATCCGCGGTTCCTCCAAGTGTGCTTGACTATTACGAATTGCATTTACATGGCTGTGTGCGCCCGTGTGGGTGTGTGCGTGTAGCCGGTGTTTATTGGCTCGTCGCTGGCACTGCGCCGGTAGGCCTATTATGCGCCATTTGCATTCTAATTTCGTACAAACGCGCCGCTTGTTCATTGGACCTCAGTGAGATGGATGTACAGGTTTATCGCAAACACGGGACGTAATTATGCAAATTAAGGAAATATTACACCCAGGAGTTACATTTAAAAAAAAAAAAAAAAACATCTGTGATGTGCGGCGGGGTGAGGTGAGGAGAGTCTCCGAAATAGGACTGGCTGATGCACTGCCGTCACACAAACGCATTATACTCAGATTATAAGCAGGCTGTGTGTGTGTGCGGGCGTGTGCGTGTGCATGTGTGACTGCATTCGCACTGGAGATGAGTGTGTGCGTGTGTGTGTCGGGGTAGCGACACACGGTGGTGCAGGTGACGTGACTGAGTGGATATCCATATGGTCTGTGTGCCAGGGAGGTGAGTGTGGATCCATATGAGTGAAGCGGCCATATTGGATCCTGGATCCTGATGAACAGGTGACTGATGAGCTCGCAGCTGCTCCCTGCATGCCAAGAGTCGGCCGCGGGGAAGGCACACGGTGGCTTTAATAATCAAACAGCAGCAAGCACAAAAGCAGCTGTAATTGCTTTTAAACTTGAACTAATTGGTATTTATTGAAATGGGGGATAGAAACGGGAGGGGCCCTTGACGAATAGGTGCAAAAGAGAGGGTGAGTTGAGTGAGTGTTTACACACCGTCCATGGTGGCGTGAACTGAAACAACACAGAAAGGCTGCTTTCTGTGTTAGTCTGGCACTAACTGCGGATCTCGGAGGGCTATCATCGATTTCGCTGATAGAGACCCTCGGCCTATATTTTCGAACGATGTCTGTGGGTCTTTGTCATATTCGCGTCTGCGATTTCACCACAACCAGCAGTCAGGCCGACAGTGTTCACTGATGGATGACGGTGACGTACGCTAATATAGTCTTAGCGACGCCGCCAGCACTGACATTAGAGCGCTGGGAAAGGCATTACTGCAGTATCATCACATTGTCTTCAGGGTTTCTAGAAAAAGTACAAAGTAGGTGGAGGGAGGGAGGGGAGAACATTTAGAGCGGTTGATGGTGTTGCGGTGTGACTTAAACGTTGAATGCGCCCGACAGAATTCTCTCTCTCTCTCTCTCTCTCTCTCTCTCTCTCTCTCTCTCTCTCTCTCTCTCTCTCTCTCTCTCCATCTGTCCTCCTGGTTGCTGGTGATATTGTGTTTTTCTACTCTGCTCAAGGAGGTCAATTTAGAAACAAAGCGAGAGTGCGTAAGAACACTCCTTCTGGGAAAGCCATGCTCCTAAATGTATGTGTGAAGTATCTGTTATGGGACTAACATAGCTATTACTTTTGTCTTTGGGTTTATACATATGGTTGGGTTCATGTGTGCAACTGATTTACGATTCAACGTGCTCTGTTGTGATTTTTTGTGTGTTTATTTTTAGATCTGAGCTTATATGCTAAATGCTACACCACAGTGAAAAACTAAAGGAAATGACATTTTGATGCAGATACATGCATGAATAGTATAGACCAAGAGGGAGCATGGTAAACCATGGCTGCCACAACATTTAATTTAAACTCATGTTGAACCTAACGTTTTGTCATCAAATTATATTCATATAGAACGTTTTGCACATCAAAATGTTGCATGCTCATTGAAAGGGGACAGGAGAAGTTAAACAAATTAGATGAGTATTGATTCAAGAACATTAAATATTAAATCCCTATGCAATACTTTTTTGTGAAATGTTTCAGGTTATATATAGGGCTTTAATAAGTTTAAAGGCTGTGGATTAAAGTATCAGTAGCAGTTTTGCAAGAGAACACCAGGATAGACAGCCCTTAATTTCAAGTGTGTGTGTTTGTGTGTGTGTGTGTGTGTGTGTGTGTGTGTGTGTGTGCGTGTGTGTGTGTGTGTGTTGATCATGTGTGGGTTGATCGCGTGTGTGCTCGTGTTGAATGTGTGTGTGTGTGTGTGTGTGTGTGCGTGCATGATTATGTTTGTGTGATGGTTGTGTGTGTTTATGCGTATGTGTGATGAAGATGCAGAGCGCGTGCGTGCCCTCGTGCGGCGTGCCTGGGTGCGCGTGTGTCACCCGTCAGCCCAATCAGAAAGCGACTTTAGAGGTGGCTCCTGGTGCGAACCTTCAGACAGGCCCTCCGCAGAGATTTCTAAAACATTTATAACCCGCCTGTACCCCTGTTCCCTTCCCCTTCCCGGCTGTCAGCTCTAATCGTTAAAGAGATTTATCCACAACACAATGGCCTGGCTCCTTCGGCGCCATCATCTTTGCACAACATACCATCTGAAAACCATTATCTGGGCTTTAAGCCCCGCCACAGCCAGCGCCACAGATGACCTTAATGGATAGATCGCTCGACGCACTGCCGTTTCTTTTCTTTTTTGACACTTTTTATATTTTTATTTATTCATCTATTTGTTCTTTCCTTAAAAGGAGATGTTGCTTGCGCTTTCCTTCCCCTCGGTGATGCATACGTTGCATGGCGTTTGCAGCTCTTTCAAATGTAAAAAATACACATGAGGATAAAGTCAACTGGACGACTGAAACAAGATATGGGCGGTATGGTATATTGGGAGACATGAGGCTTTGCGATTGTGCCCATAAATGCCAGTAAATCTAGTAGAGAGTTAGAGTTAGGCATTAGGCATTAGGTATGAAAGGATTGACGTGATTTGTATCATGGTAGATGACAGGTTAAAGGTAGGGTAGGCAATTTGGTGAAAGCAGCCAGAGTTCACTCAATTTTGAAAGCATCCAACTGAAAATATCCCAGCCCTCATTTCAGGGCTCCCACCAAAGTCACTCGATCAAAACACACAAAACAAGCTCGCTCACTAGCTTTAGGACTAGGTCTACCTAGCCTTGTGGAAGGTTCTGGTCGAGCACAACGAGAACATGGGACAGACAGGTAAGACATCAAATAATTTCATTCAGGACGATGAAATTGGACGTGCTTATCACAGACCTGCCATAGCCAACGATAACAGATCTTGGTCTTTTTTTGGTCTGAGCATTTGATTTATTGACAATTTCAACAAACATGACAAAATGCTTTTATGAATTGCTTACCCTATCTTTTTGTTTATGTTTATGGTTTTGTGATACAATGGCTCTTATGAGCTGTAACAAAGCATTTCAGTAAGAGATTGAAAATAACGTTCATGTATAAGAAGAAATGTTGTCAGAAATGTTTCTGCACAATGTTAATTTGAGTTAAGGGTTTACAAGGGTCAGGGCATGTGGGTCATAGAGCCAATGCAACCTTTGGATCTAGAAGCCAAGCAAAAAATCATATCACCACATACTAACCACGCACTACATTAAATGACCTGCATCACTTGCATTGTTCACATTGCAGTCAATTAAGGGGCCTCTTTTTCAGTGGGCTGCAACCCAGCAGAGTGAAAGCAGCCAACTCACTAGAATGCATTAAAGCTAACTGGTATTGCCTCCTTTACACTGTAGGCAATAACATCTGTTAACATGCTTAAAATGTCTGGCCAGTTATTCTGGCGTGACCTAGCATTTCAGTGTTGCTATGTAATCTATCCATTAAGTACTGCAATCAATTCAATTCAAATATAAAAAACGTGAGTTCCACAGTTCTCACCTACTTCTTGTGTTTTTATTGTTTGTCTAATTCCTTCCAGGTCTCAAAGCATTGGCAGGAATGAGACATCTTGCTGTATGATGCTGGATGGTTCGTGTAACTAGGAAATAGATGTGAGACATCACCAATAATGAATCGTACAGCAAGAATGGCCAGATTGACTTGGTAATGCAACCAACCAATCGCTAACTAACCTTCCCATAAGAAAAGCCCTAAATCCTAATTATTAAATTAATTGTCATTCTTTTTTCATTTGTAGATGGAAGCTTATTGATTACTAGCAACCCCCCCCCCCCCCCCCCCCTTATGTTTATCTCTTTCTCTCTTAGCAGATTCAACAAACATACCATAACTCGCATAACTCAATGTCAGCCAAATACAGGCACAATAATGGATAGAGTGGTCTCTCTCCCTCTCATTCTTTCTCTCCCTCTCCCAATTGTACAATGTGTACAGCTAGAAATATACAATGTATCCCTCCCGACAAAGAATAATTGCAAACACCTACAATAACCAGGGAAATCAATTTTGGAGAAGCCATGACCTCTGGAATTTCCACCGGCCTTTAACTATAATGTGCTCCCATGGGGAATGCTGACAATATGTACTGTGCAATGTCTTCCTGCCGGTAATTTGTCCAACATAAGCAATAGGGTAATTGGGTAGCGCAGGCGTTATCGGCAAATATTGCACACCAACATGATAATGTACATCTTATCTCGAAACCACCTTAGATCATCCTGGAGATTTGCACTGTTTCACACATAGCCAGCCTCTCTCTCCCACTCGCTCTCTTTCGCGCTCTCTGTGTCTCATGAATTTTAATGTGAACTGTCAAAACGCATGATGATTGCCGGGATTATTGGGAAGATTACCATTAAGACAGTGTATCTGCATGCTTTATCTATGGACAAGAGTATAAATTCGGAGTAGGTTTATGCCAAAATAAACTGCAGTAATTGAGCTATCGATTATCTGGTGAAACAATCTTCCTCATGCAAATTAAACTGCCGCAAACATCCACTCACTCACACTGTCGATCTAGTTTGGTAAACCCATGTTGATGAGGTCACACACACACACACACACACACACACATACACACACACAATTTCTTGGCATATTTCTTAGGGTAAAGCTTTATCAGATCCATACAGATGTAGCCCTAAAATATTTGGAAACCACAGTTCAGCCAAAGTGAACACATGCATAGATAGATAGCCTAAGTCTGCCGATGGTATGACAGCAGATTGGAGTTGAATCAGGAACAGCAATACTCGTATGCTTCTTATTCCAATCTGCTAACATCCAATAACCAAACCAACAACACGAGAGGTCACAACGGCCAGACTTCTCTGAGGTGACAGGCTGGGCGCAACTGCTTGCATAACAGATGGACATCTCTGAAGGCACAATGACTCAAAAGCCTTGAACACAATGGGGAAAAAAAACAAGCAACAAAACACTATGTGGGCTCCACTTCTCTCAGTCAGCAACAGGAACATAAGGCCACATCACTGGTGAACACAGGACCGCCAATGCTGAATGAAGCCAGGGCCAGAAACATGCCCTCCGGTCTGAATGAATGTATGGATTTGCTCTGCAATGTGCAGATGGTGGTTTGGAATTTGGCATAAACAGCATACATCCATGGCTCCGCTGTAGATGATCCATGTTGGGAAGATTTTCATGGAGCGCATTAAAGGTGGTTAACATCTAACATCTTAGGTTAGATGTTTGTGTAATTGGTGTAATTGGTTAGAAATGCCACATCTGTACGGCTGCAATTAGTGAGGGAAAAATCGGGGAAAGTGCTCATTTGTTCCTGTTATTTAGTGTGTGCCTCCCTCTGTACCAGACTTTTTTTGATTTTAGACTGCTCCAGGATTATTTCTGACCAACCAGGGGAACTCTTCCCTGATTGCTTCAGGGAATCAATCTTGCTGGACTTTAAAATGGCATAAAAACAGGCGAACAAGGATTTATTTGGGGCTACTTTCAAATTCATGCTATCTTCTGCTCTGTCTCTTAGCAACTCTCAAATCATACCTGCAGCTCTTTCAACTCCTTCATCTCTTTCTCAGGTCTTTGCCGGAACAAGTGACAAGTAAAAAGAGTATACCTCCACAACTTCAAGGACTATATGTAATCTTGGTACCAAGATTGTTTTGCAAGTGTTATGTGGATGCTTCTGGGTCAGAGGGAATAAAGCTTGAGCACTGCATAAATGAAAGAATTCATTTCTGCTCTGTCACGTTTTGTTTTGTTTTTTTGCACGTCATGTTTTACAGTGAATAGGCCTACCACCTGCATCTTCATTTGGTGGGCCTGAAGAACTATAGGGCCACAGTACAACATCTGAGGAGTACCTGGGTCCGGATTTGATGTCAATAAAGTTAAGTTACAAGCTGTTTTATTTGTGTGCTACCGCTCAGTGCACTGCATCACTCGTGTTGCCCTATTTACATCACAAACATCAGCATGCATCTCACCTATGTGTTTAATCCTGCATCTCCTCATCCTTTCATCAAATAACTAGCAAGACCCGTTGGTCATGTGACTACTTCCAGTACAAAACACAGGCATCCCGTTTATGTTGGCTTCAGCAGCTCAGGTACGTTTTTGGATAGGGAACATTATGACATCCATGATGCAACATTTGGGTCTATAGCTTTCCTAATTATGAATTTTCACAGTTTTATACTCCAACCGTTTTACAACAAACTGCAACTTACTCGACTCGCGAAATTATCTTTTTATTCGACAACCATCTGACGTGTAATTCATGGCACAATTCTAACGGATCAAAAAGGTATCTGCCTCTTGATGTTGACTACCGTACATGTTTTTCCGAAACAACATAACATCTTATGCTCTCTAAACACTGATCGTTAACACTGTGTGAGAGGGGTTTCCAAATGGTGATGAATTAGCCATTTGTGGTTTTATGCGATCAAACACAACTTTGATAACAAAAATAACAAAAGGTAAAAAATCATGTTTTTGTTGTAACTACAAAAAGTGAAGTGTATTCTTAATGTTTTTAAGCCTCCAGCCTCAATAATATTAAGACTGTTGTTGGTTTTACATGATTTTTGTAGATAACATGACCTAAAAAGAAGATGCACAAAACATATACTATTGCTGTGTATGTGCACTTTCAGTTATGCAAGTGTTAAGTAATGATCATTTAAAAATACACACTTCTTACATTGCAAGATTACTGCAATTAAAAAGTTACATGTAAGCTTAAATTGTTACCTACTGAAAAAGTAACTCGTTCTACATTTATGAAAAACGAGTTTGCCAAACCACCATGAAGGACCGAAAAGGTAAAAGGTCCTTTGATACCAATTTATAGTCAGTACTGGTAATCGAATGATAGCGGGTACATTTGTGTCAGAAATTACTTATATTAGTAGAAAATGTATTCGTTAGAGTGCGTATCTCTGGCCAAGGAGATGAATTGAGTCATGGCGCATGATGCTTAATAAGTGACACCTGGTTGCAAATAATATGTTAACTATGGAAGAAATCACATCAACTCAACTAGTCATGTCACGGGGAGCGACACAGAGGCAAGGCACTCTGTGCCTACTGAGGAGTCTTTTCAGGTTGACGATTTCTCTCCCCCCAATCTACCTCATCTGTCCCCAAATGTACAGGATGGAGTAATTCCACAACCGTACCTGTTCCAGCCATTAGCTCGGCTGGCACCCCACGGGGCAGAGGCTATGGATGAGCAGGACAGAGCCGGACAAGTGAACCACTGGTATTCGCAATGTACTCTATTTTAGAAAAAGACTATTGTTTTCATGTATTCCTTTTGACAAATATTTATACGTATTTCCATCAATGTTTGAGGGACTGAGTAACACAATTACAAACACACGACCACTCCGTTGATGTAGTGGTCATCCTACACACCACCGATAATATCGTCGACCAATGACCTTATGACAGGTGCACTTGTAGGCCTTGTGGAATCATTTCTCCAGACCAAAATAAATGCTGCAATGAGATGCCAAAGGTATCTGATACAGTCCCACCCAGTGTCAGACTATAAACACTAAAATCGTGCGTTCTGCAGGATTAGCCTATGCAAAATCCCGTTAGGTCACACTGACTGACCTAACGAGTCTATTAGGTCAGTTAGGATATTCTTGCATTCGCAGCAGAGTGGAACGTTGGGGAGAATGTGTTTTGGGGAGAATGGCGAAAACATAGGATTTCACGCTTCTTTCTTAATCACTGTGTTATTTTAGTAACAGTGATAAAATGGCATAGATAACTCCGTTGACTATCATATTAGACATATTACCACGTTTAAAGCAAAAATATTTTGGGTTTACTGTCTCTGCCCATAAACTAGAACTTTGAGCATGAAAATAAGAAACATAAATTACATTTACTGTAAGTCTGACACTTTATGGGGAAGAAGCTAGAACCCAGGATTAATTATGGTTCCCTGAGAACACCATCCCGGAAACGGGTCCTCCCTTGATGAAGAAGGGGCTGGCATCTTCAAAATAACAACTTTATCTTGTTTGAACTCCAATGTACCCGAATGCATATTTCCTGAGTCTTTGCAACAAACCCTTTTAATCCACAGCGAGACATACTCCAATAACTACTATGCTGAAGGACCACCACCCAGGCCACCCGAAGTCGTCGGGGTCGGACATTGAACTCCGATGAACTGCACTGTATCCGTTCTCCACCCACAGGGAGCAAATTGGAGATGAGCGAGGGGGGAAATGGGACGGGACATGAGGTTCTGCCGCATGACTGTGAATGTGAAATCCTTAAGGCCCTTGTCAAATCCATGTCTTTAACAAGCCAGGTTGGTTCTGAAAGTTAGAGGAACGAAACGAAAGAGGCTCGCCCCCCAGTATAGCCGATACACCGGGGACTGCATGAAGATCACACTCCCCTATCGCCCGTCTGCACACAGTGGGCCATGTTTGTGTTTAGTGTAATTACCCAGATTCAACAGAGCTCTGCTGCGACGGGGCTGGGCTGCAGCCGTGTCTTGACAGAGCTGCTGGGGACATGCTTCAAAGACGCCGCACATTTAAAATGCAGGATATTCCGCCACCTCACACAGAGGCTTAAATGTGTAAATCTACTTCCAGGCGAAAGATACCCAGAGGAGGATTACATCATAACCAGGGTTGAATACTGAGAGAGAGAAAGAGACTGAAAGAGAAACACACACAGGCACGCACGCACACACACACAAACACACACAGACACATACACACACACACACATTGAAATGTAAAAGTAAGCTAGACTATTAACTCTACTTTTCTGTATAAAACAAGATGGCCTATACTGCAAATCCAATATTCGCATAATTTTCAGGGTCCTTCAATCCAACCACATGGTCAGAGCCTACGCAATTGCCTTTTCCTATTGCCGTGAATTGTGAGTGGATGGCTCTTCCACTGACTTTTGATACTAGTGATTGGTTAGCAGACTTAAAAAGAACATGTATTGATGTGATTGATGTGTTTCACTGTGATCTTCATAATCCCACACAGACATGGAAGCGTTGGCTACACAATGGGGATTTCCTTTAAACCGATTCACGCCACAACTTCCACTGCATTATACATCCGAGGGGAGCCCTGGTGGGAGAAGCAGCTTTAGCCCACTGGGACTCGTTGGGCCCATTATGCTTTTATAGGGGCTGGCCCATTAGAGAGAATTATCTTCCTCTTGAATTTAAGAAAGTGAAGAACTTTGGCATGAATCAATTCTGAAAGTGCAGTTAACCATGCAGAAAGAAAAACATATTTGACTGCAGTAATGTGACAGAATATGTGAATCCATAATATTTTGCCTGCCTCTCTAGACACACATTCAAGCACGCACACACACACACACACACACACACACACACACACACACACACACACACACACACACACACACACACACACACCCATTTGGGGGCAGGAACACGTCAACACAATAAATGCTCACACACACACAAACACACACAGCTTGTTAACACCTACGCACAGCATGCCATTTATCACAGTGCAACTGCTAGGCAACAACTCTCCTCCATATTGTATGCTGTATTCATTCAGTTTAAATAACAAACATTGTTAAGGCACTGAACAATAATGAGTCAGACTAACTATAGAAGGAAAACCTGTTTTCACTAACCCTAGAAATAGTTTGCTATGATCATGAAAGAGGAAAATATAAGACTGTTATTCAAAACGTAAAAGTGTACCCCAAACTAGAGTCTTAAGTTCTGTCATTTTAAGGGGAAAATTATTTTGTGATATAATTGGTTCGGGTGATTCTGGTAAGCAAGAAGATTCCAGCTTAAAATCTAATTGTAAAAATTATCCAAGCCTAAATATTAAATTCATAACTAATACGATTTTTCTTTTGTGGAACATGGTTGATTGAGGATTTCTTTACCTATAGGTGGCAGCAAACTCACAATCATGGTCCGGCGTGTACTATGTAGTTATCCTTTAAAAAACGTAAAAAGCTCCTGACACTCGCACAGCATCTGTCAACCGTTGGTGCAAAAAATGGTATTTGTGTCTCAGTGTCGGTTCCACAGTCCCCTTAAACATCTGTTTCCTTAATGTCCCCCCATACTGCCACACCCATTGGTTCCGCTGCGTTGGCATTTCGTTGCCATAACCCTATTTGTTGTTTCCTGGTAGACACTTTCATTAAGATGTTGTCAGGATAGCACCGAGTCGTTTAGCATTATGTTTGCCATGTGCAATACCATGTCTTGCTCTTTGTTCTCATAATTATATTTTCAGTATTTAAAATATAAATCTATTTATAAAAGGAAAAATAAGAAATGGGACGAGATAAGCTTCGCCTGTCAAAACTGTTATTTGTTTGATCTGTCAGTCTAGCTGTTTGCTATATATGTGGATTCTGTCCGTTTTATCAGAAGATGGGAAGATATAGTGCTGTACAAACAGCTTCATGATGTATTGGTGGTGTCCATGTGTATGTGCAAACCGATATTTCCACACCTCTAATCTATCACAAAGAAGCCCAGAAAAAAAGAAGTAATTTCAAACACTGAGCTATAATTTCAAAGTGAGTTGATGTTTTTCTTCACTTTCAGTTGGAAGGATAAACAGTTTGTGCAACGAAGGCAGGAAGTGCATAAAATGAAAGTAAATATATTCCATCACCGGTGTTCTCAGCATGGAGTTAGTTAATATCAACACTTTGTGAAGTGTCTGCTCTGCTGGATAAATTAGGAAAAGATGATGTGTGACACACACACACACACATACACACACACACACACACACACACACACACACACACACACACACACACACACAAGTTGGCATACAATAAGTTATGAGCTATTGTATGTTTATTGAATCGACTTCAACGTGATGAATAGTGATGCATGCAAACACTTTAACACATTCATCAAAATATAATCTAGATGAGAGGAGGCGACAATGCAACAATTTATTGCACTGATGAACCTCCGCAAGATAGATTTATCTTTCCCTCGAGACGAAACAATGTTGTGGAATTATAAAAGTTTTCATTTGTTTGGTTAATTGCTTACATCTTGAGTAGAACAGAGGAATGCATGAAGCATGGAGAATGAGTGGGCAGTGCCCATGAATTTAACAGCCGTGCTACTCCTTTTGTCAACTATTGTGTCTCAGAATAACTTGCTTGAAGGTTGGCAAATTCTAACCATATTTTTTAAATGCCTTCAGAGTAGGGTTCAAGTCCAAATACATCATTTGAAAAGCTACTTGAGCACGCATCTGCTGCAAGGTTTTTACTTAAAAATGTTTTATTCTCACAAGTTTAGGTATGGATACCGAACCAAAGAGCAATGAGCATCCCATGAAGTTTTGCGCGTAATTTGCTTTATGAGCTTGAGTACTTAAGTATGAAGGGAGGTAGATATAGGAAGATTAAGAGGTTTGTATAGCAGATAGGAGATCAAAATAGCGCAACATTGCCATCTAGAGGATTTATATATGTTATTGCATTGGCTCCAAGAGGATATAGGCCATCATTATAGCCATCCATCCATCTTATCTCTACCAAATGTAACCTTTTGGCTGATGTTAGTGAGAGATCATCAAGACCTGGCCATGGAGACAACTTGAATGTGATGCATTACCATGTAGGGCAATTTGATGTTTCATTTGTCAAAACGTCACCTGGATTAAACACAGAGGAAGTAAGGCAGACTTTGATACTCAACTGCTTTTATGAGACACCATTGATGGTGAAAGTGGTAAATTCGGCAATATTTGCCCGTGCCAGAGATAATTAGAACTGAGAGAAGGCCTATGGTTACAAATATGGGAAACACATCAGAAATATATTTGGCTAAATTAGAATATGAAAATGTAGACCCTCTATTCACTTGCACAAGCAGGCTGATTCATTAACGAACTTTCAACAACTCTTAATTTTATGAAATTCATTCATTAAAGGCTTAGTCAACACATGCATTTGTTTTCTATGGAGCCTGGGAGGCCTTTTTTTTAAAAAAATAAATGCGTGTAATCCTAACATGCCCCCTGCCCCAAGATATTTCATGGGTCAGACAGCGCCCTATACGGTTACGGAAGAGTAATGTAATCACTTGAGGAAATATATTCTGTTCTGATAAATGAAATATAGTGCATGGGGTGTGTTAAGCCCAGGTGCGCTTTAGTAAAGCGTGCGTGCGATTGCTGAAAGCGTGCGTGCAATTTACCAAACTGCGCGCACGACTTTCTAAAGCGCGCGTCTGAATTCCTTGAAGCGCGCGTCACCTTCCTTGCTCCTATTTTTTATAGCCTACAATTTACATTTAACTCTGTACCAAGTTGATCGGCTTTCAAAAGTAGGCTACCCCAATACACTTTATTATTTGAGACAATAATAATCGCAAGAGCGTGACATAGAAAAACTTATTCACGCTTTCATTTCAAGCAGGATAGACTACGGTAATGCCCTTTTAACTGGGATTCCCAAAAAAACTATAAAGCAACTACAAACTATACAAAATGCTGCTGCTAGGGTGCTAACTAGGACTAAAGGGAGTGAGCACATCACCCCTATCCTAAGGTCCTTACACTGGCATCCAGTTATTTATAGAATTGATTTTAATGCTCTACTTCTTGTTTTTAAAGCACTAATTGGACCAAACTATATACATGACATGTTCATACAGCACACCCCAGCCAGATCACTGAGGTCTCAAAACAAAAATCGTTTGGTTCAAACTACTGCCAAAACAAAATGTGGTGAGTCAGCCTTTAGTGTTTATGCAGCTAAACCTTGGAACAAACTGCCAGAAGAAATCAAAAACGCTGCCACAACTACTATTTTTAAATCAAAACTAAGACTAAGCTCTCCAGTGATACATACTATTAATATTTCTAATGTTTTTCTTCTTTTTTATTTTTTATTCTAATCGATTTATACTTCTCTTCTTTATTTTTATTCTAATCAATTTATATTTTAATGTCGGATTCAAATCTGAAATGTCTGACCTTACTGAAGGTCTTTCTAAAAAATGTATTCTTTTTTTTTATCTTTTTCTCCCTTTATTTTTTATAGTACATGTAATTTCATTGAAGGACTTTCATTGTATTGTTTGCATGTACTTCTTCAATATAAATGATACTGTTGTTTTTTTCTCTGTAAAGCACATTGAACTGCTTGATGTAAGAAATGTGCTATACAAATAAAATTGCCTTGCCTTCCCTACGGGGATGAAGATATTAAAAGTTAGCTACATCCTGAGGCCTGTTGTACACTGAATGTCGCCTCCTGCTGTTGACAGGGGGTAGTGAAAGTAATGCTGGGTAATGTAGGAGAATGTCTCACTGGGGCAGATCGGGGAAAGACAGCGTGACAGACAGTGACAAAACAAATAACGACAAAGGAAAAGAAAAAAGAGCCAATCAGATCGCTCCAAAAGATATTTAAGAGCACTTGAAGTAGGCTAGCTGTCCTTAGCATGAAGAAAATTCTAACTGCTCTTATGGCTACCAGCTTAATATGTCGGGGTCATTTCAGTGCATCAGGAACCTTCCTTACTAAAAGGTATTCATGTGCCTAATGGAAAAGACAGATTTTCAAACTACTTGTAATTGCTAATCACGAACACTTGGTGGCATAATATCCTTTCATTTGACGTTGAATTTGTTTATGGTTTGTGATAAATACGCATATTTTGGAAGGTAGATCAACGGGAAGACCACATTTTAGGGTATACATTTGTCAAACGTTAGTTTTATGTAGTATAAAAATGTGTCACCGGTTTTTTCCTTAAATTTGGTACCAATACTGAGTTAATTTTCCATTGTTTAAATAATCAGGATCCAGCACTTTACACAAATGCTGTTTTGCAAATAACTCGCCCAATGAAGGCTCAAATGGGAGACTGCATATAAATAATGACCACTAGGAGCCAAAAACCTAAACATTGCGATGCAAACCCAAGCAAGCATGTCTATTAAAAGCTCACGTTACAAGACTAGATGTCATTCAGCAATGGTTATGAAACCCTAATTCAGTCAAAATTTAGTATCAAACAATATAGACATTAAGAGCAAATGGTTCCCAAACAAGTCAAACTTGCAGATGGCTCCCGAATACCCTTTGACTAATAACACAATGCTTAAGTTTAGATTACACTACTGAAGTCCTGATACACAAGTCCTTCCAATGATGACCCAGATCCGACCAACATACATTGGGTTTACAACTTTAATTTTAGTACAACAGTTCAAGTCAACTAGTTACTGTATATTGAGATACCGTGTGTGGTGTTCCAACAATGTCAAGATGTAAAATTTACATTTCCAGCAAGGTTAAATTCCCAGCTATACAGCAAGAAGTCATGTGCTTTCCAAATTATTTCCTATACATTACAAAATGCAATAGTTCAGCGGCACAAACATGTAGCTTCAGTGAATTGAACTAGCAAGAGCAATAAGCACATATACAGGGTAGCAAGGTGTCGAACTGCATCTAGAAACCGGCCCAGGTTAAACAGTACTCTAGTATAATAAGTGCCAAAAACAGTTGCAGATCCACGACACATTTCCAATGCTCACAAATGGAACAGGCAAAGCAGACTCAAAAAGCAGAGGGGGGGGGGGAGAGACATGTAAAACCAGTGCAAGTACACTTCTACCGTGAGAGTTGAAAAATTCACAAAAGTGGAACTTCATAATCTTATTTGAAAAAAGGTGGGTTGTGAACACAAAAATACTGGCTGTCAAAACAAAATAAAGCAATCTTTGGATACGTAAAAAAAACAAAAGCCTGTACAATTTCCTCCCAGCTGGAAAGGTTCAGTCTTCTGAGGTGCCTTCCTGGGTTTCCTTGTTCTTGCGCACCACCTCCAACTTCTTATCCTGTTGGAGAAAAATTTAAAAAGATAAATAAAAAAAAAGTATATATAATCAAAAAGAATTACACTAAAATCCCAATCACACCCACCTTCTCCTTGAACTTCTCGTTCTTTGCCGCTAGAAGGGCCGTGCGATTTTCCTTGTTGGCCTCCATCTTCTGATTGAGCTTCTCTTCTGCCATCTTGCTGAAGTTGTTGTTCTCCTCCATGGCCTTCTGCAGCACCTCCTTCTCGTGTTCCCGCTTCTCAGCCAAGTGCTTCAGAACCTCAGCCTCGTGGTTCTGGCAGATCAATGACATAGGATGCGTGAAACATATGGGATTCTCCCCACAACAAGATTATCCCTCCCTCCTCCTCCCAGTCAAACTTTTAGCTCTAGCCTTGAAGTGTCAACTATATTTGAAGTTCATTCAAATTTTCCTAAATGGTTTGAACAGGCCTCATTCACAAAGAATTGACACCATAGCGAGTTTGAATATCGGATATTGTAATCACTGGCCTCCCACAACAAGATTTTAAAAAAGAAAAAAAGGGCATAGCTACCTTGCGTCTCTCTTCCGCAGCCTCCAGCTTCCTCTGGATTTCCTCCAAGGAGACATCCTTCTTCTTTGGAGGAGATAAGGGGAACTCTGACTTGGCATCTGGTGCAGGAGCAGCCAGAATCACCTCAAAGGCCTGGCCAGAGGCACGCTTGTCCAGCTCCTTAACCTGAATATCTGAACAAAGGACATATCACACTATAGCACAGCAAAGACGTAATCCTATTAAAAATAAATCTTGAATACCTTGTGTTTAATAACCCACCTCCAATAGTTTCCATCTTGCCAGCAGTTAACCGGTGATTCTGGGAAAAACAAAAATCGATGCAATTTTTAAAACATTGTTATCGCCACGAATGAACTCATTGACCGAGCCTGAAAAACAGCAATAGCGACCTCTTATGGTTGTTTAAAAAAATAATTCATTTAAACAACAAAGCTCACGAGTGACACCCACTGGACGTTTTGCGTATATCAAGAAACCACCGCCCATCCATCCAAACAAAAACTGCCTGTACATTACTTCGAGCACCTACTACAGCTAACCATTACAATTAAAAAATATTTAATGTCGAGGCGATTTACACTAAACAGAGCAACGGATGTGTTGAAAACACAAAGTAAAGCGTGAGCAGCTGGAGGGTACAACGGTTACTGAAACAAAGGATGCGGCAGGGTGGGGTACAGTGCCAGCCTGTGGCATACATAAGAAAAGCCTCGTTTTGTCCAACTTGCACAATAGCTGTTGAAGCATCTGGTAACCCCAGCGTACGTGACAATTCATGATTAAGCGTGGCGCCATGATAATCGGGAGGGAAAACTGCACCTGTTCGTTGCAGTCAACGAGTCTCAGCCGCAGAAGGCTTAGGCAGGAATCGAAAAAAAAAAAAATACTTCAATGATTTCAAAGTCCTAAACCGAAATGAACCAATTACTAGGCAACGATTCCACACATATGGCGTCGAAATGCAGACAACCAAGCAGGGGATTCGATTTGACATGCATCAATTACTGGATTCTTGACTTTTCCGATATCTTTAAACAAAAAAGGTCCAGGGTGGAAGACCAAAAAAAAAACAGGGTGGCTGGTGTGGTGTCACAGGAGCCAACAAACCAAAAGCCCAGGCGAGACAAAGGAGCTTTTGATTACCGCCTAAATGTGCTCAGCAGCTGCAAACAAAGACCAGATTGGGTGCATGTTCTGCTCCACCCGTGTCGTTCAACAATGACAAAAATGCAGGCGTCGATTAAAAAATAAATAAACAAAGCCAACTATCTCGGAAATTCGAATGTCCAGAAATACGATGCACATATATAATGCATCTAAACAAACGAATCAAAATGTCCCCGTTCAGGAACCAACAGAAACACAATCGAAACAATGTTGTATTGCACGTTCAAGCAGGTGTATCGCCTGTGACACCCCGTGTGGTTGTCTTTATGCCAGGGAGCCAGTTCTCCATCCACACAATAGACCAGACAACGCTCGGTGCATCGCAGCCTAGACACACTGGCTGCAGAAGCCCTGAACCGCGACACACGACGATGCAAATCAGAAAATAATGTACACAGAAGCGAGCTAGATTCAACCATGGTCAAAACACCAAACAAACTCCATTTCGTTTGCACCATGCAGGGTTATCAAATTCGCCATATGTAGGCCTCACCCGTCCACTGAGACCCGAAAACATCCACCAGAGACGCAAAAAAGTTGGAAATATTTAAAATGCCTCTGGAAACAATTGATTTTCGTACTCTACCCTACGTTTGTTTCTATTTTATCGACAACTTTCAAATAAAAGATGCACTGTCACACCCACCTTTACAAGAAGCGAGCACTACAGTCCTCTCAGCCAGACTTTACCGCGGAATCTACACTTCAGCTCAGCAATTACGCGCATAAAAAGACCCCAGTGTGTGACATCACATCCGTGCCTGCGATTTCATTGGATCGCTGCTCCTTCGCTGATTGAACGGCGAGTGTTGTTTTTTGATTTCATGTCCGCATTTTCAACTATTTTACAACGTACGTCGGTAATCGATGCATCCAAATAATGTGTTGCTGTCCGTAGTTCATCGTTACAACGGGAAGAGATTGCGGTCAAACACAGTCGGTTGTCTCTCATTACCCAAACCCCATACAGTCCCAGAGAGACAGCACGATTAGCAAGATGTGCATGATTAATATGCAAGATACGCGAGTTGATATGTAAATAATCGAATAAATGTATAATATATACATGTATGTATGTATGTATGTATGTATAATATAGATTCATATTAAGATTAAATCCCATTCAATCATATGATCTTTCTGCTTGAAATAGTTTATGGCGCAATTGCCACCCATGTAATTCAATCATTTTAAACACAATATGCACCTCTTTACGTGCTTGCACTGTATAATATGTTAGCTAAGTTATGGTTCGTTCAGCCTTTGCACTTTAAATCGTGTGGCTCGTTCAGTTGTGCAGACGTACCCTCGCGATGCAGGCTTGAGGAGTGCCGAGGCTAGAGACAGCTGTGACAGCTGTCGGTTCCATAAGTAACACGCCCTAGCCCTGAACCCACTGTGAACACAGCAGAACTTGGTGCAGTTTCAGTCCCTAATTATTCAATATACACAGTGGCCAGTTTGGCACGGAGCTTCAGTCGATAAAGCTTTGATTGGATCACAACTATTTATAGCTAAGCACTATTGAAGCCGGAAAAGACAGTGAGCTATGCGTTCATTTGGCTTTTGTTTTCAAGTGAACCCGATTCGATTTCAAAAACATTTTAAATCTCGGGTGTAGCAGTTTGATCTATTTTTACAGTTTCTGTTGTTGATGTCTCCGTGTGTAGCTATCAAAGTCCAGTGGTGCTTCAGACAAACACTTTTACTTCGGTACCAGCAGAGAAACGTTCCCACTCAGGAAGCCATTTCTTTCTCTTAAACATCAAGTATTGACATGCAATCAACCCACTTCCACATGGATTGAGTTTGCGTTGGATGTCATTACAGGGATCCAGTAGGGTACCAGCAGAAGTTTCCATTGCACAATATTTTATTCCAATGCTTCATCTGTATCAGGTGACACAGCATCACCATTAACAGCAGATGTTTGCTGCTGCTTACTCAGATATTAAGAATCGTCCAATCTCATGACTCATTTGAGCTTCTCCCTCCTAGACAGCCGTTGAACGAGGAAGCACTCTCATGTGTCCCCTCCTCAGTGTCATCCCCTCCCCCCTGGGGTTTTCAGGGGCTATTGGCCAGCTCAGCTAGTTTTAACACGCATCTCAGCGATAGCCTAGCCATGACTTTCATAACACGTAATACTGTTATGCCAAATAATCCATAGTAGCATTGGTGTATTACCATTTTATATATTTATATATTATGCTCCACTAGCACTGAGTGTGATCAAGTGCGGGAGCAGATGGTGGTATGCCCCTCCCATCCACACACACGAACACACACACACACACACACACACACACACACACACACACACACACACACACACACACACACCTGCTAGATTCCTTGGACTCTTGGACAAAAACAGATTAGCGCTAGGATGGGTAGGGTGCAGTGTGGGCGGGGCCAGGGGGTATAGGGATGGGTGTGTGAGGTTGGGGGTGGGGGGGGTAGTTATGTCAGGCTGTGTCTGCTAACCATGTTAACCAGATGCGAGGGGTGTGAAAAGGGATTTAGGTCTTCGGGTCATGTGCGTATTTGTGTGTGTGTGTGTGTGTGTGTGTGTGTGTGTGTGTGTGTGTGGGTGTGCGTGTGTGGGTGTGTGCATGTGTGTGTGTGTGTGTTGTTGCGAGGTGTCAGTTAGGAATTTGGAGTGTGTGTCTGTGTGTACCAGCCACAGTGTGTTGTTTGATGAGGGCTAAAGCACTTAGTGCAATGCAAACAGGTTGTGATACTCACGCCATAAAGAGCACTACAATGTTTTCATCAAAGTAAAAAAACCTTAACAAGTGCCCAAAACCCTCTCTCGCAAATGTTGCCCCTTACATCTGGAAGGTTAATGTACACACAGGGAGGACATCTGGCCGTATGTTCATACTGATGTCAGAGGCCTTGTGACCCCGGGCGGTAGAGTGTGCCTCGGGTTGACCCGCGAGGGCAGCGACAACAATGGTCAGGACAACGTGTGAATAGTGGAGGGCGGTGGCGTTAAACAGAGGGAGGCAGGGGGTGGTGTGATGTTGCATGGATCTGTTTGCAGGGGGGGGGGCTCATGCTGGGAGGAACAGGGGGCTGCAGAGCTGCTGCATACAATAACGAGCCCCCGCCAGACACACACACACACACACACACACACACACACATACACTTGCACACAAGTACACACATGCACATGCACACAAGTACACACATGCACATGCACACAAGTACAAATATACACATGCACGTTCACATGCACATGCACACACCCATACACACACACACATACACGTACATACACATGCACACAAGTACACACACAAACACACACACACTCAGGTAACTGCAGCAGCTGAGGAAGCCTATCAGTGAAAGAATGTGTGTGTGTGTGTGTGTCTTTGTGGGTGTGTGAGTGTGTTTGGGAGCCATTCAGCCATGCAGGCAAATTGCTATGTGGCTGGAGCAAGCAGCCTGACCCATTTTCATGGTTAAATAAAAAAAGAGTCCTGCCCCGCTTCCACAGGAACACAGAGACTAGGGCGGGGGTGGGGAGGTACCATGAGACCCAATCTTCCGTCCTCATCGCCCTGCTGCGGCACTGGTTCCTCCAAGATAACAGGCATAAAGGTCCAACTTTCACTGGTTCCTCCAAGATAACAGGCATTAAGGTCCAAATTTCACTGGTTCCTCCAAGATAACAGGCATAAAGGTCCAACTTTCACTGGTTCCTCCAAGATAACAGGCATTAAGGTCCAAATTTCACTGGTTCCTCCAAGATAACAGGCATAAAGGTCCAACTTTCACTGGTTCCTCCAAGATAACAGGCATAAAGGTCCAACTTTCACTGGTTCCTCCAAGATAACAGGCATTAAGGTCCAACTTTCACTGGTTCCTCCAAGATAACAGGCATAAAGGTCCAACTTTCACTGGTTCCTCCAAGATAACAGGCATAAAGGTCCAACTTTCACTGGTTCCTCCAAGATAACAGGCATTAGGGTCCAACTTTCACTGGTTCCTCCAAGATAACAGGCATTAAGGTCCAACTTTCACTGGTTCCTCCAAGATAACAGGCATAAAGGTCCAACTTTCACTGGTTCCTCCAAGATAACAGGCATAAAGGTCCAACTTTCACTGGTTCCTCCAAGATAACAGTCATAAAGGTCCAACTTTCACTGGTTCCTCCAAGATAACAGGCATAAAGGTCCAACTTTCACTGGTTCCTTCAAGATAACAGGCATAAAGGTCCAACTTTCACTGGTTTTTCCAAGATAACAGGCATAAAGGTCCAACTTTCACTGGTTCCTCCAGGCATAAAGGTCCAACTTTCACTGGTTCCTCCAAGATAACAGGCATAAAGGTCCAACTTTCACTGGTTCCTCCAAGATAACAGGGATAAAGGTCCAACTTTCACGTGGTCAGCTGCACTGGGTCCACCTTGATTGCTTCGCTCTTTATTTCACCCGATGGGGCAGTTTCTATCTCCCCCCCGGCTCCAGTCAATACTAGCATCTGTTTTTTGACGTAATTAGATTGATTTGTTTAACTGAAATAAAACGAATAATGTTTGTCATCATCATCATCATTACCACCATCAAATTTAACAGGTGAAATATAATTCTTGAATCCCAAATAATTGTGTAGTTGTAGAAGTCTTGACTCAAATTGCTGGAGTAAACATAAACAACATTGTTTCTGCCGTCACAGGCATGCGATGCAATCAAGGCCTTGTGCTGCCAGGCATTGACATGGGAAATCTATGAGACTGGTTAACATACAAGAGGGGGTAAGTTTTATGTAACTGTTACATAACAGCGACCCCCCCCCCCCCCTTAAGGCTGTAGGCTGTCTAGAAGTCACTTCCACCTCCCTCCCCCCATTCTTCATTTAGACCCGTGGTGTGTCTGTTTGAGTGTGTGTGTATGTGTGTGTGTGTGTGTGTGTGTGCGTGTGTGGAAGCATCTTCTCCCCACGTGCGGTAGCCTGTATTAAACACATGCCTTGTTTTCGTAGATGGGGTGTGTCAGGGATACAGCCATTTGATTTTTGTTAGAATCACCCACAAGCCCAGCCTTGTAGTAGTTAATCTCTCACCAACTGCTACCACAAAACTGTCTTGGATCCATGAATGCCCTAATATTGATGATTGATTTTAATTTAGTTTAAATCCCATACAAGCCCAGCCTTGTAGTTGTAATTTCAAAGTCTCGCGAACTGCTACTACTACCAAATAACAACATTTTCAGCTAGTGAGTAAACCAGTGACCAAGGGATGACCAATCAGCTGCAGTGTCAACAACCAAATCTGTCTTATTGGGAAGCCTTGGATGACTCAGGGTAGTAAGACCCCGCTAGCACCACCACCCCCTCTCTCTCTCTCTCTCTCCATTCTCTCTCTCTCTCTCTCTCTCTCTCTCTCTCTCTCTCTCTCTCTCTCTCTCCATTCTCTGTCTCAAGTATGAGAGAGAGAGAGTGCACAGAGAGTGCACGCTGGTTGTGTCACTGTCTCCTTAATCGATCCCTCATGGTGTGTGCTTGTGTGTTTGTGTAAGTGTGTGTGTGTGTGTGCGTGTGTGCGTGTGTGTGTGTGTGTGTGTGCAGAGGTGCACTCCTGTTGTGTGTGAAGGACTGTCATGGGTCCTGCAGTCTCCTCTCCCCCAGTTCCCAGATGTAGATGTAGAAGTGCCGTGTGGTGCCGAACTATTACAGAGCTATAAATCTACATGCAACGTCGCATCCCTAGTTCTATCAAAGGGATCCACCAAAGTTCTCAGTCCTAGAAAAGAAGTTACTCTATGTGTGTGTGTGTGTGCGTGTGTGTGTGTGTGTGTGTAGTCGGTGTGTCAGGGTCTCTTCAAACAAAGGCATGGTTAATATATAGCTTTTAAATGACCACATCAATAATGCATGCAGGTTCTGCAGCACTGAAGATAATGACTTTGTTTGCTTTGCCTCTTCAGCAATTCTTTTGGATAGGACATGGTCTCCTTAATGTAACAAGATAGCCTCAATAACATGAGATGGCTTTGGCTCCCAGCAGGCACCTCAGATATGAATGCTGCTTCGGGGGGAAAACACGGGGTGGGGTTGAACCAATATAACAACTAAATATGTAAAGGTGATGGCTTCATGTGTTCCTTCATAGTTATGGCTTTGATTAATATTTCCTTTCAATGCTGCTGCAGAGGTAATGGTGCTATCCGCTAGCAGGCAGAGTGAAAGCTGCAACCAGAGACTGGCTCACCAGGGACAGCTTGTTTTCAGCGAACCCCAGGCCCCCAGCCTGCTTAAGGCAATTGGAGGGGCTAGCTAGGAGATACTAGCTCGGAGAAAGGATTCAACTTTAAAGTAAAAGACGGAGAGTGGCTTGAGGGAAGAAGGGGACATGGGATGGGAGGGGGGGGATCTTACAGGGAGGAGGAGATGAGAAGGCCTATACTGCCACTGAAGCACATGGATTATAACTCCACCCCCCGTGGGGCCGTGATGTCAGCGATGGAGACGGAGGACCAAGCGAGACAAACAAAAGGGATGAGAGGAGGAGGTGGAGGATGAGGAGGCGGAGAGAACTCAGGGGAACGCTGCAAGGAAGAAACTGCAGGATCAGTATGTAGGAAAAATGGCTGCCGGAGGATCCACACAGAGCCACGCAAAAAAATAAAATGAGATAGAGAAAGAGAGAAAGAGAGGGAGCGAGAGAGAGAGAGAGAAAGAGAGAGAGAGAGATGACTTGGCTCCTATGATTCATGTGGGCGACACCTTCTCTGGACACTATAGTTATGATGTCATTTTTTCTGATAAGGTCATCCTGCCAACCTTAATGTCATCTGGCAGTCATCCACTTGGTAGCCAGGCTTCTAGCCGCGTGCAAGGTTTGATGTGGATTTCTGGACATGATGCCACTATGAGGCATTCTTCCAGACACTAGTAAGGAGTACACCACGACAGGTTGTGCCGTTCTTAGAAAATAATGTACGATGCTGTAGTGCAATATCTTTTTATAACGGTACAGCTGGTCATGGTTTACTTATTTTCCAGTTTTACAACTGCTACCCACAACAAATCCATACGATTGTGGAGTTTGTGTGGATGATGGCTGGTTCAAGCAGCCTCACCCGGCATGAGTCCCACTGATTAGTATCTGGGGCTGAGTGAGGCTAAAATCATGTATGGGCTAAACCAGCCATACCCACACACTCTTGGGGAGATCTCGTACATTGCAGAATGTACCATCTCATGTTTCAGTGTCTTTCAAACTCAATAAACCCAAATCACCATCCTGTGTTCTAGCTCTGTGAATGCCACCTAGGTGGAGTGTGGCAGCCAGCTAGGTGGCGTGTAGCATTTACATTGCTACTATGACCTACTTTAATCGTTTTGATAGACTAAATCAGGCATTTGTTATTTTTTAGTCTTTTATGGCGTTCTGGGCATATTGTTTTTGCGTGGTCAAGTTACATCTGGTCGATGCATGTGTGTTTGTACATCAATGTTAACGTTCTCTAGGAAGTAATGGTAAATAAATTAAAAGTTATTTTACTTTAATTTCAAATGTTCATAAGGTATTGACATTTAGCCTTGGTCTTAGACCTATAATGTGAGTTACAGTTTATACAATTAATCTACAACTATGAACAAGAGATGGAATTTGCGACCTTTTGTCCAGTTTCAGAACAGCCTCTGATATTCCAGCGTCAGAGAGACTCAGTATCTTTCCATGGAGAGGCAAAGGGGTGAATGAGAGTCAACGGTGTGAGCTGACCAACGGTCTTTTTAAAACAACAATGAAGAGGACATGAAGCATGGTGAAAGTAAACCACTGAGGAGCCAAACTTTCGGGGGGGGGGGGGTGTGTGTACAGGGGGCTTGAGAAAGGGCATGCATGGCTTCTCGGTGATTTCTTATCTCAAAGGGTGAGACTCAGTTGTCCAAAAGCTGTCTGCCCACCGGCTTATTGAGACAGGAGGGAGGGGTGCGGCGTCCTATTGCGGGCAGCCAGTCTTAGCCCCCACCACGGCCACCACACACTGCCACCACCAATAGCAGGCAGCTAGGTGATGTCACTTCTCTCACTCTCTCTCACTTGTTCTCTCTCTCTCACACACACACACAAACACACACTAACACACACACACACATTCTCTCTTCTTCGCGCCCACCCTCTTGTGCCGTCTCACACTTTGGCGCTCAGAATGTGTGTGTGTGCATGTGTACGTGTGTGTGTGCATGTGTACGTGTGCGTGTGCGTGTGTGTTATGGTGTGTGTGTGTGTGTGTAGGAAAGGAGTGTATGCCAGCCTTGTGAT
The DNA here is from genome assembly GCF_949987615.1 of Pollachius pollachius. Classification (NCBI taxonomy): domain Eukaryota; kingdom Metazoa; phylum Chordata; class Actinopteri; order Gadiformes; family Gadidae; genus Pollachius; species Pollachius pollachius. The sequence goes on along the minus strand of NC_136946.1, from coordinate 8,932,987 downwards.
CGGTGGCTGAACAAAGGATGAAGTCACGGCCGGCTCGGATTGGGTAGAGAATAAAAGAGGAGCGAGCTAATTTAATAGGGTTATTTCTTTATGAGATAAGATGCAGTTTGCTAGGTGGGGACTCGCTTCAGCGTATATGGAACACGTCTAGGAATGACCTAATTCTTGTGGGCCGTTTTTTTCTGATAATGACAGGCTCCTCCCTCCCAAGCCACCAACCGACAGTGGCATGTGATGTTTTCATACATTGAGCGAGCTGACGATGCTGCACTGACATAATATGATAATGAGTGATGCATCTGCTACCATAACGTTGTTGTCTCTACTGGCTAGCCTCCACATACCTCAGGAGGAAACCCTTTGGAGGGGGTATGCCGTGTAAGATGCTGAGATAGCGGTCAGCGGCATCACTTTATTTTTTAATGGACGACCAACCATTGGTTACTAACTGCTCCCAAAAGCAGTCCGTGGCCACCGGCTCTTAACGCATTCACCACAACATAAAGACCGATCAAGCGTACAAACTAAACATGACGACACACCACCAACCGTACCTCGCTCTAGCCTGGAAAATCACCCTCCTCCTCGTTTTTTTTTTTTTTGCGACAGGCGAGGAGCGGGCACGTTGAGCACCACGTGAACAGTGCCCCTCTCTCCCTTTCTCCTCTCTCGCTATTCCACCCCTCCTCTCTCCCTTTCTCCTCTCGCTCCTCCACCCCTCTCCCCTTCTCCCCCCCCCCCTTTCTCCTCTCACTCCTCCAACCCTCTCCCCTTCTCTTCTCTCCCTTTCTCCTCTCTCTCCTCCACCTCTCTCTCCCTTCTCCCTCGAGCTGCCAGCCCGGCTTAGAGTGCTCACATCCTGGCCCAGGCATCCGCTGAGGTCCCAGTGCCAGTGTCGTCAGTCCGTCTGCCTGTCTGTCTGGCACCCTGCCTGTCTCTCTGTCAGTTGGTCGGTGCGCCCGCCTGTCTCACTTTCTATCAGTTTTGCTTTTAATTCTGCTGTTGAGGTCTATGTGTCTGCTTCCACTGCTGTCGACGTCTATGTGTCTGCTTCCATTGCTGTCGATGTCTATGTGTCTGCTTCCTCTGCTGTCTGCCTTGTCCATATGTCTGTCCGTCTGCCCTGTCTGTATCATTCTGTATTTCCCTGTCCATTGTTTTGTAAAAAGGCCATTGGATACATTCATTGGCTTTGTCCTATAGGAGGTTGAGTGGGGCGTCTGGGTACATGAATAAATAGAGGGAAGGATCTCATCTAACCAGGGAAGTGGGTAGAGGCTGGGTGGCAGTGCAGTAGCAGCAGCATCCACTGACCAACTGCTGTTTATTCACTTAGCTTCGATTGATAACGCAGCATCCAGCCGTAATTTGTCTGTAATGGAACCGCTGCACATCTTTCTCGATAGATGGTGGTCATGGCCACCTCGCCCTGTGAAAAGCCTGTATCTGACCTCTTACGCAACACTACATTCAATTATATAGGCAAGGCAGAGTTCTCATTCTCTGCATCCTTTCGGAAGGCTGTATCACTACGGCAGATCAAAATGTGCTATTGTCGGGGTTTTTTCTATCATAAAAGTCAGGCAATAGCCTCATGTTGAGATAGGCTTTTTATGTCTGTCATTTTACACAGGTCACAGCTCGAATGCTTGCCAAGGACACACACACAGGCGCGCGCAAACTCACACACATGGGAAACAACTACAACCATCAAGAGAGAGACTGAACCCCATACAGTGCAACAGAGACTGGCTTCCTCTAAGGCTAGTTACCCTGGCAACATGTCACCTGGCAACGGGCGAGCCAAGGGAACTGCAACTGTCGGAGGTGCGCCAACAGTCGCCTAAAATCGGGGGCGGCGGTCGGCATTCCACCAAAACCCAAATCCATCACTCGCTTTTTCCGATTGGTTACTCTATGCATTCGACAGAATCATTTTAAAAGCATGGTCCATGATGTGACTATGCACTTTAACGATCCTTCGAACAAAGGAGCTAACCTGCAGTACACGGAGGAGAGGACGCTTGTGCGCGCCCCGTGTGTGCGCGGTCCCTGTCTGGCGCGTTGTAGTGACGAACCAGCGGGGATTGTTTTCTTCACGCTTGGCTGGCGCCATGCTGGGAATGTGTTTGTCATGATAAATGGATCCTGGGTGACATGACTTCGTATAATGGTTACCCACCCACGCCCTATCGACTCTCTAACTCGTCACTAATATTGATTGCAATAGCATTTTTTTCTTCGACACCCCGGTTTCTGGTTGTGTATTGCTGCGTATTGCTGTGTATTATCGCAATTTATAACACTAAACATGTAATGGATGATTTGCCTTTCAATTGTCGAACCGATCCTACGCTGGGCATGACAAAGAAAGACATGGTAGCCGAATGTTAGTGAACATCGCCACCTTGTGGCTGAAGAAGAATATTCTGTGATCAGTTAACCTGCAGGCTGGAGGCCTCGAGGCAAAAGCCTCAATATGCATGTGCACTGTGTCAACAGAGCAAAACTGAAAAAATCTATTAACAAAGTTTAAATTAGGTTATCGCTGGTAATACTGTTTCCTTGATGACGAGGCCTGCCGTGTCCAGATCCGGTCCTTTTTTTAACTGAACCTGGAACTGCTGACTCTGTCTTCCCTGCAGTCTTGTTGGTGTGAAGGAATGGTCCTCTATCTATCCACTACAAGGATATAACGCTGAGCTCATGAAACAGGGTTAGGAAGAGAACATGAGTACTTCTTCTTAAGAATCATCTTCATCATCGTATCTACCTTTTTTAAAAAAAGTGTTTTAATTTAAAGCCAGGCAAGGTAGTGTGGCTTTAGGAAATGTGCAGTTGACTGCTATGACCACCTCCTTTTTGGAAGCGTATGAGCACTGGAGTGTCCATTCATGTGTTGGTAGTAATGTTTCTTTGGTCTTTGTCATTAATCATAGATTATTAGTAATTTTGAAGACATGGGTGTGTTTGAAACTGCCCCAGCGTTTTGTCATGTGAGACGTGGCAAATAAAGTTTTGCTTATCGCCTAGGTTACGGTATATTTATAATGATTTAGGATTTTGCAGTAGACTAAAACTCTCTTTTGGTCCTCTTAATATGACATGAGTATCGCTGAGAAATACTCCCATGATGCATTCTGATGTGCAGGCCCTATAGGTGGGTGTTTGAGTCCCAGACAGGTGAAAGTTTCTGGTTTGAAACCCCAATGTCTGCTAAAATCACTACTGAGGATAAAATAGTCAGCCAAACGACTAAATAGTAGAAAGTTGTTAAAGCTATTATATCGTTATTAAATCACGCATCTCAATTTGCATTAGCAAAAACTAAATCATAAAATTACTCAATCATAAAATAATATGTCTTCAGCGATAAAGGTGACATGCAAATTGGAAATACTGGCTCCTCTGAAAACAATGCTACAGCCAACGTGCTCTCATGTGACCTTCCCATTCAAGGTCAGGTGTTAGTTGTTGTTTTGGCCAGCGTGTTATGATTCACTATTCTCAGAGTAACATGAGTTGCCAGAAAATAAACAAATTGGCCCCTAAAGCACAGTGAGCTGCTGCCAGGGAAACAAGTAGATGAACTGGACCAACTGAGATTGTACTTGATTCTCTCCGACCTAAAGGGCCTTGTCATCTTTCGAAAAAGCTCCAAGACCATAGCTGTTCTCAAACACGGGTAGATATTTGAGTTGCATTTGAAAGACAGAAGGATTTAAAGAGAGCTGGTTTATAATTTGCTACGTTCTCAAAATATAAAGCGCTCAGCTCTTCTTGCGCTCTCGTATATGTTCAGTCTCCTCACCCTGTAAACCCACGTGAACTGGAGTCTGGGAAGATGGGCCGGGCAGAGACTACTCTCTCTAAATACAACAGTATTTGGACTGCAGTACCAATTTGAAACATTTGGTGTCAATGTTACATATTGTACCTTTAAAGTGTCACTGACCACTCACATTGTTATAGACAAAAAAGACAAACTTGTTTAATAGCTTGTCTAATTGGGGGCCAAGGGATCGGTGGTTTTAGCTGGGCCATTCAGAGAAGTTGTCACAAATCTAAAGCTCAGCTTTAGGGGAAGTTACTGTCACATCCTGAAAAAACAAAAAACTGTCACATCTTGACACATCATGGTTTATCAGTACAGATAATTTCTGACACAAAAGGTCAGCTCTTAAAGAACCATGGTAAAGATAACACAAATACTTTAAAGGCAATACAAGGCAATGTATACAAAGACTAGGGATTTATTATGGCATTTTTCCACCACCAGATAAGAGTCAACACATTGCATTGGTATGGGATCCACATATCAAACTAAATTATGAACTACTCCTGATCAAGACTGAACAAAAATACACCTCTGAATTTGGTCATCATCAATTTGAAACAGTTTCTTGTCATTAATAATACAATGTCCTCTCAAGCAAGAGAAGAACCAAAGGTCAACAGCGGACTGGCAAGACCCTTTTTTAGTAACACGACCACAGACGGACAAGAATCAGTGTCAAAACATCTCCATCGTACCCAGTCGAAGAAGTACCATGTCATGACTCACACACATGTACACGGGAAAACATAGGCCTATGTACAGCACAGCCTCAGGGATCAGACATCAGGATAACGTGTTACAGGAGAGCTGTGTCCATGTTCACTCGCTCTCTTTTTCTTCTTCTTCTTTTTCCTTGCCATATTTTCCCATTCCCTGCGGCTCTCTCCCTCGCTGTCGAGCTGAAGTGTTGATGAGTGTGAACACTTTTTTCCTTTTTTCCTCGTTGCTCCCCGCAGAACGGGCATTTGACGGGGTGTCGGGACAGAAGGAGCGAGGAACGTGCGTGCTGCCATCTTTTTTTTGGTGAGTGTGTGATTCATTTTTTCGCCACGACGGCGCATGAAACACATGGTTGGCGATCGTCACTGGGATCGCGTCCCCTCGCTTCCTGTTTGGCGGGCATATGCTGCCGACACCAGGCGTGCACGGGTGGCCTTGCGCTTCTCATTGGTCGGTTCGCTTGTTGATTAATTATTTCTTTCTTTGAGTGTCGAGAGTTCATTGACAATGCCAGAGTTTATCCAACACTGGATGAACACGTTGGTCGTCTGTGTAGCATGGGAGGACGTTTTATTCAGTCTGTTTGAATACGACTGAATAGTAATGGAAAACAATATATCAGCAAAGCCTCTTATTGTTTAATGCTGCGTCAGAGAGGGACTACCTCCGGGGCTGAAAGCACTGCCACTATAGGCACATTTTTGAATAAAAGGAAATTAAACTATAGCCTCCTCGAGATCGCCTTGGTCCGGCGTTAAATAAACCATCTTGCGTGTATGTGTGTGTGTGCACGCGTGTGTGTCTATGAAGCCTGGCAGTGAAAAGCCGTATCTTTTCAGGAAAGTCACAAAATATTAGTCTCTAACATAACTGTCTTGAGAGGCTGGAACAGTGTAGCAGCCCCCCTTTCCCAGACACACAGACCCAAGCCCCTTCAGGAAAATAAACAGTCACAATTTGTGGGGGTTTAGTCATGATTTGCCAATCCAAACATTCTTCCAATTCTGAAAGGCTCCATACTTAAAAAAACAAAACAGCAATCAGCCTATTACTGATTCGTGGGAGGAGTCTTCCCCCCACCGAGATGCACGCAGACTCCACCGCCTCACACATGTATGTTCTACGACTAAACATATACTGTTATATGCATCGTCAGACCTCAACCTAACCTCAAAGGAGGACAGATACCCCCCCGCCAACCACCTCCTGGTCCCATGGTCTGTTTGAAAACGGCCCGCTGTCTTTCTGTACATGTCCACCGTCACAATCCATCCAAATCCTCCTGCTTCACCGTATACAACCTTCTAGGAAAACAGCAGTGCAGACACTACAAAGTATAGAAATTGTTTGTTAAGAACCCCGTAACGACTCAACGTAGGGGGGGGAGAGAGGGGGCCGAGGACTCACGGACCACACAGATACACATTTGTGTATGTGTGTGTATGTGTGTGTTGGGTCGCATAACAGTCACTGGGGTGAAAAAGGGTTCTTTTTCTATTCACATGTCGTTGTCTCTGTTTGTTTGCGCGTCAGACGGCGGCGGCGAGCGTGAAGGAATCACTGGGCTTCTTCGGCGTCCTCTGGTCAAGGGTTCGTCTGCTAACGCCACCGCCATCGCCGCCACGCAGCTCAGTGCTAACGCAACAAGGACCACTGCTTCTCTTCCTCTCTCGCTCACTCTCTCTCTCTCTCTCCCCCTCTTGTGATCTCTTCAGGTCCTCTCTCCCCCCCTCCCCCCCATCCCATCCAAAGTGGGTGGAGAGGATGGGTGGGGGAGGGGACTCATGCACGGTGGTCCCTACGACCCGTCGCCTCCCTCCGATGAGCTCTCCGCCGACGCCTGGGGAGCCTCCCCCGTGGGTGACTGGGCGGTCCCCGGCCCATCTGCACACAACACACACACACAGACACACAAACACCCACACACGCGCACAAACACACACAGACCACACAAACCAACACAAACTTAAAGGGTAAAATAACCAATCACATCCTACCACTGTTCTCTCAACAATGTTCACAGAGTACAAACCCTCCAATGATCACAATGCTAATTGCAATCAGCATCTCCAACCACAATGTTGTTATGTTGATTATAGAGGAAACTAGTAAAAAACGGTGCATCCTGCATCAAAGTTTCGCGTTCTGAACGATTTGTTTATTAGATTCATCTGAATTTCCCTTTAGGGAACAACAAAGTCTATCTTATCTTACAATATTATAATACAGTATTTCCCCTTATCCTATTTTAGTGTAGGAACTGATATTGTTGTTATTTAATTGTTTGATATCAGGTATATTAACAATTGCTAACTAACTAACAATCTATTCTATAGAATTAAGAATATATGGCATAACAATTATGGACTCTGTAAATATGAACACGCCACAAATGAAGATCTTTCTTTTAAAGTAATCAACTCATCACACTAGATATAGAACATATAACTTTATATACAATACTATTTCATGCATCGAATCATGAATCCCATGTGATGACAGACCATTCCAGGCCTTACTGGACAAGACTCGTGTCTAGCTGGAGTCTAGGCCCCCGCCCGGCCCCAACCCCTACCTTTGAGGGAGAGCTCGGCCAGCTTCAGGGGTAGATCCGTGGGGCCCACGCCTGCCGGAGAACCCAGGATGTCAGGCAGGGCGTTCCGCCGGCCCGATCGCCCCGAGGTGGCAAAGTCCAACACCGGCTCCACCTCTGTCATCTCAGAACCCGGCCAGAACCTGAACGATGGGATGTAGAGCGAGAGATGAGGCGAAATGAATTGATGCAACGCATGCAAGATCATGATTTCAGTACAGGACGTTCAGTATCCGAATAGGGCACTGAATATCCGTCTGGCCTTGGCTGGGCATCGATGGCTCATCTTTTAACTTGGTTATTCTGTCTATTTCAGCTAAGGTTTTGCTCGGATAGCTCAGACGATCGCTGCACTTTCCTCGGGTTTTGTAAGCTGAAGCTACTCGCGCTGATTGGTCCTATCGTTTGACCATTTCTGGTCAAGACCGGCCTGATCGGCAGAGGGAAATGGAGCGTGACCTCGCAAGATGAGGAGGGTTTCACGAGGTGAGGATATTTTTACCAAATTTTGGGAAGGTATCACGCCACAGCCTCAAAGTGCACTGAAAAGTGAGGTTGTCAGGGCACATCCACATGTCCAAACGCTGCCAATAAAACGCAATCTATCTACAATCTTGTCCTCAGTCACTGGCATAAGTGATCCCATTATCAGAAGTAGGGTATCCGAAGCCGAATGTATGGGAATCTTTGAGCAGAGGTCCAGTTTCACCACTGCGGCCCGACACGTGGCCACATTATTGCAGCAGCTTCAAATTGTTGCACATCATTTTAGCCTCATTTTAGCCTACCTTTGCAAGCTCCTAGCTTCTGAAAAAGTATTTGCATCATCGCTCTGTGACTTCTTGTCTGTGAAAGGTTCTACATAAATACATTTTACCTACTTATTTACTAACTTATTCACACACTCACTAAATAAGTTATGGTGAAAATGGGCCCTTATCTGAAGTGGTTAAGACACACTTTTGAAGTGCTGGTGTGTATGATATCCCGTTACAACTCTTCCACAGCATAGACATGCATGCATGCGTGCGTCGCGTATGTCTGCATGGTAACCACTTGTTTCACTGTCTTTATCATTAAATATATAAAGATATCGCCAAAATACCGAGCATAAGCACTTCCTTAACCCGTTTCCACACGTGTGATCGTGTGGGAATATCCACATGAAAAGCCCAGTCTGTCTGCTCATATAGCAACCAGCAGCCAGGGAGCCAGCTCTGGGCTACATTGATGACAGGCAGAATTACACCCCCTGTCAGACACACGCACGTGCATACACGCACACACAAACATGCACACACGTACGCAGGACCCACAACAAGGGCATGTGCAAAACACGTGTACACACACATGCACACAAACCCGAACCATTACACTAACGCATACATGTGCACAAACATACACACACACACACACACCGCAATAAACACACTACAGCACACACACAAACACACATACACACACCCCACAACACACGTGTGTGTGTGTGCACACACCACGACAAACATGTGCACTCACACCCACACACACATATGCACACACACACACACACACACACACACAGACACACACTCAGTGAACTGTTGCCATGGCGACGCAAAGAAAAAGCACCTCTGGTAGGCAAACATAGGAGTGTCATCCTTTCACCGACTCACTGTCTCTGCCCCTGGACCCATCCCTCTCTGTCTCCTAGTTCCTCCATATGTAACCTCGTCTCTGAGGGGAGACGACTCTCTCTCCTCGACAAGGAGCGCCGGTGGCATCAGAGATTATGAGCAACAGCTGTAAGCCAGCAGACACCTTCAGGTCCGCAGACAAAGCTTTGTGGTCACACGAAACAGGTGTGTACGGAAGCACACACACACACACACACACTAACACATTCACCTACACAGAAACTCATACATATGGAGACCTTCACGCGAACACACACATACACACGTGCACATAGAGGCCAACACACCAACACAAACAGACCTACACACACATGGGGACCTACACACACACACACACACGTCACTTCAACCCCTGAAGAGGGGCTGAAGAGGTAATGTAAACTCTGACCTGGAGAACCAATATTGTCGTGCGATACTATGGAGCACTGGCGTGTGGATTGTGTCTTTATTCTCAAGAGTGGTCACTTCAGTCTCCGGTTTCATCGGTTACATAAGCTCTAACCCCTTTCAATTGCTCCGATGCTGATCACACACGCTGCTCCCGTCAACAATGACGAAACAAATCGAGACAACGTATTGTGTCAACATCGCAATGTTGCCAGGATACCATGCTAGCCTACTTAGGTTTGTGCCGGTAGAACACACTGAAGACTGAAACCTAATGCAGCGCATTCGACAAAAACCCTTTTGTGCCATCAACCTCCTGTCCCTTCCACCCAAAGTCTAATCCCCGGCTCTCATCTGCCACTCCTCCGCCGCTAAAGGAGTCGGAGCCGAAGCTGAGTCCGTTTTTAAGACGGTAGCCTAGCTCTATTCGAAGAACGCACGGCCATGTTTTACAGTAACGCTGGCAGTCTCATGTGGTGTGTAATCTCTGAGCAGCGTACTGCTACACACTATCATCTCTCCACATGCACCTCTCAATGTGTCTGTGCGTGGATGTCTGCGAGTGTGTGTTGTGTTGTTCTTTTGTCTGGCTCCCCAGAGAGCCGTTCAGGACAACATGGGTGCTATGTAATCAAGTGCGATAACCCTCAGCTGAATGGTGGCGCGCTATGGGCGGCCCCCAGACAGGCAATGCATGATGGGAAAATGAATGAGGCCAAGCGGAGCCGACAGGCAGCGGGCAGCCGCGTTCTGAAAGGATGTCGGGGAGGCAGTGCCCACCAATCAGCATGTCTAAATAATATCCTTCTCTCTCTCTGTCTCTTACTCTCTCTCTCTCTCTCTCTAGGTTTCTATTTGCTTCTCTCTCTGTCTCGCTGTCTCCCTCTCCCTCTCTATCTCTCTGTCTCTCTCTCTGTCTCTCTGTCTCTCTAATCTCCATCCTGTTTACTCTAAGTGATTGCAGTGAAATAGACGGTTCTGAAATTCAACGAGTTGAATGTGTTTTCATTCTTACACTAGCAGTCATGTACTGTTAAGGCCCTTCATGGAGTAGATGTGCAGCTTGTTTTGATGCACCTTTATGTTTTATTGTTTTGAAATAAAATACATAAAGCATTAGTAGGATTTGTACAACTAACAGGAAGGGGAATATTGACATCAGGTTGATGTCAACCCTTCCTCTTCATTGCCTTTAGCCAGAGGATGTTCTAGAATCAACAGATGTACAGGGGCCGGTGAGAACTGGATATGGAAATAAAGTTGAACCTCTCTCTGTCTTCTGCTCTGATACAATTAGCATTTGCAAATAGCCATAGCCTTTCCCTATCGGTCATGAAAGTCAAACAGCATGTCTGGCCGTGTGTGTGTGTATGTATGTGTGTGTGTGTGTGTGTGTGTGTGTGTGTGTGTGTGTGTGTGTGTGTGTGTGTGTGTGTGTGTGTGTGTGTTTGTGTATGTGTGTGTGTGTGTGTATGCTCGGTGACATTTCACCGTACGCTCAGGGTTCAGCACCAAGGAGAGGGGAGGGTGGGAGTGGAAAAACAAAGAGGGAGGACAAGGGCGAGGGAGGGCGAGACAGGGAGCGACTGGGAGAGAGAGAGAGAGAGAGAGAGAGAGAGAGAGAGAGAGAGAGAGAGAGAGGGAGAGAGACAGGCAGATATATACAGGAAGAGACTGGGAGGGAGAGAGAGAGAGAGAGTCAGGGAGAGACAGAGAGAGATACGGGGAGGGAGAGAGAGACAGGGAGAGAAATACAGAGAGAAAGAGAGGGAGAGAGAGAGACAGGGAGATAAAGATAGACAGACGAAGAGAGGGGGAGAGCAAGAGAGAGAGACAAGGAGACAAAGATAGAGAGAGAAAGAGAGGGTGAGAGAGAGACGGGGAAAGAAAGATACACAGAAAGAGGAGCGAGACAGACAGGGAGAGAATGATAGACAGAGAAAGAGAGGGAGATAGAGAAAGAGGGAGGGAACGGGAAAACCGGCACCCATGTCTGGCGACATGCCACCCGTGTGAGGGTCTGTTCAGAACGCTGCCAACGCTGTGCCTCACAGCCCTGAAGGTGCTCTTCATCAAACAGGGGGGAGACAGAGAGAGACACACGCACACACGGCGAACAACCACCAGACACCCAGCACCGCAAGGAAATGTGGAAATAAGAAATGCCAAAATGAAAGAGTCAATCTGCAATATGTTAAAAATATCCCTCTCTTTTGATAATTACTTCTTCTTTCTTCTATTTAAAGCAGGTGAATTGACGTTGTGCTGTGAGCGACAAGTAATTCAGTTCCTCTTCTCCCCCACTTCTTCTCCTTTGTGGCCTCCACTGGACAGGCTACAGACAGCGGCGCCGTGTGCACACACCCCAAACATAGCATTAGCAACGTCAACAAAGCACAGGCGACGACTCCTACCCCCCTGCTGTGCTTCCCCACCCCAACAACCCCCCCCCCATATCCCAGCCCCCTTTGTGGCAGTCCCCATTAGGGTGTCATCTTCCCAGCCCTCCCATCCCAGAGCAACACAACAGAGGACAGCCGCAGACAAAAGGGATGCGAGGCGAAATTACAGGTTGCGAAGCCCCTCCACCCTCTCCCCTCTCTCCCCCCAGCGAGTACATCCAGCCAGCAGGCTGATGTTTACACAGCCTGTGAAGACATGGCAAGTTACAGATGAATAAATTATGCCTGGGATTACTCTTCGTCTATTTTTAGTTTCCCCCCATCTCCCCCCCGCCCAGTACCACGTTTCCTGTGATCATTTCCTGTCCCTACAACCGTTTTAGCCCTTCTCTTTCATTTTCTTGATGTTCCTTTAACCCCCCCCCTCCCCCACCAAGCCACCAACATCCTAAAGCTTAATTTGCACTTGCTGCCATGGCAACAGCACCATTGTTATAAGCCCCTAATACAAGGGGGAGCAGAGAGCGAAAAGCGGATGGTTTTTTCCACTACTCCTGTCACGGAAGTACATGTGATTCCTTCTTCTAGCTCTTCTTCTTCTTCCTCTTCTTCTGCGTCGTCCTCCTCTCCTTCCCAGCCAGTCTCTCCGTGGAGAGGCACGGAGGCACCGTCGGGGTGTGAAAGCCACCCTGATCCTTCACACCACGCACAACGCCGTTACCCGGTGTGACTCCCGTCTTCTGAGAGGCAGAGGAGGGCTTAAGTAGAGAGAGGCGGGGAGAGGTCGCCAGACGGGCACACAGAGAGAGAGGGAGGGAGAGAGGGAGAGAGACAGAGACAGAGAGAGCGAGAACTAGGAGTTAGAGAGAGAGAGAGAGAGACAGAGAGAGAGAGAGAGAGAACTAGGTTAGAGAGAGAGAGAGAGCGAGAGAGGCAGAGAGAGAGAGAGAGACAGAGAGACAGAGAGAGAGAGGGGAGGATAAAGAAAGGGAGACGAGATCTAATGAGACGACGTGATTGCAGTCCCCTTTACTGAGAATCCTGCACACACATACACACAGACAGACACACACACACACACAGACACACACACACAAACACACACACACACACACATACACACACACACACACTCTTGCAGAATCAAATCTACCCTTTTCCTCCCCACCTTTACATTTCAGGCTGTCTGCTCCGCTTGAATGAGCGATGAGCTCCCACTCATGGAATCAAAGTCACAAAATCACTTGAAGACTTTGCCTCAAAGTGAGATACCGAGCAGTGAGGGCTTGCAAGATCTACGGAAGCAGACGAAAACACAACCAAAAGAGCTGGCTGTGTGGTCGTCCGATTAGCCTTGGTTAGTGACTGAAACATTTACAACACAATCCCCCTCTTTGAAGCCAGCTTTAGTGTCGCTAAAATGAACGAATCAATGGCTGTAAAGACTGAAACGATAAAGGGCTGTTAATGGACCCCCCACCCCACCTCACCACCCAACGCTCGTTACTGATGTCGGGGGGGGGGGGGTCATCTTTTGTTGAAAAACCACAAAGCCAGAGGAAAGTGTTCTGTTGACGGCGACATGGTGACACCCAACGACTCCTCTGCTAATTAAAGCCCATTTCAAAGTGCAAAGGAAAACACACAAAAACATAAAAAGAAACTAAACTGTAAGGGAGAGGTTGAGACAAGTAGGGGATTCAAGCTTGGCCGAGAAAACAAAGTGGCCCTTTCACGCGGGTAAACAAACGTGAGAAAGATTGCAGGATGGCTTCTCCCGGTGGAGGGTCAATCACAACAAACGGATGCATAGCAATTTAGAGCAATTAGTACCCTCAGCTCCGGGTAGGGAGGGATCCAACCCGACGTCTGCCAGAGATGGCTGGCAGGGCCCTATCACATCGCAGGGCCACGGTTGAACTCTGCCAGCGTCGTTTCATGCTAGGTTAATCGCAAAACTAAACGTTTTTATAGTGTATAGACTGCAGGCTGTAGGGCCACAAGGCAGACTGCCATGTAATGCATTGCATGGTCTGAGTGTTTAATCGACTGGTCTACAGCGCCTGGTCTGGTCTGAACTCAGAGAATAGCAGTGATTAGGTAAGAGAGTTTCGAAGAGGATTCCTCCGTGTGAGTGTGTGTGGTAAGGTAGTGTATGGCAAAACGATGGGGGCGCTGCCTGCTGTAAGATCTGTCATTATTGATCTTTGCTATTCCCTCAATCAGTCTAAAAGGGAGAGAAAGGGAGGAGAGTGCTCTGGTCTCAGATCAGCGTTTGGGTATTAAAGATTCATTCTATCCCAGCTCTTCTGCCCAGGCTTGGTGATCACCAGTGGTGAGGCTATTAGCTAGGCATTTGTATGATGAGAAGTGATATATATATATATATATATATATATATATGAGTGGAAGAATTGCATGAATTACTTATGTGACTTTGGTTGAACAATATGATCCATGCCTTAGTCCAACCAGTATAAATATTTTATCACACACACTTGTTTGTCTGTTATGATTGGGGAAGAGAAGATATAGAGAAGACACACACACACACACACACACACACACACGCACACACACACACACACAAATACAAACACACATGCAAGAATGCACCCGACCACAGAACATTGATAGTGACGTGTGACATAACTTGGCTGTTTCTGCCCATGCCTAGACACGGCCTGCCAATAAAAGGGACAAGGAGCAGACAACACACCCAAACACCCACCCACACACACACACACACACACACAAACACACACACACAAACATGCACCATTAATGGTGGTGAAGTGGGGGTGCCGTGTGTTGGCCTCCTTGCTCTTTTCGCTTGAATAATGCACCGGCATCAATCATCATCAAAGTATTCATTGTTGCCGTTGTGCGCGAAATTAAAAAAGCTGTTTGCTGCAAACACAAAAAAAGCACAACCTAATTGACTGTGCGGGTTTGAAGTGCCATTCAAACCCCTATTGAACCTCTCCCTCTTCGTTAAGGAGACTCCACCAGCTAATCAACTCAATGAACATCGGAAAAAAAGCTGTGTAGAGTGGGACCTGTATTGTGTTGATAGTTCCTAGCACTGCTCAAACGTCCATTGACTAACTCTCGGCTCATTCCTTGGCCTGCATCAAATTTTAGGGGTGCTTCGAAGTGATCAGTGAGCTGAGTGGAGGCTCAGGAACTGCAACGGAGAAATAGCATCTGTTTGGACGTCTCCCCTTGCCCGGTTCCAGCGTCTGTACCCACCCCCACTGTGAAAAACATAATCTGCGCTTCAGTGTCTGCAATTGTGCTGCTTGAGGAGCACTCGGCTTGATGAGTTTTCACCCAGCCAATCAGAGTTTTGTGGGCGGGATCTGTTAAATGATATGCTGACGGAATCCGTGTGCCCATAGCACCCGATAGAAAACATCACTCGCAGGGCTCCTCCTAGCTGAGTGACAAGTTGTCCCTGAGCAAGGCACCTAACCTTAACCGCTCCCGACGAACTGGCTGTCGCCTTACATGGCTGACACCGCCGGCCATCGCTGTATCAATGAACGTATGAACGGGTGAATGTGAGGCAATGATTCACTAGCGCTTTGAGTGGCCACAGGTCTGAAAGCGCTAGATGGAGGACAGCGGCCCCATTAAGCATTTATTCAGCCCAGACTTGTGCTATGGAGCTGAGCATCAGCCTCTGCCTCTTATCTACTCTCTCTGCTTGGAACAACATCACCTTAGTCAGACTGACATCATGGCCGGCTCCTTCTGGGAAAGAACCCCCCCCCCCCCCCCCCCCCCCCCCCCCCCCCCCGCTGGTGCAACAAGTACATAGGTCACACTAAAGGGCGCTGGGCTTTACAGAAGCCAGAAGCAGACGGTCATGGAACTGGTATAGGTCTGTGGTCAATACGGAGCAATAATGAATGGCTTAGTATTTGAACACATGAACGGCGGCGTCAATCATGGAAAGGACAAAAAGGCCCAGAATCAATCATGATAGAATTTACTTCTGTGTGGTCAAATTTAACGGGACAGACGACAGATGGCCGTTGATTTTACATTTTTTATCCAAAGGGTGCATGTTTTAAGTGTGAGAAAATTTCAAAAAGCAATAATACAGTGTTTGTGTATGTAAGTGTGTGTGCATGGGAGAGAGAGTTTGTGCAGAGCGTTCATGTATTTTTTGTGTGTGTATGTGTGTGCACATGACTTCTATACAGGGAATTAACTGGAATGGAAGCTACAAACGTGGGTCAAAACATAAAAATTGAATGACAGACACTGCAATCAACGAAAGAACAGACTGGTGACTACATTGATCAGGACAAGTCTCCCTCCAATCTAAATCACTGATTGGTTCAAATAATTGGTGGTATCCGTGACAACGCCAGGTTGACTTGGCAAGGAAGTCAACAATGAGGAGACTCATTGTCAAACGGGCACAGCAGAAGAGGTCGACTAGGGTTCCTTGATGAGGAAGGTGGTTTAGTATTACTATACCTGAGTAGTCTGTGAAACAACCTGTTGTTCACAGGAAAATTGAGACCCTGCGAATCAAGATAGGGTAGACTGTTTTGACTTTCATGGTTGACTAACATGCTTTTTTTTTCTTCAAAGTGAATGCATCAACTATGAGAATTTATTTTTTTATTTTAAACGCAAAATACAATTGCAATAAACAACACAGTATAATTGGCTCTTGGCTCTTAAAACAGTTGACAAATCTACCAAATAACAACCAATCAGGCCACAAGCTTTGACTTGTCCTTCAATGTTGTCATGCAGATAAACAACATAATGCATGTCTGGAAACAAACTAAGTGCAGCCCATGGAGACAAGAGCATTGTTTGCACGCTTTGCTTTAGAGATACCGCTAAACCATCTGATGTGTCTCATTGTTGGCAAATGATACACCGATGAAACCAAAGACTAAGTACATGTCATTAGTGCGATATGCCTACACAAAAGCAGATTGATGAACAACCGATGACGACCATACTGCTGGCTCGTGCAGCGGAAAGAACAACACAGCGACAGCACGCTGGTGTAGACTTTACGAAAGAAATGTAAACAGTCGTTAGCGTTTTTATTATTGGCAACCGTAAAATCCCCATCACAATCCCTTTTTTGCTAAGGTAAGGCAGGCAGGCGAATATTATACAGCTCTGCATAGGACATTGCACACAATTGAATCAATTATGTATTTTCTCAGAAAACACACAAATAACGTATAATGCAAAAAAGACAGAGTGCCTACTCTTTTCATTGCATCGACGCAGTTAATTATGACTCTATATTGTTTGTAATCATGCGTTTATAACAGCAGGAAAGCAGCAGCAGGAATCTCTCTCTCTCTCTCTCTCTCTTACACACACACACACACACACACACACACACACACACACAGTAGCCTTCCCCTGTTGTTATTACATGCTTATTCTATAATGCATGTCTGATCAACTTCGTATTAGACTAATTGTTGCACGTCCAGGGGTTATGCAGCACTGCCTACCTGTTGAGTAAATGTAATATGTTCGCAATACATGGCCCCATCAGCTACTCACCCACTGTCAGTGCGCGTGACGAGGGAAAAGTCCAAGGTTGCAACTATCTTCCGGTGACCGCACTCTCCGGGCACGAGAAATAAACCTACGGTGTTTTTGATGTCGCATCCATGAAAAAAATGGTGTGTAAAAAAAAAAACGTTCAAAACGCCTGGCAGCGGTCCGCGGTCACGTTAAGTGAACAGATCCCACGTTGACGCACCCGTACGGTTTAGTGCGCGTTCTCAGAGCGCAATAGAAAGGTTTCAACCATAGTGGTTTTACCGAGAGGGGGGCACTGCCGCCACACGACCTCCGTTATAACAAAATACGCGGATCCTGATGCGTGATTCTATTTTAAGTAATGATGTACAATCGAAGTCAATTTCAGATACACACATATTAATTGTTTTTTTTCCGCAAATAATCCAGGGCCCGCGAGCACAGGTTAGGCGCGTACCGCCAGATGGTAGCAGCGCCACGCTGTCCAATGGGGAGAGAGAATGTGCATTGTGTTTGAAGCGACCATACAGCGACCAATACAGCTCATGCACATGCTACTGTATACGCCTATCGACCAACAGGTAGTTTTTGATGCATTTGCAATGCCCAATTTATCTTCAGATTCTAAGCATAAAGCAGCATCTAGATTTTTTTTAAAATTTGCCCCATGAGGGAGTATAAAGTATTTTAATTTGATAAGGAAATGCACTGCACGTCCACATTATAAACCAGGTTTGGTTGCATAAGGTCAATCGAATTAAAAAAACATTGACATGGCACAGTAAAAGAAAACAGACATGAACTAAATGCATGACTGATACAAATAATGCTATTGTGTCCTGACGTGCTTGCCTGCGTGTGCGTGTGTGTGAGCATGCATGTGATAGTGTGTGTGTGTAAGTGCGTGTGTGTGTGGCTGTGCGTGCGTGTGAGTGTGTTTGCGCGCGCCTGCCTGCCTGAGTGCGTGCGCGTGTATGCGTGTGCGCGTGCGGAGGTGCAGAGGAGATGAAACAGAAGCTATCTTTGGACGGACAGCTCCTCGTTCACAGGTGCTTTAATATAGCTCGAGTGCCGCGCGCTGTGTTTTTCCTCAAGGGCAGACGGCGGCAGATGGGAGCCCCCTGTTGCTCCAGTGTCCGACCTTCAGTCAGAGCATCTGCTCCCGTCCGTGGAAAGGAGGCGGAGGAGAGAGGATATTGATGAGGGTTTCGTCTCTTCTTAGGACCTTGTTGAATAAAATATAATACACTAGATTAGAATATATTAAAAATAGAATAGATCTGTTATGATAATGATTGGGATTTAATAGCACCTTTTGAGGTAGGCCTACCCAGTGATACGGTAGCCTCGGGATACGAATTATTGGATGAGAATAGAATATAATCAAAAACTGTGAAATTAAATAGCCTACAATGTGCTACGTATTTGATATTTGAAAGTGGCCTGATGCGTGTTGTTGATTTTTAAGCCAAAACATTGCTTTTAAACACGAACTGCATAGACTCTGCTGCTCATTCGTTGATTTGGATATAGCCGGCTAAATGTACGCAGTTGCGTATAGTTGTTGTTGTTGTGGGCGTTGAAGGAAAAACGTTAGAGTGACAGCTACTATGAACCAATCAAGGCAGGGGTATCGGGTTTCAGTTGCAAAAAAAAACGATTTCAGAGAAAGGCTTGTTGTTATCCCTCAAAGCGCAAGTGAACACTCGCTAATCTTAGTTTCGTTTCTGTTGGATTAAACAATATCACAAGATGGGAGCTTGCATGGCTTTGTGCTCGATAGCCAGCTGCGTAAGTATAAAGTAACAACAGTTTTCTTAAACAGGTATCTAACAAGCCTATTTTGTTAAAGTATGGGCTTGTATCAGTAACTTTAACTAAATCTGCTCGTCAACCGTTTCTAGGCCTTTTCGTTGTAGTAGTCCCTGTGTGGCTAAATTATAATTGTCCGTGTGGTATTCATTGTTTTTTATCCTGGTAAAACATATCTCACGGTGGTGGCGGGCGGTTATCGGAGTTAGGCGCAGTAGTTTCGACGAACGTGGAAAATACGTGATTTCCGTGTTTAAAACTAGTTTCACCGCCCAGGCTCCACAATGTTGAATTCCATTAGTCACACCTCCTGATGGGAACTTCCATCGACTCGGTGGTTGTTTCGCTTTTGAATGTCCAATGTAAACTAACTAACATTTTGTGTGGATTCACACTGACCTCAGGACGTGCATGGCTACCATGTGACCTGTATTATATTTCAAGGGGTGGTTAAGCAGTGTGGCACGTTGCCTTCATAATGTATGTATTGTTGAC
The DNA here is from genome assembly GCF_949987615.1 of Pollachius pollachius. NCBI lineage: Eukaryota > Metazoa > Chordata > Actinopteri > Gadiformes > Gadidae > Pollachius > Pollachius pollachius. The sequence goes on along the minus strand of NC_136946.1, from coordinate 8,913,526 downwards.
CAATTTGGAGCCAAAGACATCTGTAAGTCATGCATGCATTACACTGATCTCTCTCTCACACACACACACACACACACACACACACACACACATATATATACACATACACACACACACGCTAGTTAATTTATGACATATTTCTGTATTTCAAACCATTAACGGATCTGTCAGGTTTCCGATATGTGTCCCCCCCAATGTTAAACTCATTCCTACGCCCCTGATTCTTGGTATAAGGCCAGCGTTATACACTTGTCTTTAGATATATGGGTAGAAGAGAGGGTTAAGACAGTGGAACCTTTAGTGAGGGTAAGGTTTAGCCATAAGGCTAGAGATGGTACCTTTTAGGTGTTAAAGGGGACATACTATGAAAACAACACTTTTTCTGATTTGGGTTGTTTTGGGTCTCTGGTGCTCCCACATTCATACAAACTTTGAAAAAAGACTGTACATTTTTTGAGTGCCATATGCATTTCTGAAAGTACCCCGCCTACAGTTACCAAATGAGCGAGTCATTTTCGGCGCCCCCTCCTATGTAGGAAGGGGGCACATTTGAATAATACCTCCCACTTCCCCACACCCCTCCAGTCAGAGCATAGCTAAGATTTTGTGGACCAGCGGACGAGCGCTTGGCAGAGATCTTCGCTGATTTCGGCAGCAGGAATATTCCATACAAAAATAGATGTCTAATTTGTCAGTTTGCCATGTGACTGCCTGGCAGGGAGTCCGGCGGAGCTGCCGGACTGCGGGGGAGCTTCGACGGCAGTCCGGCAGCTCAGCTCCGGGAGTACAATCCCTTTCTCCTCCATGTCGCGTTTCAATATGGACTTCAGAGAGTCAAGGCTAAAGTTCCTTTCCCCAATTCTTCTCAACCATGGCCGAGATAACCCACACTACGAGTCTTTACTTGTTGTGGAAGTACCACAGACGTCAGACGCAGTCTGTATGATTCATAATATCATCCGAGGCGCACATAGCTTTTGGTCGTGATATTAGATATATTATATAAATACCTATAATAATAATAATAATAATAATAATAATAATAATAATAATAATAATATTATTATTAATATATTATATAGATATAGAGCTCCGGGAGTCTGCAAAAGGCAACAATCAATTCCGGCTGGGGTTCAGTCTGACAGCTCATTGGTCAATGGGCAGCAGCTCATTTGCATTAAAGCTACAGACACCAGAAACAACACATTCCCAAGGGACTGAAACAGAGGGGAATAGCGGTAGGCAAGATATTTTTCCTTAAAGCTATTTCCAGCAAACAGCTTCAAAAACATGTTTTCTGGAACTCATATACTATGTTTACTTACCATAATATGTCTCCTTTAAGTTACAGTTGAGTTTAGATATATGGGTAGAAGAGAGGGTTAAGGCAAACCATTAGAGAGGGTAAGGTTTAGCCATAAGGCTAGAAATGGTTCCGTTTAGGGTTACTCATGTCTTCTCCCCCTCTCTCCCCCTCTCCCCCCTCGTCTCCCCTCCAGGCGTCCTGTCTGTGCGGCTCGGCCCCCTGTCTGCTGTCGTCATGCTGCCCGTCGGCCTACAACTCCACCGTGACCCGGCTGGCCTTCTCCTTCCTCCTGCTGCTGGGGGCGCTGGTCTCAGTCTTCATGGTCCTGCCCGGCATGGAGACGCAGCTCAAGAAGGTGCTGTGTTTTGTTAAGAGGATAGGGATACACAAAGTTTTCGGCTGATCTTCTGTTATCAATTTTGAAACCGTTTATGGGAATGATAATCGTCATGGGAGCGACGTAGGAATGAATTTGTATGAACTTGCGCTCGTTCAAGGACATTGTGACGAAGGGCTGACATTGTGACGTGTGGCGGCAGTGCCCCTATTTTGGTAATGAAGGTTTCTGCCAAATTATTCAATTAGATTTATTATTGGCCCAGAGTTTCATAATTGGTGGATCCCTGCTTTTGAATATCTTTGCCATATTTATTAATTTCAATAACATGCATTCAACTACTTGACCTCATTTTCATGTTTGCCCATCAGATTCCGGGGTTCTGTGTGGATGGGGCCAGCATACCTTTCACAAACAAGGTGAACTGTGATGTGATGGTGGGCTACAAGGCGGTGTACCGCATGTGCTTCGCCATGGCCTGCTTCTTCTTCCTCTTCTCCATCATCATGATCCGCGTGCGCAGCAGCAAGGACCCGCGAGCATCCATCCAAAATGGGTACGGTTACGTTGCAGTTCGCATGGTTTATTAAGGAGAGAGTGGCGCCACCTGGTGGTGGGGCCCTGGTAATGCACATCCCTTATACACCCACAAGTTGTTTTTCCTCTAAACGGTTGTGATTTACGTTCACAGATTCTGGTTCTTTAAGTTTCTCATACTGATTGGTATTACTGTTGGAGCCTTCTTCATTCCAGACGGGATGTTTACCACAGGTAGGCTGTAGAATGATCTTTCTATACAGATGTTTCCCTTGCACAATAACTCACCTGAAGTAGGTTAACTCACCTGCCCATACTGACAGGTCAAATGGAGCCATTATGAATCTTAATTTGAATTCTAATTCCTTTATCATTCCTTCATTATAATTATATCTTTGCAGTTTGGTATTACTTTGGCGCCGTGGGCTCTTTCTGCTTCATCATCATCCAGCTCATCCTCCTGGTGGACTTCGCCCACTCCTGGAACCAGTCCTGGCTGCAGAGGGCTGAGGACGGGAACACCAAGGGCTGGTTTGCAGGTAACCGTAGCGGACCAAGTAGTCAGAACCTCCAAGATACCTCCTAGACTCCTTTTAAAATCCAGAGGAATGCCAAACACAACTCTGGACAACATCCTGTTGTTGGGATTCTATCTCAACAACGAAGTTAAGCACACAGTGCATGGCTGTTGCCGGGCTGTATTTAAATGTAGAAAATTTGAAAACCTTATCTTACGTTTCTCTTGACTAGCGTGTGTTCTTTTGGCTTTAAAGATCCCATATTATAACATCAGGTGTGAGTGTGATTAGCCATTACAAGCCGTTTTGAAAATCTGCCCCTTCTGACTTCACAAGTGGGCATGTCCAACTAGACGTGTGCTGGATAGATCATTCTACCAGCCTACCCAGTGGACTGTAGCAAACGTTGCTCATCTATCCGTCGTAGATCTAGGTGGACACGCCCACTTGATGTGTGGGATGTCAGAAAAGGCAGATTTTCATAACTGCTTGCAACGGTTAATCACACTCACACCCGGTGGTATAGTATGGGACCTTTTAAAGACAATCAACGTACCCTCCGGCCTACCCTTATGGTAGGCCGGATGTCGATCGCCGCGGCAGCTATGTAAACATCGTATCATCATAGCAGCGCGACACAGTGTAGCCTGCTCAATAAAAAAACAGTAGGCCTAAATAAAATAAAAACAATAAAAACTGCCCCATCAAGCTCCCATTGCACGTCTTCCTACCCAAGATTGCAGAGGAACGTCTCCACCTCCTTGTTCGCCCAAGTTAAAGTTTTGCGGGACATGTCCATGGTCCAGAACAATACCTTGCGGGTATGCCTACTGTTTGTTTGTTTTTATCCCCATGTCGCCCGGAAGTGACAATTCTGTCGACCAATCAATGGAGGGCGTGTGTAGCTCGAACTTGCCGGCATCCTTTCAGGCGTCTCAGTACCCCAAACAGAGGAGTACTGCGAGACGAGTACGGATCAGTACGGCTCAGTCCGGGTCACGCCCACTTTTGGCGGTGGAAACGCGATCCGTGCCGCAACTTTGCGAACCGAACCGCACCCTCCGGTGGAAACGCGCCATATGTCCGTCTCTCTCAGCCCTGATGCCCTCACCATAATCCACTATGTCTGTCTCTCTCAGCCCTGATGTCCTCACCATAGTCCATTATGTCTGTCTCTCTCAGCCCTGATGTCCTCACCATAGTCTACTTTGCCTGTCTCCCTCTCAGCTCTGCTGTCCTTCACCATCCTCCACTACGTTCTGGCCTTCATCTCGCTGGTGCTGCTCTACGTCTTCTACACGCAGCCGGACGACTGCACCGAGCACAAGGTCGTCATCAGCCTCAACCTCTTCTTCTGCATCATCGTCTCCATCGTGGCCATCCTGCCCAAAGTCCAGGTGATTCCCATCCTCATCCGCTCTCTGGGACTCTTGGGGAGAACAATGTGAAAGGATGGGCAGAAATAATCCGAGAAGGCTTTTCTCTGAAAGAAAAATGTTTTTGCTCTACCTAAAACAGCATAGTGCTCAAGAGTGTCATTAGAAAACGCAAACTTTTATATCTGGATGGTCTCACAAGGCTGACCATTACCAGTGATGTCCTTTGCATTATTACTACGCAAATTTGAATGAGTTTGCAATACACTGATTTGTCTGTGCATCCTCCCCCTCAAGTGATGCAAGCACCTATTGAAAGCCCAGCTGGCAGTCAAGGCCTTCACATACACAGAGGGATTGATTTAGGCTAGGGTAATTCAGTCATCAGAACTGGGCTTGAACATTACTAAGGGTTGTGACGTTCTCCACTCTCCAGCCTGTTCCTCCACCGGTCTTGCTCATAACAACCTAACATAAACAGAACGTCAACGCATTATCAGGAGATGCAAAAAAACAGTTTAACCTTTGAAATAAAATATGGTCGCCTATTGATCCTGGTAAACATCCTGGCCGTGGTTATTTATTGGTTGTCCTTTTGTGTTATGTCGACAGGAGGCCCAGCCCACCTCCGGCCTGCTTCAAGCCTCCCTAATCACCCTCTACACCATGTACATCACCTGGTCGGCCATGACCAACAACCCCAGTGAGTGCCTAGGATACCCAGTGCAGCACACTTTGATTTGACACTTCCGTTTTGAAGAAATTCAATGACTGCTCCGATTGCAATTGGGTGAGGGAGTCTCAGTTCCTCGACAAACAAGGAGCGCCGCAGTCTGCACGATATAAACACAACGGCGGAGCCAGAGGACAGTGTAGCAATCGAGAGAGCGGTCGTAACAGTTTGGTCTGAAATAGAGGGAAGGAAGATATTAAAAGAGCTACAGGAATGTTCACAGAAGGTTTTTTCAGAGGAGATAATGATCTTCCTTTAACTTCCAACTGGCTTCCACAAGAGTGAAGAGAGCAGCAGCCTCACCAAGTTATCTCATCTGATTAGCTAGTTTTTTTTTTTTGAAGAAGAAGAACGTAAAGCCGTGCCAGATCTAGAAAGCCATTGCTGCCCAGCTCAGACCAGAGTGATATTCATTGCAACACACAAATTGTAGTATCTGAACGGTATTCTGAATGGTATATCTCAAGCGGCTATGGAAGCACACGTTATTTCAAATTTGGTCACTAACGCTACACAAGGCGAAGTTTATGTGACAGTAATCTCACATTTGTGCTCTGACACACCAAGAGACTTCACCAAACCCAGTCCAGTCCAACAGTATGTCTACATTAAGTCGTTATCCAAAAGCGACTTCCAATCGAGGAATACAATCGATTTATAGGGAGCATCTGGCCTGGAGTCAAGCAGCCAGAGCGACTTTAAGCTGTCAGAAAGAGGGTCACGGTTTCACTAGCTTGTAGTTCAGAGTGTTGCGTCTACCTTAAAGTCAAACTCTGCTTTATTGTTAGTTCCAAAATATGCGGCATACAAATAGAGCCATCGAAATTAGGTCTGTCTCTGACCCACGATGCAATAAGGAGAAAAGGAGAAAATTAGGTAAAATAAAATAAGTAATATTTACAATAAATAAATTCTGAATAGTGCAAAATAATTCTGAATAATGCAAAGTTAAGGCAAAACAAAACGGTATACATAAAATAATGTTAAAGTGAATTGATTTGAAATGTGCAATATGGGGAACATTATGAGTTCCAAGTCTAGAGTTCTGGGGTACATGAACCTGTGTCCAATCAATGTGTGTCCCTCCCCACACAGACCGCAAGTGTAACCCCAGCCTGCTGAGCCTGGTAACCCCCCCTGGCCCCCCACCCACTCCGGCCCCGGGACTGGCCCTCGGTGCCACCCCCAGCCCCCCCAACTCCCCCCAGTGGTGGGACACCTCGGACGCCGTGGGGCTGGGCATCTTCCTGTTCTGCACGCTCTATGCCAGGTAGGCCCTTTTGGCGACGCTGCTCGGCGTTTGAGGTTTGGTGTTTCTGCCTCAGGCGTGGTTAAAGGGGATATACCACCAGGTCTGGATAGATGAGCAACGATCGCTACAGTCCACTGGGTAGGCCGGTGGACTGATCTGTCCAGCGCACATCTAGGTGGACACGCCCACTTGTGATGTCAGAAGAGGTGACGGCAAATCACACTCACACCTGGTGGGATAATATATCGCCTTTTAACATGCCGTAAGCATGACAATGATTATGTCGTTATATGGCAGCACTTTTGATGTAAGAGCAGCACCGTGCCGGAGATTCTGTCGTTGCCGAAAGTTTAACGGTATTCACCTTTGACCCCGGGATGAGCAGAGAGTGCCAAACAGCTCTTGACTAAGCATGTGTTAAAGCTATAGAGGGCCATTTGAGTCCATATCCAAGTCTTATCCGGCGTGTTTATACTTTAATGTATGTAAGTAGGAATGTGTTTTGAATGTAGAATATCGTTAGCCTCATAGCAGAATTGCCCAGGTCACCTGTTAAGGTTCGTCTTGCATTGGCGTCAAATAGATGACTTAAGCAGGTAGTGATTATGGAATGTACAAAGCACTCTGATTGACTTAGGATTTAGCCAATGAGGCAGTAGCGTTGGAGAAGAGAGTAGAGCTAGGTTAGATTTGACAATTTGGCAAAAATATAACTTTGGCAAGTATGCTATGAGGCTATCGATATTAAACTAAAATAACAAAAACGTCTTGGATGAGCTGAAGCTTTTAATGTTTTCAAAGTTGATCCTCGTACGTGGCTGTCTGTCTGTCTGTATATGTATTGCACGGTATCCATGACACCTCCTCTCCCGCTTCCTCCGCCCCCCTCCTTCAGCCTCCGCTCCTCAAACAACGCTGCGGTGAACAAGCTGATGCTGACGGAGGAGGGCCAGGGCCTGACGGCGGAGTACGAGGCGGCGGGCGAGGACGGCGTGCGGCGCGCCGTCGACAACGAGGAGGAGGCCGTCACCTACAACTACACCTTCTTCCACCTCTGCCTGCTGTTCGCCTCGCTGCACATCATGATGACGCTCACCAACTGGTACCTGTGAGTATCTTCCAGCTGGTTGGTTGTATGTTTGTTTTCAGATTTTGGGAATTGTTAGATTTGATCCTGATTTTCCATTTTGACAGATTAACAAACATTGTTATTGATCCAGGGGGATTACTTGTCAACGTCTATAACTTTGTTCCTATTTCTACTTCATATCAATTTAATAGAAATGTGAATAAAACAAAGTTTTACGTTAAGAAATTGAATAATCATGCGATTTTAAACGAGGGAGAGGGTTGACTTTTTGGTTTAAACTTTTCCAAGAAGAAACCTATTTTAGATCTATGGTAAACGACACATTAAAGGAAGCTTGGCATTTTGTGCCCTTAATACGGCTCTGAGGCACCGGTACTGGCTCCGTGTATATCATCCAACCTTTCCCTCCTCCGACCAGGCCGGACTCAGACTACCAGTACATGAGGACCACCATGCCAGCCGTGTGGGTGAAGATCTGCTCCAGCTGGCTTGGTCTGTCCATCTTCCTGTGGACCTTGGTGGCTCCTGTGATCCTCACCAACCGAGACTTCAGCTGAGACACATGTACTCAAATATGCACAGCCAAAGCTAGTGGCTCATCTAACGCTATAGCAGCCGGCTAACCACGTGCTTGGTTAATACAGTTGCCCTTTTAACTATTACTGTTGCCTTTTTCAGGTGAAGTTGCCAAAGATCAGAATGTTACTTCACTACAGTTGAAAGTTTGATTAATTTTTATCAGCTTAAAGGACTCATGAACCATAACATATTTGCACTTTGGAGGGATCAAAAATTTATCTTTTGGCAAAGCTTTTTTAAATATGTTCACTTTTATATTACTTGTATTACCCCAGTGAAAACAATAAAGATCTTCTTTGTTCATCCGTGGTGTCGAAAGAGTTTAATTCAGCTTTTATGGAGTCCTGTAGGGGGGACTGTTGCTTAGCCAATCAAATCATTTTCTCTCCTCACCCCTACCCACAACACAGCATTACCTCATTCGATATATATAGTTGCCTCATTTGAGATATATATATATATATATATATATATGTAATATGTATGTATATATATATATATATATATATATTCTCACACAACTCCTCTGGCCAAAGATGGTAGAATAATTCAAAAAATGTACAACAATAACTTCATATAAAATGTTCAGGATCTATCACTGGTCTGGAAAGTATGAGGGTGAGAAATACGCATGATGTCATCTTGTCTGGCCGAAAGAAATCCCACAAAGAGCCCCCCCCCTTCCCCTCCTAGTCACATGATCGTGTTGAAATGTGACTTGGTTTCCTCCTTGGAAGAATTCCTGTGTGTGTGTGTGTGTGTGTGTGTGTCTTTCCGTGTGAGTGTTTGTTTGTGTGTGTGCATGCACACACGTACGTACATCTGTATATACTGGCACAAGAGGCACAAAGGAATGTGTCTGGGCTCAGGCTTGGGGTTATCACAAGATCATGATTAGTTGTGCGTTGAACACTGTAGACTGACTGTATGTCCCGCCCTCTCTCTCCAGGGCAGAGCTGAGGGAGGGTATATAGAGCCACACAGTCATTTACATTTCACCTCTGGGTGCCTCTTAACACAGGGCCAGATCCCTGTGTAAAGGTAGCAAACAACTATTTGTTTACGAGGCTGATATTCGAAAAAAATATGATGAGGATGAGGCCTTGACCATCACTTTTGAGGGCAGTGTCCAATTATGAAAGATATATCATCCTGTCTCACCCGAAATGTAAAACAAAGTAAACTTGTGTCCTTTTTTAATATTTAATATTAACGAAAATAAAAAATCTGCAGCACAAATTAAACCCTGAAAAAAAACTACATATCCAGTTGTCAGATTTAAAGACTACTGTTGAATTCTAACAACGTTCTTTCATTCTTCTATTTCTTTAATTTTTTTTTTTCTCGGTTTGACCTAGCCTGTTGTTCATCATACATATCACTGTTTTAAGTAGGCTAAAGGACAAATCCGGTGTAAAATGGATCTGGGATGTTTAGTATGATAACGAGTTGGGATGTTCGTTTGGGAGCAAAAAGGCGCATGTATACGCATTCTTACGTTGGCTGTTTTTAGCCGATTCTACCAAAAGGGTCTTAACATATAAAACGAGGCATTGATAACTTTTTAAGTGTACAGATTGTTTATTAAAAAGGACGTTTTATACACACAATACCATCAGTAGTTCACCCGTAGACGCCATCTTGTTTTTAGGACTCGATAAGTAGATTGACGAATACAGAGATTGTGCCATCCGTCAACAACACGCAAGCTCTGTGTTCGCCAATCTACTTATCGAGTCTTAAAAACAAGATGGCGTTGACGAGTGAACTACTGATGGTATTGTGTCTATAAAATGTCCATTTTAATAAATAATCTGTACACTTATAAAGTTATCAATGCCTCGTTTTATATTTTAAGACCCTTATTATACAACCAAAGAAGTGTCGGGCTACTTCTAGCCTTTTAAGTGGTTTAAAATAGCGATTACATTTTTACCATAACACATGCCCCCATCGTTTCAAGTTTATAGCGTTTTGGTCGAATCGGCTAAAAACAGCCAACTTAAGAATGCGTATACATGCGCCTTTTTGCTGCCAAACGAACATCCCAACTCATTATCATATTAAACATATCCCAGATCCATTTTACACCGGATTTGTCCTTTAATAGTAGGCTCTGTTCTTAATCAGCACGAACCTGATTAGTCTAGTGATCTGATTGACACGGGTGGCTGCTAGGCGTGTCACCCCCCTGTACAGATGTGATCAGTCACCTAATGCTCTTACATAATGAACGAGAGAGAAATGAGTTGCATAAACTGGTTAGAATCAAGCTCTTAATTGGGCCGTGTGTATGTGTGTGTGTGTGTGTGTGTGGGGGGGGGGGGGGGGTAGGTTCATGATGCTATACGGCCTCGTGCATATACAACAGCACCACGGTCAGCGCATTGAAAAGTACCAAAAATAAATAAAGAAGCTAACCTGGCAACCCCGGAGTACAAATCAAGCGACCCTCTGAGCTCTGGTTCCCGTCACGACCTGGGCAGACCATGGACCTATTAAAGAAGGGCAGACCCAGGAGTCTCCATTAGAAGGTTAACATGTGCTGCTGCTGCTGCTGCTGCTGCATTAGCGCTTACTTAATCTCTGTTGGCATATATGGGTCTGCGGAGCAGCCAAAAATAAACCTTGGTTGGAGATGTATCTAAAAGCACTTTGTAGAGGTAGAAAGGAAAATAACTTTTTTTTTGTCAACTATCTGTCTCGTCTTAGATACCACCCTGGTAGACGTTGAAAGATGTATACAGTGCCATTATGTAGGCTTATGTGTTTAGCCTGCGATATTGCTGTGGTTGCCTGCGATATTGCTGATATCTATTGTTTTGTTTGCGCATGTGAGATCCTTGCAATAAGCAAACTATACACGCACGCACGCGCACACACACACACACACACACACCGCCTGCCTCCTGTTTTCACAGATAAACAAATTAAACACATGAAAGAGATAATGTAACAGAACCGAAATTAAATGGTCTGATTCATATTTTTCTAAGCGAAACCCCACCACTTGTAACACAATAATAAAACGTTCCTACACACAACGCCACTGTTAGGGGGCGTGGCGTGTCACGCTAGTCTCGTGTGTGCCAGGCGGCGCGCTGAATGTGCGTGGTCCGAGAGAGCCAGCGTGTTTGGGTTGCGCTCCAGCAGCGGTGTGTGAGTGGGATGCTGCCGTGGTGTGTAAAACTGCAGCATCAACTTTACAAGGTGGAGGGAGCACCAGAACACAGCTTCCGCTCCCATCCCGTCCCGCCACTAGCATCGGGCGCTCACTAACGGTAAGGCTCTATTCCTTTTTCTTTCCAACATCAAATCGCTGTGTTTGAGAAGGTGCAGGACTCGCAGATGCTAGTTCATTATAATTTGAATGAAGCCCGTTGGTATTTGAACTGGTTCCGGTGATTTTATCCTCATATCGGACCGTCATGGGAGGTGTTTCTGAAGGAACCGCGACTGCGCCGCATACAAGTGAAGTTGGGGCATCCACAACAGGGAGCAAACGTTCACATGCATTGTAGGGCATCTTTCACACATTTTGATGACTAAGTTGTTTAATGGGTCTGAGTAACAGGCACTGTTTTCATTGAGATTGTTGGGCATTATGATTAATTAATTTAATTTCGCTTCCGCAACTGCTTTTGTCTGTTAGGGAATGGCGAGATGAGGTAAGCGGAGGGTTTTGCAGAAACTACAATTGACCCAGAGAGACAGTGTAGTTGTTATTATGATGGTACGGTGGTGTCCTATACGCGGTAAAAGCTTATAGCTTGTCTTGGTGGTCCGAACATATCCCGTTCTTCCCCAACCGGGGGTCATTCATTGTCCATGTGGGGACAGGGAGAGGGAAGGCAGGGACCGGGGAGGCGGAGGAAGAGGAAGATGAGGATCCGAGCTACAACGCTATGGGTTCGCTCCCGCACAGTCGCAGCAGGAATTATGCAGATTGAAACCGAAATATCTGCTTTACGCACGAGTGGACACAATACGGTTGGACTTGGGCGACCGCTACGATAACATAGCATAACGTGGGGAGATGCATCGTCTGTAATATGGATTAATGTCACGTGTCGGTGGTTTGAAATTGCAATTCCGCTCCGATGTTATGACCCGAGATTTCGCTGGTTAAAGCCGTTTATTCAAACCATTTGTGCACTACCACTAGCAAACACGCAGGCCTGTGTATGCATGACTGCTAGGAATACAACGTCCTCCGTCTTGCTAACCGTCCAACATGACATCATTGCATGAGAAACAGGCCCTTCTGGCTCGTTTTTTTTTTGCAAATCAAATCGCCAATAATATTACATAATCAAAACTCGAGCGGGTTAAATTATTATTTTTTGTGTAGACTATCCCCCCCGTGGTACCCTTTTGCCTGGCTGCCAGCCTTAATGTTCCGGCGACATGGAAGCTCTACGCACAAAAGGTCTGACTGTGTTTCGTGTCATCGGCGGTAAGAGCTCGAGACCAAATTAGATTTCAGCGCCTATGATGCGCCGCCAGTCATACCGCAGTAGATGCTCCACGTGCTGCGTTGTGAAGCGATGTCTCCGCATGTCCAAAACCACCCCCAGCGTATTTGCTTAGAATTAATAAGTAAAGGAATACACGGGCGAGACGTGTGAGTACGTAGACGTTAATATCAATCGAACCAAACGCCGTCTTGCGCAATCAAAGCGCATTTAAGGCCTACGTTTCGGAGAAATTGGGAGAGCTACAGCGATGCTCCCACATTCATTGCTTTTTCTCGTTGACTGGATTAGGGGCCAAATGAGGACAACTGCAGGCTGCAATATTACTGGTTTTAAAATATACCCCCCCTTACCACACACACACACACACACACACACACACACACACACACACACACACACACACACACACACACACACACACACACACACACACACACACAAATGCACCCTCCCTCCCTCACTCACCCACTTTCTCTCATAGCCTATTTGTCTTTCTTCCTCTCTTAAGATAGGCCATAGTAATCTGAAAGCCAGGTATAAAGCCAGATATACTCCTCCATCTCACTGATGTTAAAAAAACATCTTAAAATATAACAACCTTCTTTTCGTACGTGTCTTCCAAAGTCCAAATACCAATCACCTTTTCTGATATGTGTTGCCGCAGGGCAAACTGGCCCAGACTGTTCACCGTCTTGACTGCCTATCCCCGTTGGACGTGGATGTGTCTTCTATCTCAGCAGGAAATCCCCATCTCTATAGAAGTCATTCAATTCAGCATTCAACCCATAGAATTGTCATCATAATAGAGCCACATATGTCTTCCGACCCACTGTTGGACACTCGCGATGCCACTTTCCTGCTGTGATTCCCAAGTTCTTCACCACCCTACTCATCTTCGGTGAAGAAGGAGTCCCATGGCTGCATACTGGCCTTATTGTAGCACAGATAGGCCTTGCGCCTTCCCCGCTGTTTACCGATGGATCCAAAATGGTGTCCGCGTGCGTGCGCCGTGCGCGTGTGGTTCCTCGACACCTGACATGAACGGCGGAGCTTCTAAAAACAACAACAAGGGGAACCACAAAAACCTACCCCCCCGCCCCTGGAATGCTTGCAGATGTGGTCGTCAACGGTCAACATTGATGCAACGTAAATGTTTTGGCTACCTGTCCGGGATGGGAGATTCTGGTTGCCGCGCTGGTCGGTTTGTCGGTCGGAAGAGCTCCTCTTGGACGAACCACCGTGGCCCCTGTGCTAAAAGGGCCCCTCTGTTTGGGTCAGCCCCCCCTCCCCTTGAACCGGGCCCTTTTTACAACCCAGAGGGGACCACGTTTTATGCTTGTGTCGTCCTTGAGAGTCCTGATGGTGTGGATATAGGGGGCACTGTGTGGACACTGAGGCTTTGGGGGGCCACGTTTACTTTTTGTTTATTTATTTTCGTACAGTATGCTCTAGGCGAGTCCAGAGAGCCGAGGGTGGGTGGGTGGGTGGGTGGGGGGGGGGGCTCACAGTCTACCCCCCTGTTTTGTGTATCGCGTGACATGACAGGAAATTAGTTGACATTGGTGGTGGTGGTGGTGTCGCGCTCATTTTGAAAATGGATCCTGCTGGTGACGATGGAGTAGTAGTTAAGATGTTTTTGTGTGATTCAAGACAAAAAAAGGCTCTGTTTTTCGCTGGAGTTCTGTTTTCCAGCAGGAACTCTCAAACGTACTTGTCATCCATCAGGAGTGCGTTTTGTTTTTCGGCACCGTTCTTACAATCCATAACTTCGATAGTCGTGCTTTATGAACAAATCCTCACTGTGCCAATGTGGTTTATATCCCAGGATTACGCATCGTCTATCCCAGGAGAGTAAAACCAGTCCCTTGTCCCGATGAAGGATTGGAGTAGCGTAGAAATAAATCATTCACACCACCGGTGCATCCCAGTCGCTGCACTCACTGGAATTCCTGTTTTTGCACGTATCACACAACAGAGCAAGCGTTGTGTATCACTCAGGGTGCGTCGCACGCTCAAACACACACACACTGAAATGAATGCAAAACCTAAACGCACACCAACACGTTAACGTACACACATGAACACACACATATACACCCACAAATACACACCCCAGCAAACATGGCGGTGATATCACTGCGGCAGGATGAGGAGGAGAGGGAGGGGGGGATTGCGGTCGGGGACCCCAATGTGGCCCAGGTCATCAATCATCCGTCCCCCCCTCTCTACTATACCCTCGGGTGGACCCCCGACCCCATACACACACCCTACCCTGGGCCGGGGTCCAAGTCAGGGACAGGAGCAGCTGAGAGCCCACAGGCAGCCGAGATTGACTCATGCTCACACCCATCAATGAAATTAGTGAGAGAGAGTGTGGGTGTGTTGGTGTGTGTGTGTTTTTATTTGTATGATTATATTTGTGTGTGTCTGTGTGTACTGTTTGAGGTAAGAGATTGTTTCCATCAAAAAGTGTGTGCGCGTGTGTGTGTGTGTGTGTGTGTACGTGCGTAAGGAGAGACATTGTGTTCATCAACGAGTGTGCCTGTGTGTGTGTGTGTGTGAGTGAAAAGTGCTTGCCGATGCATTTGCTCGCCCACACAGAAACGTGCGGGGAAACGTGGTCGCCGACAGCCTCCTACTTGCATACTGTGTGGACATCTTGCGGCTCGGCGGTTATGTGCGCTATTTGCTCATGGTGTTCATGTGTCTGTGCACGTGTGTGTGTGTGTGTGTGTGTGTGTGTGTGTGTGTGTGCGAGTAGATTTGTCTCTGTGTGTGTGCGTCTGTGTTTTTGCACGTGTATGTGCCCGCACGGGCAAGCATGCATGCGTATGTGTGTGCGTGTGTGTGTGAAAGCACTGCACGTGCACGTACATGTATGGGAATGAGAGCATGTGTGCACTCACCATGAGTTGTCGGGGGCCCTTGGCAGCCACACAGGGGCCCCTACCTCCATAAGGGGGCTTCTGGATACTGTGGTGACCCCAGAAGGAGGGTGTGAGGAGGAGGGGGGGGTTGGCGGGTGAGCTAAGCCGCCCCTCCAACCCTCACCCTCATCCCCGTGGAGAGAGCAGTCTGTCAGGCAGCCACCGGTCACCTATACAGCGGGTCCTCATCACACATCGTGCCAGCGTGTGTACCAGCATCGCTTACGCTCTGGTCCTCTTTGATTTCTGCTAAAAAAAAAACAAAGGCAGGACCTAGAGGGTGTCTGAAATGTGCAGTGGCGTTCTACCTTCTACCATTATTGTAGTAATTATTCCCTGGTCATTTGGAGTCATTACCGAAACGTCAATGAATCACTTGTGTGTTGGGTCAGCTCAAAGCAAGGATGGTTAGGAAGAAAGCCTTTTCACCGGTGGTTTTGACCAAGAATAAATACTGCTTTAGAAACGGTGTGTCATTTGTGCATTTAGTAATTCATTACCGTGCTGTGGTGTGTCAGCAGGTGGTTACGTCCATCTCCCCCCCCCCCCCCCCCCCCCCTGCTACAACCGTCTTAATTTCTCACGGTAGATCAAGGTCATCTTTTCCCCCAGCGCCCATAAACAGACGGATAGATCAACACACAGAGAGAGAGAGAGAGAGAGAGAGAGAGAGAGAGAGAGAGAGAGAGAGAGAGAGAGAGAGAGAGAGAGAGAGAGAGAGAGAGAGAGAGAGAGAGCGAGAGCTAGCTTTTATATTGTACAGGATAACATAAGTGTGGTCTGGTGTGCTTTTGTTGCTCCATGTTTGTTCCAAGCGGTCGAAGCTCTCCTCCGCACATTCTGTGGAGCGTTAGCATTTTGTTACGAATGCCTGTTTCAATCTGCCAGGCTGTTTTACACCGCTGTTCAGACCCGGACCCCCTCGGTCTTCATGGGGCGCGCGCATCGCAATTGTTGTGGCGATTCGTCAGTGGTGTCAAAATATTACGGTCAACGTTGGTGTATCCGGTAACAACAGGCTGTCTCTCTTTCTCTCTTTCTCTTCCTCTCTCTCTTTCTGTCTCTTTCTCTTCCTCTCTCTCTCTTCCTCTCCTTTTCTCTCTTCCTCTCTTCCCCTCCCTCTCTTCCTCACTTCCTATCTCTCTTCCCTTCTCTCTCTCTCTCTGTCTGTCTGTCTGTCTGTCTGTCTGTCTGTCTGTCTGTCTGTCTCTCTCTCTCTCTCTCTCTCTCTCTCTCTCTCTATCATTCTCTCTCTCCCTTTTTTTGCTCTCCCTATCTTTATGGCTGCTATAGATTCCCGGACATATGTGTGTGGGGGTTGATGGCAGTGGTGTGTGTGAATGTGTTTTTGTGAGGGGTGGGGTGGAGGGGTGTAGCAGTTGGAATTGCCTCATCCTTGTGAGTTGATTCACTCTGGGTGAAACAGGGGGTCATGTGACTCCTCTCCTGCTCTCAGGCATTACATCACTCTGAGGGCGCGGAGCACGCCAGGGTTTCCACCGGACAGCCCCGGCCCTCACCGTTTGGTCTGCTGGAGCGCATATGTTATACACACACACACACACACACACACACACACACACACACACACACACACACACACACACACACACACACACACACACAGGACTACTACAGGACCGCATACAATCTATGTCCTGACGGTGACTGTAGTCCACAGAGTCCTGACTGACTGCCAGCGTACAGACTATAGTGTCTATCTTTTTAGCCCTTCCAACGATCATATTTCCATGTTTCCTGTCTTGACCTGAAGAATGTGTTTTAGGTTGTGGGGGTAGGTTGTAGGGATGAGGCTGAGAGCGGATTCCCCCATCAGCCCCGGCCTCTGTAATGCCTACATACCCATTTTGAAGAGGGGTCATCATAGGACAAGCACAGGTGTTGCTCATAACCTTAATTATGGGTTTGCTACTTTTACACACCAGGGTAGTGATCTTACCTTCACTGGTTCAGTCTGCTACCCTGTTCCCTGGTACATTAACAAAGCAGACTCATAATCAGTGCAATGAGCCACAGTTGTGTATTTCCTATGATGACGCCTCTTTGAAAAGGGTCTACTGCGTTTTGTTGGATGTTACGGGGTTATTGGCCTGCTATGTGCTGCTGTAGTTATTCCTAGGTCCTCTTATTGGTGTTTCCCTTGTGTTCTCCTCTGCTGGGTGCCTGATGGCGTGTCTGGCTGTTACCACAACACACGCCCGAAGCAGTCAATAGCCGAGGAGGATGGTTCCTTTAAAATATGTGTGTCATATAATGACACACGTTTGTCATTATTGGTCAACAAGAGAGAGATGCAGATGGGGAGAGTGTATCCTTCCTGGAAAAGGCGTCTAAATAAGGTGCAAAAGATTTGTCGAAATCAATGGCAAAGCAGGTGCCGCCTTTTACCAACCCCAAACCCTTACCCTTACCCTGACATCATACCCGACAGCGGCCCGTTTAGGGGTGAAAAAGGGTATCTTTTTCTATTTTCCTCTGTCAGCAGCGAGCTTCTGCCTGGAGTGTCGCAACTTCACCACAAAGTACACATGAACTTGCTCATGCCCGCTCCCGGGAGAAGCCCGAATTAGCCAGGGGGGGTCAAACAAAGTTAGCAAGACTTGTAAATCCTGCTAAATTTAGCGTTTCCTCTTTCCATTTCCAATTTATTTTCCGCTGGTCGGGCACAATGGCCGCCGTTGTACGGTGTCCGCTTCTCCCCCCCCCCCCCCCCCCCCCCATGCCCGCTGGTTGCAGGATCTGTCATGGCCGACGGGCGAAGAAGATCAATCGCTGTGTTTGGTTGTTTCTCTGGATAAAACCTCTTTTGTGTCAGTCGCTGTGTCTTGTGTGTTGTTTGTAACTCCGATACCGTACTTTTATAAGGAGCAGGGTTACCCATGGCGTAGCCAGAGGATATGTTCTGTGGTAGGCTGAATAGGAACTAAAGTATTTTCTTCCTCTTTTTTCATCAGAGAAAAATATTTTCTCAGCAGTAACTGCAATTTTGTGTGTTTATTTTTGGGGCTGTTTGGACTGAATGTGCGGCCGTTTATTTATTCATGTTTTGAGTTAACAAGTGTTTTCTATTAGTTTGGTAGGATGTTTCCGGTAATTAGAATATATATATAGATATAGATATTTATCTATATCTATATATGTATGCACGATAATGGCGCCTGTGTTGTTTGAATACGTATTTTTTCTCACATGCATTTGAATGTTTTGTTAATGTGCCTCCGTAGCAAATCTGGTCACCTGCCAACCACCGTCTGTAAAGGATTGGTCAGCATGTGCTAATGATGGTAAGCTGTGTCATAGAGTGGTGGTACAGCACACACACACACACACACACACACACACACACACACACACACACACACACACACACACACACACACACACACACACACACACACACACACACACACACACACACACACACACTCACATACTGGTAAAGTATTAGGCAGGCTGGATGAGAGGGAGTCACTGTCTGGTTCTGGTACGGGGTTCCGGGATGTTCTCAGAACGGTTGTCTGAACCCTGGGGGGCGCGGGGGGGGGGGGGGGGGGCTGTGGGTGTAGCTACATGCTGTGGGTGTAGCTACATGCTAGGTTTGGGTGTGTGTGTGTGTTTGGATAGGTGCGGGGGCACAGTGAGGGCAAACAGATAGAAATGCACACAACCGACACACACACACGGAACTCTGCGTGGTTACACACACATCGTAATGCACACATGTGCCACCAGACCCCCACCAACCGCCCGCTCCCCTGTCGACCTAAACAGCTTTTTTATTTATACAGCCAGCTATACCCAATGGAAATAAACGGCAGCTAAATAAGGTGCACTTTGTGCCCCTTTGACTGGGCCGTACGAGGGACCCCTGAGCGCACGCCGCGCATCAGCATATTCACCGCCTCAACCCGACGGCCTGAGCCACACGTTCCAGAAGAGACCGTGAGCCACAGCAGGGTTCGTGAATTGTTGTCTACATAGGGAAAGTAAAGACTGCGTGGGAAAGTCAAAGATTCTGTTATTCTGATGAAAATAGGATATTAGTCACCTGGCCTGACACGACTGATTTGTAAGGCCGGAACACCGGGAAGGTCGTCCTTGGGAACTCAAGTCTATCGCCGGCAATCACGTAGATCAGATTGATTGATGTGCGACGCCGACGGTTTGATCCACTGTGGTTTGGACAGAAGCAAATTACTTCACGATGGATCCTTGTGAGCGCGTAACCTCTCGAATCCATCTGCCTCGCGAGTTGAGGATGTTAGGGCAGGAATAAACATAAAGATATGGATGATCCTTCAGATATTGATTAGCGATAGTAGTACATGGTGTGGTTCTCTGCGTAGCTGCTTGTGTTTCATAAAACAGTGTGGTCCGCGTTATCAGCGTTTGGAATTGGTCTAACCTTTATTTAACAAGAAGAGACTCATTGAGATAAAAATACATAGTGTTACATCATGGTTACGGAGAAAACAATGTAAAAGGCCAATAGGCACTCTTACACAAGCATACAGGAACCGTTCACGTTTTGAAACATGGACACTGCCTAGAGCTGTTGGTTTAAACAAATTGTCCTTGAGCAATTAAAAAAGGTGTCTTCAAACCCACCTTTGAAGACATGTTGTCTTCAAAGGTGGGTTTCTGTGTGGTGTCCTAACCATAAGATTGGGCTGGTTCTCTGATGAGAAACCTAGTCCGATGAAACTTGGGTAATGTTCACAACATTATATACATATATACACATTATATACCTATTATATACCTTGAAGTTGCTAATGATACATAAACCTTGCCAAAAAAATTAAGTACATACACATTTTCAACAAAACCGTTTCGTAGATCCTGATATGAAACAGATTTCTGCAGGGATTAACGTGAACAAATGAACTTGTGTGCTAAACCAG
>NC_136946.1:8864878-8893268 GCF_949987615.1 Pollachius pollachius | reverse complement strand
GTTCCTAAAGGCTACAATGGGAAAAGAGAATGGCTTGCCAGGAAAAATTTGGTGTTTGGCAATACAAAGTCCTCCCTGTTATAGGACCGTCCTGAGCCTGACAAGCCCCCCAGCTGCCTGGAGGGACAGCCTCCTCCTGCTGCAGCACACACGCGCACACACGTGCACACACGCACACACACGTGCACACACACACACCCACACGTGCACACACGCACAACCCCACACGTACGTGTACAAGTTCACACACACGTACATGTACGCACGCACGCACGCACGCACGAACGCACGCACGCACGCACACACACACACGTACATGTACACAAAAACACATGCACGCACATGTACATGTTCACACACACACACACATTTTCAGTCACGCACACACCACACACACACACACGCACACACACACCTACATGTACACACACACGTACACGACCCACACACACATACCCGTTCAAGCACAGACATGCACACAAACACCTTCATGGAAGATCTGTCATGGCTGTGATGCTGAGGAGGACGATCTTCTACTGAAGGACAACTTGGGATAACCCTGCACTCTACACACACACACACACACACACACACACACACACACACACACACACACACACACACACACACACACACACACACACACACACACACACACACACACACACACACACAGCGCTATCCCAGGGGCTCAGCATTCCCCTAGCTCTCTACACAGTACTCTAAGCTCTCATGGCTGGTGTGTGTGTGTGTGTGTGTGTGTGTTTGTATGTTATATTCTGTATGCGTATGCAAACAGAGTTTTTCGGTTTCTGTGTGCGCGTGTCATTTGATCGTGCATATGCATGTTCTTTGCATGTGTTGGTGTGTGTGTGCGCATTTGTAGGTTGGTTAGAGGGGAGTGCTGTGAGGTATGGGGGGTGTGTAGGGGGGCTACATCACGGTACAAAAGCGTGGAGAGTGAGATCATTATTGGCTGGACCTGTTTCAGCTGGATCCCCCTGCGCTGACTGATTGACTGGAGCAGCCTGTGTGTGTGTGTGTGTGTGTGGTGTGTGTGAGTGTGAGCCTGTTTGTGTGTGTGCGTGTGTGTGGAAGGCAGCGTAGACATTCTCCAGAGTGGCTTGTGATTGAAAAAAAAAATGGAGTCTCTGTTCCTCCTTCTCCTTTTTCCACCTGGGTCCTTGTGTGGTTTTCAGGCTTTTTCCACGCTCTCTCTCTCTTGATCTCTCTCTCTCTCTCTCTCTCTCTCTCTCTCTCTCTTGCTCTCTCTCTCTCGCTCTCTCTCTCTCGCTCCTCTCTCTCTTTCCCGCTCTCACTCTCGGTCTCTCTCTCTCTCCATAATCTGGGGATGATCGTCATTCAGGGCCTGCTCTCCTCTGACCTACTGGAAAGTTATACATGAACGGGGGGGAAATTGTGTCTCGGAAATATCTTAAAGTAACTAGTAAAAAGGAAGAAAGACCCTTTCCCCATTCACGCCCCCCCCCCCCCCCCCCCCCCCCCCCCCCCCCCTCCCCCACACACACACACACACACACACACACACACACACACACACACACACACACACACACACACACACAGCCGTAAACATTTACACATACACACACAAACACAGCATTACATTGACACCCTTCTACATATAATGCTCGGTCTGCTCCTATAGTATCTGTGGGGGGGAGACAGAGTTGTAGAGAGAGAGAGAGGCAGAGGGACACACACAGGAAGAGGGAGACACGAGGCAGGAGAGGAAGAGAGACACGGAGAGAGAACGACACAGAGAGAGAGACATAAGGTAGGGGAGTGAGACATAAGGTAGGAGGGAGTGAGAAGACCTGGGGTGAAGCTAGGATAGATGGATGGAGGACTAGACAGTGTAGGGGTTGAGAGAGAGAGAGAGAGGAGAGAGAGAGAGCATGTGTCCCCTCCTCCTCCTTCTCCTCATTCACAGGCAATAATACACTCTGCAACCTGTTTATCAGCCCAGCGCACGTAGAGCTCACACTCTCTCCACCGACTCCTTCCTCACGGCCACTCAGACTCCCATTCATCTTTTTTCGCCCCGACCTCCACACAATCCCGACTAACCGCTCTCCCTCTCTCTCTCCCTCTCTCTCTCTCCCTCCCCTCTTTCTCTCTCTCTCTCTAACTCAACCCTTCTCTCTCACCGAATCACCCCTTCCCTCTCTCCTTCTCTCTCTCTCTCTCTCTCTCTCTCTCTCTCTCTCTCTCTCTCTCTCTAACTCAACCCTTCTCTCTCTCCGAATCACCCCTTCTCTCTCTCCGAATCACCCCTACCCTCTCTCCTTCTCTCTCTCTCTCTCTCTCTCTCTCTCTCTCTCTCTCTCTCTCTCTCTCCACCAGCTTCACCTCCGCCTGCGCTCTGTGTCGGTCATTCAGAAGCGCAGCACTCCATACCACCTGCAGCCAGGTAATACACACAGAACACGTAGGCTTTGCGTTCATTCATGTATTCGCGTGTGTGTAGTTTTGCGCGGTGAATGAACCTCGCAGATTTGTATTCTGACGGATTGTTTTGGTTCCCCCTGCCAGAGGACTGTGATTTCTATAGGGACGGTGATGTGCTGTGATGGTTATGCAGTCCGATTTGTTGTTGTTGTTGTTGTTGTTGAGGCTGCCGTCACGGTTACAACTGAGCTCGGTCGCCGAGTCGACGTGGTTGTTCTTTTGATTTAGAAATCCTGTTTTTCTGTTGACAGATGCACGGAAGCAGCTGCTGTTTGTTTACATGTATCCGTTCGGGAATGACGTAGTGTTGGTTTTATGCACGTCGGTGTGTGTGTGTGTATAACTCTTTTTTTTGGTTTTGTTTGTGCTTGTATTTATGGATTTGGGTGTGCAAGCATGAATGTCTGATGTGAGTGAGAGCATGTGACGGTGTGCGTGTGCATGTAATTGTGTGTGTGTGTGTGTGTGTGTGTGTTTCTCATGGATCCTAGTGCCATGGAGTGGGGGGGGCAGTGCAGTCTTGTCCATATGGGCCGCTCTCAAGCAGGGGTGAATGGGCTCCCTGTGAGTCCAGGGCTCCCGAGCATTTCCAAGAAACGTGCGTGAGCGTGCTCACATGAAAACAGTGAGTCCTAGGTCAAAGGGAAGCGGCATGCCCTAAGGACGTCTCCCCCTTTGTCCCCAGCAGGTCTCTCTCTCTCTCTCTCTCTCTCTCTCTCTCTCTCTCTCTCTCTCTCTCTCTCTCTCTCTCTCTCTCTCTCTCTCTCTCTCTCTCTCTCTCTCTCTCTCTCTCTCTGTCGTCCCGTGTAGAGAGCTTATGGCAAAGGATAACCTTTCTTTGAGATGTAATGAGTGTGTTAAAAAACAGTGTTTTAAAACATTGTCTGAAATAATCCTGGTTCTTTAAAAGGTAGGAATGAAAGCGTTTGTGGATGTTCTGTAAACTCTCTTTGTCATCTCCCGTTTTCCTTCCTTTTTCCATTTTGGCTGAATTCAGTAACAGATGCGTATCGCTGGAGTAGGAATCCAACACTCCCATTGATTTTTTTGTGTGATGTGTGTGTGTGTGTGTATTATTTTTTTCTTTTTCAAAAGCGCCAGAGCTTTGAGTGTGTGTGTGTGTTTTTTGTATTTTCTTGTATTTTTCCGCTCAGTATTTCCATCTCTGTCCTCTCTCCCTCCTTCTTACTCACTCTGTCGTTCCTCCTCCTCTAGGTCTCTCTCTCTCTCTCTCTCTCTCCCTCTCCCTCTCTCTCTCTCTCTCTCTCTCTCTCTCTCTCTCTCTCTCTTTATCTCTTGCTGTCTCTCTCTTTCTTTTTCTTATGCTCTCTCTCTCTCTCTCTCTCTCTCTCTCTCTCTCTCTCTCTCTCTCTCTCTCTCTCTCTCTCTCTCTCTCTCTCTCTCTCTCTCTCTAGGTCTAGGTCTCTCCCTCTGAAGTCAGTAAGGATGCTGGGAGATAAATTTAGCCCTCCAGCTCTCCTTCCATCTGCTACCGCATGGTTTAGGGCCGTTACCATAGGAACCACCGCTGGGTACCCATTAGTGTGAGTGCAGGAAATTCACACAAAAACATTTTTTTTAGCCATTTATACAATAAGCCTTTTCTCTCTCTAGTTCCATGTTATGCTAATATATTATTGATATTTGGGGCCCTTCATTTGCATCTATGCTTTATATGCATTTTTTGGTTAAGCCAACCACAAGCATATGTAAACGATCTTGAATAACTCCTGGGTGGCTAGAATGCATGGAATATCAGATTCCCGCCCTGATTATCAGTTTTTTCATTAAAACATTTTATTTTACAGGAAAACAAATCCCTGACTTTTCAAACTGAAATATAGCACCTGCATATGGCTCATGTTGTAGATGACAGTGAAATTCCCACAGGTGCCAAAACAGTCAGATGTCAAGCTAGGTGTGAAGCTACAGGCTTGATGGAGAGACATTAACATCCCCCTCCCCGAAAAGTTAATTTGCACATCACAAGAGTGGCGTTCGTTAACAGCGCCTCGCCAAAGTGTTGCTCGTGCTTCAGAGTGTAAATTAGCAGATGGATGTGCTCAGAAGAAAATAGATAATGCCTGCTAAGTACTTTTGCATGTAGTACTTATTTGCATTCATTTATTAAGAGTCCCCATCTTAAAGCGGTGCACACTTGGATCTTAATAAGTCTGCTGTAAAGCCTTCATTTGTGTAGTTTTTACCTGACAAACTGCTACTTATTTAATTTCATCCATCTTGTATAATTCTGCAGTGTAATTACCTTCATACTCCATCAACTTTGGCTTCAAATGTCTGGACTTATTTAATCAACATTTATTAAAGTCATTTTCTATCATTATTTATTTATTATAATTATAGCGTTCTAATTAAATTGTTCTGCTGGTTGCCAGGGACATTGCCTGGTAATTCAATCCCAATATACTACCGTCCTGGATTATGCAACCAAAACGCTTTGCATAAAGGAGTTCTATGAACACATTACAGAAGGTCAACATGTTGAAGCAAACTCTCACACATTTATTCAGCTTCTTCAACAAGGGGTGTGGTGGTTGTTGTATCTGAAGAAATCAGAGTTCAACACTGTCCACACAGCCATGTAAGCTGCCCGGAAATTGAAGCCCATTTATGTACATAACCTTTCTCCACTTTAGTACCACAGAATAAGCACAATCCCATGTTTTCCTTACTTGTTTGTGTTGCGAAAACACCGATCCTAACCAAGGCGGTGTCCAGGGAATGTAGTTAATACAGTCAGACGTACACCGTCCTCTACCAGGAGGACGTTGCGTGGGATGACTCATCAACCGCTACATTGTGTTCACATGAAAAAGCACTTAGTGCTGATATGGCGGTAAGCACTGAGTCACATTAGGACACTTCTTTAGCTACCTTTGCGGTAGCAGGGCAGTCCCCTTCGCTCTCTCTCTCCTCCCTCACTCTCCAGGATATGTTAACCATTTTTGGAAGGGATAAAGTTAGCAGAAATTCTCCATTCACTTTAAAAGGAGGTATGTTTAGTTTAGGTTTTATTTTTAGTTTATGAGTGTGATCTCGAATAAAAAAACATTTTAAGACATTGGCTTTTGTCTGAGATATTCATGGTTCATAAAAAAAGGAATTGAAAACGTGTTACTTGTACATGTGTATTTATATAGTGTGTGTGTGTGCATGTGTGCGTGTTCACGTACAGACCCCTGCTACGTGTCAAACATTTCCACCATTAATGAGCTACCTCTGCTGCCACAGTCCCTTAGTTAATCCCAGTGCAATTAATTGCGCAAAGCAATCTGGCAAGCCTCAAGTGAAGGCTCGACATCATTAGAAAAAGCTCTCTGACAACAACACGGATCAAAATGAGGACGATCAAGACGTGCGAGTCGTGTGAAAATGCTTCTTCTCCTTTTGTTTGTTCTTCCCGCAATGAATGACATAACTCCCTAACCCGATCAGATGGTGTACGTCTACCGGCATTTGCTGAGTAAACATCTGGAACAACCTTGTTTCTGACTAATTTTGACGTTGGTTTCTGTTGAGCCGATGACTATGGGCCAACGCAAAAACACACAATCATTGAGCAGTCCAGGTTGAAAAGTCATTGCTGGATGCAAGGGAGTTCCACTAGGAGCAAATTATGCCCAATGGCTTTCAGATGAGAACGGTATGGCTAATTAGAAAAAACACTGAATGAAGGAATAGTGTTGCTTATGCTCAAGAGGTTATCTATAGTTGTTGGCGAAATTAGCGTCTTTTTTTAATCAGTTGAATCCATTAACATGATATTCCTTTTTTACAGATGCCATCATTGGGGTAAAAGACTCCTCTAGGCTCGGAGACGATGTGGCGACCTGATTGGCTGAGTGCGACATGACGGGACGCTCCGGGGCAGACAACCAAAGGACTTTCACACACATGAAGAATCACAGTTGCCTTGATCCACGCCCTCCCTTTCCTTGTTGACTGTTGATGTCATTCCACCGTCCAGCAATACACACAAAAACCAGACCGAAGTGAATGCGACCGCACACGTCATCCGGTTCATGAATCGGCCTGAACTCTGTCGACCGGCGCAGGCGGACGCGGATCGCGTGTCTACCTGAGGCTGCCCTCACATTTTATGGAGGGCTCGCATAGTGGCCTGACGACTGGGGAGCTGCCCGGAGGTCAGGGACATCCGTCTCATCCCGAGTCTCCTCAGGGAGACTCCCAGCCCAAGTCCCCAGCCCCGCGGCGGCCACGGCAGCAGCAGGCTCCGCCCCCTCAGAAGCCCCATGTCGCCCCCCGCCCGACCAAACAGCCACGGAGAACGCATCCTCAGCGCAAGCGTCTCAAACACCAGCAGCGGAGTGTCGAGTCGGACGCCATGACGGAAGGTAGCCATGTCGAAGAGGCGACGACGCCGACAAAGACAACGACAACAACAGCAGCAGCAGCGGTAGCGGCAGCAGAAACAACAACAGCAACTAAAATAACAACAAAGGTGACCAGGGTTCCCGGTCCGTCATCGGGAGTCCTGGTGTGCTCTGCCACCGGTTCCGTCCCGGCTGACCAGGAGACACCGGAGGGAGCGCCAAAACTCAAACGGGAGCGCAAGCCTCCTAGGCCCGGCAAGTACGTCTGCAGCTACTGCGGACGGGCGTGCGCCAAGCCCAGCGTCCTGCAGAAGCACATCCGCTCCCACACCGGGGAGCGGCCGTACCCCTGCGCCCCCTGCGGCTTCTCCTTCAAGACCAAGAGCAACCTGTACAAGCACCGCAAGTCCCACACACACCGGGTGAAGGCCGGCCTGGCCTTCCCCGAGCCACGGTCTCTGGAGGAGCAGGGGACGGAGTCGGAGGATGAGGCCAAGCAGTGTCCCTCATCCGCTGCCGGTATGGAACGCCAGAGCAGCACAGCCTCCACCAAGGGCCACGAAAGCGACGAGACTAAAGATTCGTCCGGAGGGATGGACGACTCTTTTGCGGTGAAGAAGAGACTGGCCATGCGTCTCAGCAGGGGGAAACGCGGCCCCCTGGACTCCTCTGAGGACCGGTTGTCGTCCTCCCTCTTGGGCAGCAGAGGCAGTACAGAGTCAGGCTATTTCTCCCGCTCTGAGAGCACGGAGCAGACCCAGGACAGCCCCCCAAACACAAGTGCCAAAAGCTACGCCGAAATCATCCTCGGTAAATACGGACGTCTGGGACACCTGCAGAGGATGTCTCGTCAGCAAAACCAGCAGCTGTCAGGCGAAGAGGAGAAAAACATCCCGTTTACAGTGCCCAAGAAACAGGTCATTGACCACATCACCAAGCTCATTACCATCAACGAAGCTGTGGTGGACACTAGTAAGATTGACAGTGTGAAACCCAGGAGATTCTCCCTCTCCAGAAAGGCTAGCTCAGAGTCCCAAAAAAGTGTAAATATTAAAGAGCCTATCATGGATATCCCTAAGAGTGAGGAACCTAGCTATAAGAATAGTGGCTCCATTACTATGGGTGTTCCTTGTGAAAGATTTCAGCATCAGTCTCAAAAAATAGATCCACCGGCTCCCCATACAACACCAGCTCCTCTGTTACGGAGTCAGTCCATGCCATTCACCACAAGTTCTTTAGATGCCTCCAGCAACAGCCCCCCAAGGTTTTGCCAAAGTCAATCCTTTGAACAACGGACACCTTCTCAACTCCAAACGTCCCGTCGCTTTGGGATGCTACGACGGCAGCCGGCTATTGAAATACCACTTAGTGCTGAACTTCCAAAAGAGGACCATTGCAGTTTTCACACATTTCACCCAGAAAACTTGAAAACCACGGTGCCTGACCACACGCCGACGCGACTGCAACCCTACAAGTCTGAGGCCTGTGGCACTGAGTGCAAAACCTGGGAAGGTTATAAACCCCACAAGCAAGGTGTTGGTTCAGCACAAAACTACGGAAACGTCAGCGTGTCGTTTGCTAACCAAAAGGACCACCCCAAGGTCATCATCCACTCGGTTCGACCGGGTGTGCAGGCCATGCGTAAAAGGCGCAAAGAAGAAAGCCTGGAATCCGACGACCCTTCCTCCCTGGTCGCGTGTCCCTCCCCCTCCCATGCGATCTCAGCACCTCCTCAATGCAGAGAGGAAAGCGCTGGAGCTCACGAAGACACCCGGAGACCCAAACCGCACACCCTCTCGGTGATCCAACACACGAGTTCCTTTGAAAAACAGGACCAGTCGTGCACGGAGAACACACGCAAAGAACCGCCAAACACATCCCCGACACGTCAGGACCATCTCACGGCGCTTCAGAAGCCCCCCCACAAGCAACACCCGCCCGACCCGACGCCCCGAAACCTAGTCCACCCACAAAACGTCCGGGTTCCTG
This sequence comes from Pollachius pollachius, assembly GCF_949987615.1. NCBI lineage: Eukaryota > Metazoa > Chordata > Actinopteri > Gadiformes > Gadidae > Pollachius > Pollachius pollachius. The sequence goes on along the minus strand of NC_136946.1, from coordinate 8,884,452 downwards.
AAATACTGGTGACGGAGGATTCGAATATGGACACCCAGTCATCTTTCAGGACCACGCCCTCGTCGAAGCAGCCCGAGAAACCGGAGGAGTTCCAGTGGCCTCAGAGAAGCCCCACCCTGGCCCAGCTCCCCATCGAGAAGCTCCCGCCCAAGAAGAAGCGCTTACGCCTGGCCGAACTCGCCCAGTCCTCGGGGGAGTCCAGCTTCGACTCCGGCTCTCTCCCGCCACGTAGCCCCAGCCAGGACAGCAGTGCGTCCTACGCGTCCAGCCGCTCGGCGTCCTTCGAGGAGTCGGGCCGGCTCGACCTGGAGGTAAGCTCCTCTGCCACGCCACTGAGGAGGTCCAGGGCCTCCCACACGCTGACCGTCCCCGGGGTGCACCCGCACCGGGAGATGAGGCGGTCGGCCTCGGAGCAGGCCCCCCACGACGCCCAGCAGGGCGCCCTGATGTACGAGAACCGCAGCAAGTCCTTCGACTACAGCTGCCTGTCCCCCGAGCGCTCGGCCGTGGGCTGGAGAGAGAGGAGGAAGTGCCTCCTCCTCAAACACAGTGCCGTCAGAGATCCAGAGGAGGAGGTGGAGGAGAAGGGCGCTGGTAGGGATGTGACAACGCCGTCCGCCCGTCTGCTCTCAGCCCTTGTCAGCGGCACCACATCGTCATCCGACGGGAACTCGAGTGCTGCGAATCGCGGCGCCTTAGAGGTCGCGTCTCCTTTATCAGACGACAGGGTGTCGGGTACACCGGCCCGAGAGCTCTTCTCTCAGTGGAAACTCAGCCAGAATATTCAGCTGACAGGCAGGAGTGATCTCACTCCGTTTGACGGCCCCGCCGGTGAAGGGAACTCCTCCGTCCAGGCGGGGCCTCCCCCGGGCCTCCCCCCTCGATGCATCCAGCACTACCCGGGAACACAGGGTCTCTCCGGGGCAGCGCGGGCTCACTACCTACCCATGTCCACGGGGCTGAAGCTCGAGATCCCCCCGCACACCAACAGGGAGTACTACAGGGTCCAAGCAAGTCCCCTCCCGACTCCCATCCCTTCTCCTCCAAACATAACCATAAACCCTGAATTGTTAAGACCCCTCCAATCCCAGGCGGTCGCGGTGCGTCTTCAAGCGGACACCTTCCTCCCGGCGTGCGCCATATACACCACGCAGTCTCAGGCCGCCCCCCCGGGGTCCCCCCTCCGGCCCACCAGCATCGTCTCGTACATCGCCAGCGCCTCGACCTCGACGCCCCGTGGCCGCGGCAGCGCAAGTCCGGAGGCTTCGGATTGGTCCGAGGACCTGCTGAGGCCTCCGGGCACGGGAGGCAGCAAACGGATGCTGTCGCCTTCGAACAGCATCGAGTTCAGCCCCGAGTGCCAGCAGCAGCAGAAACGAGTGAAGGAGGAGCAGCAGCAGGAGGAGGAGGAGGAGGAGGAGGAGGAGGAGGAGGAGGAAAGGGGAGACAGGGACAAGGCGTTGGTCGACGCGGGAGGTCGAAGCGAGGAGGGCGACAACCGGCAGCGGCCCGGGGCGCGTTCAACCGCCAAACCAATCGGCGCGTCCTGCCTGAGGCTGGAGTCCGGCACCAGCAACAGCTGGTGCTACCTCAACTACATGAAGCCCAACCCGTTTGCGCTGGACGAGAGCAGGCCCTCTGTGTACTCCACCTGGTCCACCGGCAGCTACAACCCCAACCCCCCCGGGATGTCCAGCAGGACGGCTCTGTCGCTGCTGCAGTGCAAGCAGAGCCTGGGCCCCACCATCTACACCACCTCCCCCATGGGCCTCATCAGCGCGGAGCCCATCCGGGCGGAGGACCACCAGAGGCCCGTCGCCACTGAGGTAAAGACACACACATTACCCGGTCACTGCAGCACATCAAACAGAGGGACGGGTGGATTACAAATAGAAGGCAAGGTAATGCAAATTAAAGGTGACACATTATGCCACCAGGTGTGAGTTTGATTAGCCGTTACAAGCCGTTTTGAAAATCGGACTCTTCTGACATCGCGTGTCCACCTATTACGACCGATGGATGAGCAATGTTTGCTACAGTCCACTGGGTAGGCTTGAAGACGCAGTCTTTCAAAAGGGCTCGTAACGGCTAATCACACTCACACCTGGTGGTATAATAGGTCACCTTTAACATTGACTTGATAATTATGCATAGATATAACGCCCTAACTCTTTCTGTTGCATTCTGTGTCCTGATCGTCTCAATTCAACGACAAGCGAAAAAAAAACGAAAAAGCTGAAAAAAAACGAAACACTTTCTCTAAGGCATAAAATTGAATGGGAATTCCCCCCCCCCCCCACCCCACATTCCTGTGTCCCTTGGGCCCATGCCAGAGGAGACTGGGTGAGTTTGCCTTGTCTGTTTGCCTGCAGGTCAGCAGCAGCTTGTCATGCGACAGAGAGCACGCCAGCACCAGGGAGGAGGCCTTGTCAGCAGAAGACAGACGCTCAAATAAAGGAGATGAAGAGGAGAGGGAGGAGGAGGAGGAGGAGGAGGGACCAAACCAGGCCGCTAAATATAGACACCCACCCCAGCCATGGACCTGTGGAGAAGGGTAAGAATGTACACCTTTTTATCATTCAGTACTGTGTGCTGTATGTGTGAGTGTTTGTGTGTGTGTGTGTGTGTGTGTGTGTGTGTGTGTGTGCGCTTGTGTGAGTGTGTGTGCCACCAACGTGTTCTATCCAAACTGGATAAATCCCATGATTGAGAAGCAGGAACTGGGAGTGAACCAGTTGATTCCCCCGCTTGGAATACAGAAATGATGGCGGACAAAACAAGAACGAAGCGAACTAAAATAAACATGAGACAGCACTTGTTTTACTGTTGTGAGTGTCCTACGCCTCAGTAGCAGTCTAAACCTGTGATATAACTGTCGCTGAAAACAGTCCAAATGTATGGATTGCTGGAATCGATCGCAGCGGGAAAAAAACAATCAACAAGCACTTCAGAGGCGTGTCCCAGAGTGTCACATGATGAAAACCCTCCGGCCGCCCTCCAACCAAGAGCCCATCTATTCAGGCGCTGGGGACCCTATCGATGAGCTTTACTTTTCCCTCACCGCGAGGAGCTGCACACAAGCGGATGTTCACAAAGCTAATAGACCTAGCATTGTGTGTTAGCTTTCAGATGAGCAGGCCGCTGGAGTGTTTAAAGCGGAGGACATTTTGTGGCCGGGGAGGGATACAACAGTGAAGGCCCACAGAACAGTAGTGTCCTGAGTTCACCTCCCGACGTTATGTCATCGAGGGAAAACGGTGCAAAACGATCATTCGATCATCCTGCTCTATAAGCTTTAATCCCGTATCGTGTTGTGGGACATGCTCACATTGCAAAATTCAGAACCTAGATTAGGTCTAGGCTTTGGACAGCAGAGTGTGGTTCAGCCTGAACCAGAGGGAATCAGGAATTTGTCCAGACAGCGATCATCATTTTGATCTCAGCCTCCACCATCTGACCTATGGGGCCTTTAGCTCACGATGCATAAGAGAAACAGCAAGAACGAGGGACGTGATTTAAGGGCAGAGGGGTAGCATCTGTGTGGGTCGTGTGTGTGTGTCTGGGGGGGGCTGAGTCATTTGGTTGACACACGACACAGCTTTCCCAAAAGAGCGAGTCATGCTCGTCTCTCCCCTGACTCTCCCTCCTGGCTCTCCATCTCCCCCGAGTCTCAGCCGGAGTCTCTCACCGGGGGGGGGGGGGGGGGAACAACAAGACATGGCAGCAGTGTGTATGTGTGTATGTGTGTTTGTGTGTGTGCGTGTGCGTGTGTTTTTGCCCATGTTCCAATACTCCCCACCCCTACACACACCCTGGGATGGCCGGTCCACTCCCTCTACAGTGCAGCCGTCTCCCCGTCCCGGTGACATCGCCCAGGCAACAGTGCGGGCTGCCCCCAACAGATCGATGTGCCGCGATACGCGGCCCGCAGACGCCCCGGGTCTGGTTACAGGGGGATTGATCGTGACGGCCCCCTCCCCCCACAATGATGAGTAAGGCGGGGATAGATTATAGCGCCGGTTACAGACAAGGATCGTACTGATACTCTGTGGTTGTTGTTGCTGTGTTGTCTTTCGCAGATCCAGGCAGCAGTCTGGCATGGTGTACGATCGCGGTGGGCAGGGTGAGTGTGAGGAGCACAAGGGGGAAGCCCCAACACGATGTGTGTACACACACACACAGACACATGCACACAAACACACGTACACGCACACACATACACATTCACATGTACACACACAGACCGCCCAAGTGCAGTTCTAAAGCAATCAACACATGTATATTTCACATGTATATTTCAATGAGCACGTCTATGTATGCATGTATGACGTGTATGTATGTATCTTTTCAGCAAAGAGAGGACTGTTGGCTGCCATTGTGGGAGCAATCATGTGAATAGTGTTTTTAAAAGCGTGTTGGTTTGTCGTTGGCAGGAAACCTGACGCAACACACGAAGGTTCCCGGGAAGACGCATTACAACGAGGCCCCTCCCCCACACCACAAGGATGAAGGTAGCGTGTTTTGTTGAGAGTGAGAGTGTGTAATGGCTGTCTGTATATTTATATATATATGTGTGTCTCTTTGTCTGTCTGTCTGTCTGTCTGTTTGTATGTCTCCTTGTCTTTCTGCTGTTTCTGTGTGTGTGTGGGTGTGAGTCTGTTTGTGCGTGTCTCAGACAGTGGGATTGTAGTTTACTGAAACTGAAAGTGTAATCCACAAAAAATGTATAGGAAAAGCGACAGTTAAAGTGAAGTTAAAACTAAAACTGAGTTTAGAGAAAAAACTCAAACAAATGGAAACAGAAACACGACTTTAAAACTGAATAGAAATATTATACAAATGGAAAGTCTATTTCATCCGTTTTAATTTTCTTGATCCTAAATCCTTAATCCTAATTCCCAACTGATTTATTTGCATTAGATGACGAAGGAATGTGAAATCTTCACCCAGATTTGAGCTCATCTGCCATCAGACTTTAGATATATATTTAGATATGAATCTAAAGTGTGATATGGGAGACTACCTCGGAATAAAACAGAAGGTCCTGCAGGGCTGAATTCTAATCCGCTATGATAGTCAATCATTTGTTTGTTGTTTCATTTATTTCAGTTTGAAATGTTTGCCTAGGACTAGGAGTTTGAAATGTTATCAAAGGACTGAGGTAGCGTTTAATTGCTGTTATCTCTTCTAGCTTTGTTCATTAAGCTTTGTTAATACTGAAGGCTGCCACTTTAAATTCCCCTTGCAGCTGTTTGTATCAGTAAGTACGTTGTAATATCCAGTAATGCACAACCCAACTTTTTTTCGCCCTAGTTATTATTCCGAGAAAGTATTCATAAAATCTGATTGTGTTCGGGCGCCCCGGTGTCTCCCCGGGTAGAGCAGGTACCATTAGGGCTCGGGTTCGATTCCAGCCCCGCAGTCATTGGCTGGCTGTCCTCCCCTATCTCACTCCAGTGTCTTCCTGTCTAACTCTCACTGTATCTGTCATGAATAAAAATAAAACCATTTAAAATGAAAAAAATAAACAAAAAAATAACTAAAAACAAAAGATTGTTCTCCTCTTCGTGTTTTGGATCAGCTCGACTTCTTCTTCTGTCCTCCTATAAACCGTAGGCGTCTTTGACGGCGCGCCCTTTGACCACGTCGATGAGGAGCCCCCGGCAGAGTTCCCCCCGCCCCCCCCACAGGAGCGGAGCGGCACGTCCGACATCAACAACAACAACGAGGAGGACGACCCCCACGAGGACGCAGGGGTCAAAGGCCGCCGCAGGGCCCCACCGGCCTCTCCCACCAATCAGAACGCGGGAGAGCCCGGGGGCGGGGCCGGCGGGTCGCCCCCACGGACCCCCTCGGCCGGTTCCAGGCGGGCCCTGTTCGCCCGTCGGCAGCTCTCCCTGAGGACCACCCCGCCGCGGACCTCCAGCCCGTCTCCTGACCGCCAACCGGCGACGGTGGCCCCGGCGTCAGGGGCCCCGGCGTCAGGGGCCCTGGCTTGCACCCGGTCATCTCCCGGTCTCCCCCGTCCCCGTTCCCCGCCCACCGTCTCCCCCGGCTCCTCCCCCGGCCTTCAGATCCACCCGTCCCCGGTCGGGGGGGCTTTGCCCTGCGGCGTTCAGAGCCTGAGTTCTGCTTCCAAGGCGGGTAGCTCTGCTCCGACCCCACCTCCCCCGAGACTGGGAGGCGCCGCGGGGATTGGAACCAACACACAGGTGGGTGGCTTACAGCGCCGCACTCAGGGAATACACGGGGCCACGGCGGGCACGCCTACTGCAAAATCAGGGTGTTTGTTGTTTTTATTTTATTTTATTTCATTCCTTTTGTACACATGACACGCAATTTACTAAATGTAATTTTGTATTCGCCGATTGCGTGACTGGATGGCTCGGCTCCCTGGGTTTAAGTAAGTGTGTGTGGCACAGTTACATCCCGACGGGTCAACATTGGAAACAAATATAGATAGGCTAACACCTGAGGTCTTTTTAGGAACATCCTTTTAGGGGAGAGAGAACAGCCACTATATTCTTTTAAACTGTTCAAATCCAGGCCACCCTCCAAAACCTTAAAATAATCCCAGAGACATCCCAAATAGGTGCGAACGTGTTGTTTTAGTTCTGGGCAGTGGTGATAAAATGTTGTCCCGGCCTATCATTAACAACCAAGAAACCGCGACTCCAAAAGTAGCCTCTGGGAACATCTCAGTGGACTCTAATAAAGGGAATACACAACGGCTTCAGCACCTATAGAGGCCCTGTTGTGACTGCAGCAAGTGTGAAACCCTGAAAGCAGAATCAACAGCATAACATGCCCACTTTAGAGCGCAACGTGTTGCCTTATTTGTGTGTCGATCCTTGAAAAGAACAACCTAACTTTGTATTAGTTGTAGTAAACATAAGCATGTTGTGTTCTTGATGTATTTATAGAAGGCGCCGCGGGCTCCGTTCCAGAAGCCCCCCCTCCCACTGACCGCTCCCCTTCGTCCCCTTCTCCCCCAGGCCGCTCGGACCCTCCCCTGCCTCCGCCCGGACCCGCTGCCCCCGCCTCCGCGCTCGGCCCCGGGGCTCCTGAGCCACCTGCCCCTCCACTCCCAGCAGCCGGCCGACGGGGCCCCCCCCGGCCTGACCATCGCCATCGGGGGGATCCACATGATCCAGCCTAGACGCGCCCCTCCGTACCGCCCCGCATGTGACCCCGGCGGCGGGGGCCCGTCCCCCCTGAGAGGGCTGGAGCAGGAGGAGGAGCAAGAAGAGGAGGCGGGCCCAAGCCCCTCGCCCGGCGACGCGCTGCCCTGCGGCAAAGCGCGAGGGACGTGCGCGGGGGCCCGGATCCAGGGAGGAAGGAAACCGCCGCAGCCGTGGCGCGACCCCGAGGCGGGCCCCTTGACCCGCGGGGTTGTGAGACACGTGGCCAAGAGGCGTGTCCCCCCAGAGACCAAGCAGGAAGACCAGCCAACGCCCGCTGGCGAGACGCAGCTCTGATGCAGGCGGGAGAGGGGGGAGGGGCCTTTTAAAAGGGGCGGGGCAAAAGAGACAGAAAGGGAGACTAGAGACGCAGTCGTTCATTGGCTGTCCAGCTTAGAGTCGGAGGAAGAAGAGAAAGAGCACTTATGTACAGCTTTGGAATGATGCGATGATGTTATTATATGAATTATATATCTATCTATATATATGAATATATATATATATATATAGACACTATGTTAAATATGCAGTATGTTTTGTAAATCTTTTTTTTATCCTCTTGATGTCATTGGTGTTAATTTATTGACGTGCTATTATGCAATCTTGTACTTTGAACAGAAGCAGCTGGAGAAACGATAAGACAGTTCAGTTTTGTGTTGGCCTTTTTTCCGCCCTAGTTAGCCCACTTTTCGACAGCTATAATATACAGTTGCTGTGTTAAAGTACTGTACGAGCGAGAGTTATATGGAAAGGTACTGCAAATATTTATTCACATGGACCAGTATTTTTAAAGTGCAATTCCTGTAAAGATTGTGTTTTTTTCTAAAGTCATTCTACGTGTTTGTGTTATTTTTATTTAACTTTATTTTTTTTTTATCTAATCTATTTGTTCTTATGTTTGTCTTTGTTTTTTTTTTCCAAAGCACAGGATCTAATCATCTCCTTTAAACGCTTTATGAAATGAAGATCTCTGATGAATATACTCCTAGGGTGCACTGACACATAAGTCGTTGTCAAAGAGGACACTTGCTTTATATACGCAGTAGCTGTTTTTTCTACAGACACGTGTATTTTTTGTGTTGTTGCTTTTATAAATGATACAATCACCCTAATTGTCATGTTCATGTTTGCCATTAAACTTTTCATTTTTACAGATTTATAATAAAACTGTCATTTTCATTGATTTGTGCTTCCATTTATGGCTCAGCCTTTGAGAACAACAATAGAATGCAATTTATTGGGGGGGGATGAACCTCAATCCCCTTGCAGTGTAGTGGATTAGATCACCAGGCGGTCAGGGGGCCATGTTGGTTCTCGAGGCAGGCTAGGGATTTTTTGTTAGTGTAGCCTATCATGTGATAAATAGCTCCACCCTGTGGTCGTATAAGAGCATAGATATGTGTATAAACTGTCCAAATATAGATGGGCTTGTCTATTGATACTCTTTTTTTGTGGGAGGAAATGATATATAGAACATGTGTCTTCCGATGTGATAAGTCATAAAATGATTTCAAGAAGAAAAGCTTTCTTTGATTCCTCCTTAGACTTGTGTCGTGTGCTACCGCTAGATGGCAGTATTGTGCAAATATTATTGAAACTTAGTTTGTACATTACGTCATCTACACCAGACAGCGGGCTCAGAGGTCCATGGCTGAGACCCATGTCAGGTGGATACCAAGTGTTTTGGCATCCTCGTAGACTGTTTAACTCGAAAATACCACCATACCAGTCTAAAAAAAGTCTCCATCTGTAACTGTAGGCACACAGAGAGAGTAGATCATGTCCATATTGTTTGAACATGATCATTTATGGGCACACATTGTTGGACTTTGAAGTGGGCAGATTGAAATGGGTTTGTTACTATGGCAGCCCAAACAGATACCGGTGTGGGTGTAGTAGCGAGCGGGGGTGACGAGCAGGGAGCAGGGGGGCGTTATCCGTCTCTTCCAAACGCCTAGAAACCTCTCTTCCTGTTGCCTGTAATCAATGTTTGACGGATTGGATATCAGAGCATTCCTCTACGCAGGGGACAGCTATGGTGTTATTCATGTTGTAGTTATTTGTTTTGCCACATTCCTGACTGGTTGGGTGTCTAACGGTGAGGGATAGTGTCAAGTTACACTTCAATGAGCATGTGCAAATTGAATCCCCTTTCCATATATGGGCACTTAACGCTGTCAATTTGACCCATGTCACAATTTATCCCAGTAGTAACTGCCATCAAAGAAAAAATGTTGATAGTGTCCCTTAAATAGTGGCAGGCAGTTGTTACAAACTATAAAGAGAGTTAAATTTCTTAACAAATGGTTGTTCACGGAGGACCTTCAGAAGTGTAAACATAAATTGTACGTACACACAATTCCTCATTATGAATCATGTCATGAATTTATTTATATATATATTTCCATTTTAGTAAAAGAGAAACAAAAAACCTTCGATTTAGAATATTTAGATGTTGAAGTTCTTTTTGCTCCTTCAGCGTAGTGCTCAAACTCAAAAGATGTGTGCACTTGTGAATGTCATGAAATGAAACCAGAGCCTGAAGGTCATAAGGGCCACTATTTCCCATGCTTCACTTCTTGAGAAAAGTCATAAGAACGCTAGCAAACGTCTGCCCCTGCCTTCCTCCAAATGTTAATCAGATACACCCCACATCAACCGCTCCGCTCAACCACCTCAGCTGGACGTCTGGTACCGCCATCACTAAGAGCAATGTTCTCACATATCGTATGTGTACATCCTCACACTTAAAAATAGTACTTAGCATTGTGTAGCACATTATCCAAGCTAGCTTTGTTGCATATGGGGAATGGGTTAACCTAACGATTGTTAGTGCTTGGCACTCGGTTCTATGAATATCCTTACTGTACCAATGTCAATATATTTTTTCTCTTCTTCTGGCAAATGTATTATTGTAAATGTGCGATATAATGAAGCCTGTGGGTTGATTTTGTGTAGTTTTCCGAGATGGGGTTTACCACAACAGTCTATGCAGGGGGACGGACGGACATATCCTACACATGTTATCCCATAGGTCAACACACGTTTCCTTTTTTGTAAGGGAAGCATTGTTTCAAAGATCACTAGGGTATTGTGTCTGCTTGTATCTACGTCTGCATACCAGGGAATGCCTCCACACACACACACACACACACACACACACACACACACACACACACACACACACCCACACACACACACACACACACCCAAACACATTCCTTCCCCATACTTTCTGCCATCCGGAAGAGGAACTGGATAAAGGGCACATTTTTCACGGCCGTGGCTGTTGCCTCACCATCTTCTGACGCTGTCCAGAAAAGCCCTAAAGGGGAAAAAGGCGGACGGCATTGATATCCAAGATACATCTTAAAGGGATACGACGAGATATCTGTAAATGAGCGTTCGCCTATCTGACTCATGAAACATGATTTTCCTGAGATCCATTTTGTTTGGTGCCTTAATTGTTTCATCACGGCTCACTTGTACTGACTTCATCTCGCTGGGTTTAGTTCCAGACTGAGACAAGTTGTTTGATTTCAAAGTCCTTGTCTGCATTTCCCGTTCAAGGGTTCCCCATAATATTATTAACTTTTATTAACCTTTACCAGCTGTTCCCTTGTAGTCTAGTCTAGAGTGTATGAGTGACGTGTAAATCCCTAAATTGTTGTTTGAAAATGCTATGGAGGGTGACTGTGCTGCGCCTCCCCCCCCCACAAATATTTTTCTTGTCATATGGGTCAGAGAAATACTTGCCATTTCAATCAGGGTGACATCATTTGGCCATTTCCCTCCACACACACACACACACACACACACACACACACACACACACACACACCCACCCACACACACACACACACACAGTTCCCCCCCCCTCTTCTTTCCTCTCACAACACAGTGTTTCCTGCGTAGGAGGCCCCAGATCGGTTTATTTTGTCAGCGATGACGGCAGAACCCGGTTACTACAGTTTGCTGATGACAAACTGTACTTTGTCATCAGCAAATGTATGTATGCATAATTTATTAGTATCTTGCGTTCAAAAGAGCAGGGCCCTGATGGCTCAGTGTGGGAGGCTGTTAGGGTCCGAGCTTCACACAATGAAATCGATCCTCAAGACCGATTTCCCTTTTTAATGTATCCAGCCTGTATGACGTTTTGCACTGGGTGAGTTCAGGCCTGTGGATGTGTCCATTGTTCCCTGTATCTTTCCCCCAACTGATAGACACTGATGGACACACCCCTGGACACAAGATTGCACCCCAGACTCTCCATCAGTGTGTGTGTGTGTCATTATGGTGAACTGTGTATGTGGTCAGGCCCCCCTGGCTGGTCAGGATTTCCATTTACAAAAGATAAATCGCACACTACGTCTGTCTGACCACTGTTAAGAGATTAGGAATGTGTGTGTGTGTGTGTCTGGTGTGTGTGGGTGTGTGTGTCTGGTGTGTGTGGGTGTGTGTGTGTGTCTGGTGTTTGGGTGTGTGTGAGCACACGTGCGTGTGTCATGATAGCCAACACACATCAAGTCAGTGTTACTGACTTGATGTGTCAGTAACACTGACACATCCCCCCCCCCCCCCCCCCCCCCCAAGCAAAAACTCCCTTTAATGATCAAGGAAGACTTGAGGAATGCAGACAGAGGGATCCCCGCCTCCAGGGAAGGGGTGAGGGGTGTAACATAGGAAATAACAACATGCATATCCATGTGTCTATAAAATAAGAGCTCTTTAAACTCAACTGGGGTTCCAGGATGGACCGATCCGCTGTCTCTCCAGGAGATTCCTTCGGCTCCGTATTCCTGCAGACAGACACACTTCCTCTGGCCTGATGCGACACACACACACACACACACACACACACACACTGAGGAATGCAGGGAGCGGGAAACAGCCTGTTGTGTAACAGCAGCACACAGCCTTGTAAAGGAACGGAGGTGAGGAGAGGTACTGTTGAGGGGGCGTGGCCAGACTGCTCCGAGGGGCGGAGACATTGGAGGTGTTTAAAAAGAGCTGGGGTCGAGGCAGGGAGGCGAAAGCCGAACGCACCTGCTGCCTCTGTATAACAAGAACTGCCTGACCACACCACAACTGGGACTCTCTCTCTCTCTTGCTCTCTCTCTCTCTCACTTGGATCCACTGGTGTCTGTCGCTAATACAAACCCTGAGGATTAAAACCTAAATAAGGCCATTCGGGACAACTTGTGTAAAGTGTACTTTAGTATAAGAGCGGATAACGAAGATGAACCGTGTGATGACTTCGTCTGTGTGCAGGGATGTGCTGGCCGTGGTGCTGTTCTTCGTCCTCATGCAAGACGGTGAGTTGCTCTAATTGGTTATTTATTTTGTATTGGTACATTCGATTATGGTTTTTCATTGTCCGTATGATATAATGTCAAATCTAAAATAAAGTATTATGAATTTTATTTGTAGGTTAAATATAATGTAGGCTATACTTTCTGCTTCAAGAAATGCAGTCGTAATAAAATGAGCCTAAAAACAGGCCTAAACCTGAATACGGAGTATTTAGTGATTATTCAAATTTGAGCTTTGTTCAAAAATACTTTATTGGCAAAACGAAATTACTTGATAAAATGTATAAAAGTGATTCTGCATTGAAATAGTTAGGCTACACAGTGAATGTATTACTTAACATGATTATACAAACATGTACCTTTTAAATTCAGTTTACGGAATTTAGATTAATTTTATTTAAAATAGTTTATATATATTATTATTATCTTATTCCAAATAGCCTTCTGCTCAAAGGAGTAGGTGTAACCTGCAATACTTATGAGCAGCATTCCAGTACTGCATCCCTGAACGTATCAACAATGTTGCCCTGCCAACCTAATTTCCACTTGGAACAATAATCGATTAAGAAGCAATATAATCATAAAATTTGGCAGCTTTGCAACTCCTTGTTTGACTTGGCACAGATTCCGAATCCCAATTTGCGATGATCACTTGAGATTACCATTTCAGTGAGCCACACCGATTTGAGTATAGGCCTACTCACAATCACTCCTGGGGACACTGACAAGCCATGACTCGCTACGTTTTGACCACACACTTCGGACATAACTTTGCACTTTTTAATCACCGGGCCCTTTTGTGTTTGTCTCCAGGTCTCGGACTCCCCTTATCAGAGCCTTCCGAGTCACCGACCCAGAGCGCGCCCCCGACGCCCCACCGCGTCAGGACAAAGCGCTGCTCGTGCAACAGTTGGCTGGACAAAGAGTGCATCTACTTCTGCCACCTGGACATTATCTGGATCAACACGCCGAGGTGAGAACCTAAACCTCCCTCAGCCATCTCCTTCGGGAACACCTACGTTATTATTCAGCCAAATTCAATGTTACATAATGACGTTTTATATTGACGCACGCCTTATTAGGCCGATACGATTTAAACAAATCCAACACGACGTAGCCTACACAGGTTGCAATTATTGCGCCGTTTTAAAAAATAGAGGGGGGGAAAAAAAGTAACTTTTTTTTTTCCCTACCCAGTAAAATGGTCCCGTACGGCCTTGGCAGTCACCTGTCCCGCCGCCGCCGTCGCTCGGCCTCACGCTGTGAGTGTGCCCAAGGACGTGCCGACGAGACCTGCTCCAGCTTCTGCCACCACAGGTGAGAACCTCCCGCCCTACCTCGGCTGTTGTCCTCCTGGGAGATAGTGTTTATTAGTTGTATTATCTGTATGCAGCCTCGATTAGCATCCAGATGCTAATTGAAACAGTGTAGCCCATGTGTCTCAGGGCCAGCGGCGGTCATGTGTGAAGAGCCGGTTGCGTTTAAACAAACAAATCAGAGAGGCCATCATTCGAAGGCGCGCTTTGGAGGAGATACCATCAGGGATGGGTTTACCTATTCCTGCTTATGAGGGCACTACGTGAACATTGAAAAAACCTGCACATTCCTTGTATGCTCCTAGATGTGTCACTCACATGTTTATACCAGCATGCTATTTTAATGTTTCTTCTTCTTGTTAAAGGAATGTGTGTTGTGGTCATCAGTTAGTGTTCAGGGTAGTTTTGACACAAGGTGATTAGTCACTAGGCGATATGTGTTTATCCGGGGTGATCTCTTTCTAGATTGCTTAGAGACACCGAGGCCACTGTAGTAAAACCAAAACTAAATCATCCAAAGACTAGATTAATTAAAGTCAACCCAGTACTAGTCACATTGCCTGCTTGTATCTTTGAAGGATTTCCAAGAAATGTTGGCCTTTTCTTACCACTGGTTTCTGTTCCCCTCCCACAGCTCAGAGAAGCCTCAGACTGTCGAGGCACCAACGAAAACCAACAAGAACAGCGGCAAAGGCTCACTGCTCACTTCCTTAAGGTAAGAGAACATCGAAAACATGATTTTACTGAAATCCATTGTTTTTGGTGCCTTAATGGTTTCATCATCACGATTCCCTTGTGCTGACTTCATCTCGCTCGGTTTGGTTCCAGATCTGTAGTCCACCACAACGCTGCCATTGCCCTGAAGTCCAGGCCTGTGGTCAGAGGCCCGCCGAAGGCCAAACACTGGGGTGCATGATGGACAGCTGGAGAAGAAACCTCGGGAAGAAAAAGATAGAACAAGCGCACTTTATTTTACTGACATTTAAAAGCCTTTTGTTTTAAAACTGAAACACTTATGGACCTAAAAAAACCTCCAGTCTCCAGACCAACCTTGGCACCACGCTGACGCAGGTTCTTGAGCCTGCAGCCGTCTAGAATCATGTGTGTTGCCATCTTGGAAGTTACGTTAGTGCAAAGCGAAGGAGAGATCGACGGAGACGGGAAGACAGGCTAAAGATCCATCGAGTATCTCATCCAAAAGACTTGAGACCACTCCTCACTCCACGTTGGACATCTGGTTGGAGGCATCCGTTACCATGGAGACCTAGAGCGGGACATATGCTGCTGTGGTGGGTCGGACTTTTATGGAGTTATTGCTGTCATAACCAGCATTGTTGGCTGGGTCACCTTTTTGTTATTTTTCTTTTTATTCCTCTGTATCAGAGCGGATCCCATAGTCCTGCTCTCAAGCAGTAGTTAATAATAATAACTATGCATACAGACTGACTCATCATCAGGAAATTAACATTTAGAATTCACACACACACACACACACATACACATACACACACAAACACACACACACAAACAATCTTAAAAACACGTATCACACAAAGACATACAAAACAAGACAAACAGCGCTGGTATGTCTATTGTGTTGGCTAAAGTATTTAATGTGTGGCTCTTGTTTTGATTGAAGATAAGCCAGCAGGTTTCAATAGCATGGAGCTTGCCAAAAATGCACCAATTGTTGGTCTCCATAACACAATATTCAGCTAATGCCTGTTAATTAACCCATGGAAATAGTGCCCCCCCCCCCCCCCCCCCCCCCTTCAGTATTTCAAAAACAACTTCACATTGTGCCTGGAAATGGGGTGTATTTTTGTCTCACTGCCTGTGTTTTTCCTCTAACATTGAAGAACTGACACAGACAGTCATATCAAAATGCTGTACTGTGTGATTATTATGTCTATGATGAGTGCTGGGCTATGAATTTGTCTTGGCTCCAACAATATTGCCCCTTTTATGGGGTTTCCTAGACCAAAGCAACCTTGAAAGTCTACCAGCAAATGGAATTGACTGCCATTACTGTACTTATCTTGCTTATAATTTATTTATTCTCTAACTTATTCAAAACTGTATGTATGTATATATATATATATATATATATATATATATATATATATATATTTATAAATATGTGTATGTTTGATCTTATATGTGACAAATAAAAATGCATAAATCAATTACTTGTTCAACTTGGTCTTTTTAATCAATGGGTGATGGTCAGTTTAAATATAACAATACTTACATCAGAATCAACATAATAGACTTCAAAACAACATGGGCCATTTTAAAGCCACTTACAAGAACACAAGAACACATTTGCTCTATGCAAATGCTCAGAACAGTCAGTGGTCCTGTTTGGAGAGGATATTCATGCACCTATAGGTCTACTCTGCCTGCAATGCAAACACGTCACGTTCCTTGTCACTTTTAAACGGTGCTCCATAGCTACCTATTCAATACATAGCGGTTTGTCCGGTTTAAGTCCTGAGAGCATAGTATGTCCTCCGCCTCTCTCTTTCAGCTTTCACTCAGTCACTAGTCACTCAATGCATTCATGTTACCTGTGCGCACACACACACACACACACACCCAAACAACAGAATTACATAACATGTGTTATGCCGGGCCAGTGGTTCACAATCTCTTTTGGGCCAGTTTCCCCATTTCTAGCTCTGAAAATGTTTGCAACCCAAACTTGAACTTTTAAGCATCTGCTTCCACAAGGATGTGTTTCTCCCAATCAACAAGTGCCGGTAAAAGCAATATTAGGTGAACATTATCGCGTTGTTCTCCTAAACACAAAGTGATAAGTAGTTATTACTTAGTGATAACTACTTATCACTCAGTAGCTCAAGTTGTAGTGAGCTTTAAAATATGTGGCTAAGGACATCCACCTGACTTATAGTTGGCTTCAAGTCACTTCCCTCCACAGTCAATTATTGAAAGCAAGGTTAGTATCGCACACACACACACACATACCAAACACTAGCGAACAGTGTTGCGAGATTATCTGACTAAGAGACCCCAAATGAAAACAGGAAGTTTTTCAGTACATTCCTCACACATACCTCCCAAACACAGGGAGAAAACAGGAGGCAGGCAGTGTGTGTGTGTGTGTGTGTATATATGTATGTATGTATGTATGTATTTTTGTATGCGTGTGTGTGTGTGTGTGTGTGTGTGCATGTAGGTGTATGTAGGTGTGTGTGTGTGTGTGTGTGTGTGTGTGTGTGTGTGTGTGTGTGTGTGTGTGTGTGTGTGTGTGTTTATGTATGTGTCTGTGTCTGTGTGTCAGGGGGAGATGGGGGGCGCTGGTACGCCTTATGAAGATGAACCTTGATGACAGGATTGTAATAACAAGTTGCTGTATTGTTTCTCAGCGTGACGTCAATACGCCACATGTTGCTACCCTCATGCATCTTGTGTCGCATAGCGGTCGCCGATGCTAAGCCAGATTGTAGTTGTTTTCTTGTTGGTTTCTTCTGCCCAAAGCTGCTTTTGAGATGCGCTGTTATTCGCTCATTGTATGTTTCATTTTGCAGACAAAACCTTCTGTCTTTTCTTTGTGCGACACTTGTGTCTACAAAAGAAACTACAAAAACCAAACCCGCGCCAAAAAGACTACCAGAGGTCCTCTTAAAGAAAAAGACACACAGAGCAGCTGTCACACGCGTCGGGCCTGAGCGATGCAGCCCAGGCGCTGGCTCTCTGTTACGACCTTGCCACAGGTGAGGCTGATCACCATTAGTGTCTCTCTTCACACGGGCTCTGTAACAAAGACCAAAACACAATGGGCAGGTTTGCCCACCCTAAATAATTACAGTGTGCGGAAAGTATAAAGCAAATCAACGTAAAGAACATATCCATGTTGGACGACTTAGCATCAAAGCCAGACTAATTAACACCAAAGTACTTAACCAGGCACCACGAGGGGAGACGCCCGCGGTGCATGCCAGTGTGGCCAGAGGCCTGTTGATTGACAGCCTCTTTCAGAATGACATTGTGACATAATGACAGCTGACCACGCCATGCTGCATAGCGTCAGGGTGGCTATGTAGGATTCCCCCTGAAGATATGGTAGGCTACAACGCGTGATGGGTGCCCCTTATAATAACATATGTTCGCTATTTTTAGCACTGGCTGTCAGTAAAGTTATACCTTCTTTCTATGAACACAGAATGTGAATTATTGCCAAAATAATACCTGCACACTGCCCTTTAAACACAGAAAGAGCAGCGATTCTCAAAAACAAGGGCAGCAATCTGCACAGTGGAATCTTCTATTTAATAACTTATGTTCAGTTCAATATAATGAGTTCATTTTAAACAACTCTTTTTTTTAGTTTTAATAAAAAGATCACCAGAACCGGGTGTTGAGACCATTGCTGTATTTTTCTCTACTTCTGTATCCCTACAGCCTAGCCTGTAGTTATGACTCGGCATTTCTGTTTGTTTGAACTGCCCCGCCCCCCCCGTCCTGTCAGCTCCACGGAGCTAAGCGTGCCGGCGATGTCTGCAGTTAAAAAACGTCTCTATCTGTGAATTCCGACACTTCCTGGTTTTGTTTGTCGGGCCTTCTGGGACGTCGGGACATTAGGGACAGACAGGGCTATCGCACACACACACACACACACACACACACACACACACACACACACACACACACACCAAACACACACACACACACACACACACACACCACACCAAACACATACACCACACACACATACATAAGCACACACACATGCACACACACACACACACACTCACACGCACGTACGCACACACACCGCACACAAACACACACCACACACACACACACACACGCACACAGACGCACAGACAGATAAACACACACACACACACACATCACACACACACACACACACATACATTGCACAAACACACATGCACACACCACACACATACACCCACCAACATACACACATATACACACACACACAAACACAAACACCACACCACAAACACAATCATTGCACACACACACACACACACACACACATGCACACACCTCACAGACACACACGCACACACAGCTCTGCCCTTTCATGGGGCGCCTGAGCAGATATGTCTGGCATTCGGATAGAAAAAGAAAAAAATGCAACAACATGGGGTTGGAGGGGGAGAGGAGAAGGTGAGTCCACACGGATTCTACAGGAGACAATCTTAAGGAAGTTATAAGGAAATGTGCTGGTTTAATTTCTTGGTATGAGATCCACCTCGACATGCTCAAGACTGTTGTGAATAGCAGACATTCTTGGGGCACGTCCTCATCCATGCCTAAAAGGAAGCACTTCAATCAGTTTCAAATCTTCTTTGAGTGTGAAAACACCAGCTGGCTTATCTCAATCCTTTTTCCGTCATAAAATTAGCGGGGATGACTGATCGGTCAATTATCTTTAAAACAAACAGACCAAACCTGTAGACTTTTCTAATTGATATGAATCAAGACTCATGGTTCAAGGGTTACTATTTATAAAAATAAATTGAATATCCATTAGGAATGTTTGATGGGTCAGAGCAGGAGGTGTGTTTGTTTTAAACCTTATTGAACGTTTAGTCAAATCCTGGCTTATTTTATAATGGGATCAGGCCTGAGATGAAGAAATCAACTATAGTTGTATGTTTTAACCAAGTATCACGCGATTTCGTGCTCATGTCATGCGCGCGAACGTTAATCTATTGAATCGTGCTCTTGGACACGATTCAATAGATTAGCGTTTGTGCGCATGA